>NC_081560.1:137786667-137999756 GCF_022355385.1 Mustela nigripes | reverse complement strand
GTGGGGAGGGTATGTGCTTTGGTGAGTGCTGTGAAGTGTGTAAACCTGGCGATTCACAGACCTGTACCCCTGGGGATAAAAATATATGTTTATAAAAAATAAAAAAATTAAAAAAAAAAAAAGAGTCTCTTATGGGGGCTCCTGGGTGGCTCAGTTGGTTAAGCAACTGCCTTCGGCTCAGGTCATGATCCTAGAGTCCTGGAATCGATTCCCACATCGGGCTCCCAGCTCCACAGGGAGTCTGCTTCTCCCTCCGACCTTCTCCCCTCTCATGCTCTTTCTCACTCTCTCTCTCAAATAAATAAATAAAATCTTAAAAAAAAAAAGTGTCTCTTATGTTTGTCTCCCTCCCCGGTCCCATTTTGTTTCATTTTTTCCCTCCTTACCCCCATGACCTCCCACCCTGCCTCTCAAATTCCTCATATTAGAGAGATCATATGATAATTGTCTTTCTCTGATTGACTTATTTCACTCAGCATAATACCCTCTAGTTCCATCCACGTCGTTGCAAATGACAAGATTTTGTTTCTTTTGATGGCTGCATAGTGTTCCATTATAGATATATAACCACATCTTTTTTTTTTTTAATTTTATTTATTTATTTGACAGTCAGACATCACAAGTAGGCAGCAAGGCAGGCAGAGAGGGGTGGGGGGAGCAGGCTCCCCACTGAGCAGAGAGCCAATGCAGGGCTTGATCCCAGAACCCTGGGATCATGACCTGAGCTGAAGGCATAAGCCACCCAGATGTCCCTTAACCATATCTTCTTTACCCATTCATCTGTTGATGGATATCTAGGTTCTTTCCATAGTTTGGCTATTGTGGACATTGCTGCTTTAAACTTTTGGCTGCACGTGCCCCTTCAGATCACTACATTTGTGTCTTTAGGGTAAATACCCAGTAGTGTGATTGCTGGGTCATAGGGCAGCTCTATTTTCAACTTTTTGAGAAACCTCCTGATGCTGACCACTTTTTATAATAGTTTTAATCTTTTTTATGTTTTAAAAATATTTACTTGTGTAGTTTGGGGGTGAAGGGGCATAGGGTGAGAATCTCCAGCAGACTCCCCACTGAGCAGGGAGCCCCCCCAAGTGGGCTCCAACCCACAACCCATGGGATCGTGACCTGAGCCAAAATCCCTAGTGGGACACTCAACAGACTGAGCCACCTGGACACTCGAGTCATCTTTATTTTTTTAAGATGGACCCGAAAGCCTGGCTGGCTTAGTCAGTAGAGTGTGGGTTTGAGTTCAAGCACCATGTTAGGTGTGAAACCTACTTAAAAAAAAAAAAAAAAGGAACGTATTTTTTTTTTTAAATAAGAAATGCCTTTATGTGGTTTCTCAATGAATTCTAAATGAGATTTAGTAAAAAAATTTCCATCCCACCTGCCCTGAAATCCTCCAGAGATTTTTCTATGCAAATATGAAAAAAAATGGACAAATGGTCTTTTCTTCCCCACAAAAACAGAGCCTATTAAACAACTTCTATGTACTTCGATTATCCACTTTATATCATTACTGATTTTGACGTTGCTTTAGTGCCCCTGGAACCACTGGAGGTCCCAGTGTGTCTGCAGGACCATGACCCTTTAATTTTCTTCAGGGGCATATCAGGCATCCCTAGCACGGGAATCCAGGAGGCTTTGTATGGTCTGATCGCTATGGCACAGTTTTTTGCTTGTTTTATTTCGTTTTAAATTAGTAGACTTCAGGGCACCTGGATGGCTCTGTCAGTTAAGTGTCAGCCTTTGGCTCACTCAGGTCATGGTCCAGGGTCCTGGGATGGAGTCCTTCGTCCAGTTCCCTGCTCCTTGGGGAGTCTGCTTCTCTCTCTCCCTCTGCTCCTTCTCCTTGTACTCTTTTTAAAAAGCACATTAAAAAGTCATTTTTTTTTAAAAGATTTTATTTATTTATTTGACAGAGAGACAGGGAGAGAGGGAACACAAGCCAGAGGAGAGGAAGAGGGAGAAGCAGGCTTCCCGATGAGCGGGGAGCCTGAAGCGGGGCTCAATCCCAGAACCCTGGGATCACAACCTGAGCCAAAGGCAGACACTTAAAAGACTGAGCCACTGAGGTGCCCTACATTAAAAAGTCTTAAAAACAAAATGGTAGGGGTGCCTGGGTGGCTCGGTGGGTTAAGCCACTGCCTCCGGCTCAGGTCATGATCTCAGGGTCCTGGGATCAAGCCCTGCATTGGGCTCTCTGCTCCACAGGGAGCCTGCTTCTTCCTCTCTCTCTCTGCCTGCCTCTCTGCCTACTTGTGATCTCTCTCTCTCTGTCAAATAAATAAATAAAATCTTAAAAAACAAACAAACAACAAATTAGTAGACTCCATTTTTTTAGAACAGTTAGAGGTTTATAGAAACTTGAGCAGATAATAGAGTTCCCATATGCCCCTTCCCTCGCCTTCCATTTTCCCCATTGCTATTGTCTTGCATTAGTGTGGTACCTTCGTTAGGATGAATGAACAGATATGGATACACTATTTTTTTTTTAAAGATTTTTATTTTTTTATTTGACAGAGAGATCACAAGTAGGCAGAGAGGCAGGCAGAGAGAGAGAGGAAGGGAAGCAGGCTCCCTGCTGAGCAGAGAGCCCAACGTGGGACTCGATCCCAGGACCCTGAGATCATGACCTGAGCCGAAGGCAGAGGCTTAACACACTGAGCCACCCAGGCGCCCCTGGATACACTATTATTAATGGAAGCCCACAGTTTACATTAGGGTTCACTCTCTGTGGTGCCCTTTTAACAAACGCAGGATGTCACATATCCACCATTACAGTATCATATAATTTCACACCCTCCAAATCCTCTGTGCTCCCCAGTTCATCCCCCATCCCCCACCTGCCCCGTCGCCACTAAGGTTTCTACTGTTGCTCTAGTTTTGTGTGACAAGGCTTTGAAGGGGAAGCCTGCCCAATTCAAGTCCTGCTGCCAGCTCCAGGGAGGGGCTAGAGCCCCCTCAAAGGCCCGGGTGGGGGCCTGTTGAGAACCTGCAATGACAAAACTGAAACAATTTCATAATGAGCCCAACGTCCTTTATTCAAGAGAAAATGGTTCCACGGATTGGGCAAGTGCGGTGCTTCCAAGCAGCACAGCACCCTTGTGGAGGGATTTGGGGCAAGAGCCTGTTTTCTAGCTTTAAAAGGGATAGAGCGGAATCAGGGTATGATTGGCTGAGAGTTTGGGATTTCTCTCTAAACCTGGCAGATCCTGTCTCCTACGATAAAGAAAGCTAGCTAAAGTGGAGCTGGAGGCCCGTGAGTGGTGTGTTTCCCTAACAGGTGTTTCCCATAAGTGCAGGCTGATTTAGGTTTCCATTTGCGACTTAGGTCTCCCTTTTGTGGGTTACTCTCTCTCTCTCTCTCTCTATATATATATATATATGAACTAACCTCTTCAGAACCGACCTTGGAGAGCCTCTAAAGGAGTCAGGCACTGCATGGAGATCCCCTTGGTGAAGGATTCAGGTCTCAAGTTTACTTATTTAAAAAATATTTTTTTAAAAAGATTTTATTTATTTGTTAGAGAAAGAGGACAAGAGGGAGGAGCAGCAGGCAGAGGGAGAGGGAGAAGCACACTCGTTGCTGAGCAGGGACCCTGATGCGGGGCTCGATCCCAGGACCCCGAGATCATGAACTAAGCTGAAGGCAGACGTTTAACCAACTGGGCCACCCAGGTGTCCCTTGGGTCTCAAATTTAAGGTCATTACAGCTCACTCTACATAAGAGAGTGATGTAATCCTCCGTGGAGAGGAGGTAAGAAGAGATTGCTCAGAAATTGCCAGCCATCCTCTCCTTCCAGAAAAGGCGGGCGTTCACCCTTCGGAATCTCTACCCAGATTGCCAGCCCTGAAGACAGAAGGACATCTATGCTGTCATATATTCAGTTCCTGGCTGTGAACATGGATTCATTGTATTTGTGGTTGAAGAGGCAAATTTGACCTTGAAACAAGCTTAAGCCTCCCAGAGTCACAAGGATTCCTTCTGTGGGCACAGCTTTTTCCAACTGGCCGCACAGTGTCCCAGTCTTGAAGTGATGGTGGTCCGAGGGTCCTGGTCCAGCCGGCCAAGTGGAAGTTTAATATTTTCAGGGCCCAAAGTTGATGAGGCTCATGAACAAATGCGTGAATCTGACGCACAAACCAGACCAACAGTCTTCACCTTGAGAAATAGCCCTGTGACCTGAATGTGATCACCTGCCTGGCCCAGCAGCACATTCTCCTCTGCCATCAGGCTGGTCCAGCAAGTTACAGAGTCTGCCCGGGGTGTGTGGCACCTGAGCATGGAAGGGTGGCATCAGGCCCTGACAGCCCTGCTGCCCTGGACATGAACGTGAGAGTCCAGCCAAGGCACTGGGGTAATTCTAGGTGTTCTCAGTGAAAGCAGTGTGACATAGATGTCAGCCCCAAACTTTCCTGGGCTTGAATCCTGGTTCTGCTGGGATCAGGGATATCCTAGGCAAGTCAGCCTCCTGGACTTAGTTTCTCTATCTGTAAAATGGGCACAATTCAGTCATAATTTAAAGATTTGAGATCCCATATGTAGAATGAGCAGTGGAGAGCCTGACGTACAATAGGCGATCAATTAATGCCAGTTGCTGTTACTGATATTATTATTTAATGCCAGTTTGCCTTTTTGATTCTTCTCTCCCTCCTTGGGCTAAATTCCAAGTTCCTTAGGAAGCTTTACTTTTTTTTTTTTTTTTTTAGGTTAATTTATTTATTTTAGAGAGACAGAGAGAGCAGTGGTGCAGTTAGGGCAGAGGGGCAAGAGAGA
This sequence comes from Mustela nigripes, assembly GCF_022355385.1. Classification (NCBI taxonomy): domain Eukaryota; kingdom Metazoa; phylum Chordata; class Mammalia; order Carnivora; family Mustelidae; genus Mustela; species Mustela nigripes. The sequence goes on along the minus strand of NC_081560.1, from coordinate 137,994,976 downwards.
GTCTTAAGCAGACTCAGCACTGAGCACGGGACTGGATCCCATGACCCTGAGATCATGACCTGAGCCTAAACCAAGAGTCTGTCGCTCAACCAACCGTGCCACCCGGGCACCTCAGGAAGCTTTACTTTTTAAAAAATAAGCAATTGTAGTCAATTTGATAATAGCTCAGTTCTTGCTTTCCTTTTCAGGTTCAGAAACAACTCAGTCTAATCTCATCCTTGTAGCCTGGCCCAGAGCAGGGCCAAGGGTGCTTTAGAAGCTGAAGGAGGAAGAAGATGCCCAAGGCTAGTGGGGGCAGGGAACATCCCTGGAGATGGAATGCAGCTGGTCCTTGAAATAAAAGGGAGGGTCGGCTTTGGTGGGTGCTTGGGATGGAGAGATTAAGCTGGTAAATCGAGAGGGCTGGAATTCCAGAGAACAGGATCTTATTTGTCCCAGTTCTGTGATTTCCTAGCCGTGTGACTGGCTAAGTCACTTCCTCCCTTTGGGTTTACTAAAGTTCTCATTCTGTATTCACAGATGGATGGCAGAGGCCTGAGAACCTCCTGAAAACAGTGAGAAATGTTGTCTGAGCATTTTTTGGCTGAGTGTTCATGGCTCTCAGCAGATTCTCCAAAGGCTGTGACCTCACAGATTTGCAGATTTTTCTTCCCCATGATTCAGCACTCCCCATGGGCTCTGCTGTCCACTGGTGACTCACCCGCACCAGCTCTTAGCAGCCCTTGTCTGAGCTCCCCAAGAGAGCCTCTGATTGGCTCAGCCAGGAACAGCGCATCACAAAGACACCTATGGGCAGAGTTCTGGGACCTGGCCGTGTCCTGGGGGCGTGCTAGCCTCCAGAATAGACTGGCTGCCTGGGACTGAGCTTGGCCCCAGCCCAGAGGGTAGCAGGGCCTCCCGGTTCCCCATGTGATCCTAGCTTCCCCCGAGGTGGGTAGGGTTACACTGGGCCCCCTGGGAGGCCTTTCCCAGTGTCCTCAGCCCCTAGGACAGTGCTTGGTAAATGCCAGGCGCTCCATAAGGATATTGCTTGAATACCCGGAAGACAGCTATTCCACAAGCAAGCAGAGTACAGTGGGAGCCGTCAGGAAGGGTATCTTGACTGTCTCCTAAACCACAGGAAAGGCTTTCCTCTGCGAGTATCATTTTAACTGGGTTATGAAGGTTAAATGAAAGTTCACTAGGGTAAACTATTTGAGGTAAGGAAGGGCCACAGAGTTGTGAAACTGCCTGGCTTATTTAGGCCTCCGTGAAAGAGTGGGGCAGAGTGGCTGGATCCACTGGCTGGAGGGAGGTGGAGGGTATGAGACCGCTGAGATGGGGTAGGGCCAAGGCCTAGCGTTCTGAAAGGAAATGTCAGCGGAGAAGGAGGGAGGCATCTGACAGCAGGGATGGAATAGTGGTGCAGTGTACAACCTGCTCTCCCTTTTGGGACCAAGGAAGTCAGCTCTCTGCTGCCTGGAGGGCTGCCTGCTGCGCACTTACCTCAGTCTGCTCAGGCTGCTGTAACAAAACGCCACAGCCTGGGAGTCTTAAACAGCAGACATTAATTTGCTCACCATTCTGGAAGATGGAAGTCCAAGATCTAGGTTTCTGCTAATATGAATTCTGGGGGAGCTCTCCTCTTGCCTTCTCATGATCTCCTCACATGGTCTTTCTTCAATATGTGCAGGGGAGAGTGGGGGTGGGGGGGTGCAGAGAGCAAGCTCTCTGATGTCTCTTCTTATAAGGACAATAATCCTATAGGATCAGGGCCCCACCCTTACGACCTTATTAAACTTAATTACTTCCTTTGAGGCCCCAGTTCCAAATACAGCCAAATGGGGTTAGGCTTCAGTATTTCAATGTATGAATTTGGGGGTGGTTATTATTCAGTGCACAATAGCTTCTCTTCAGGAATCTTCCTCAGCCAAACAGACCTCCTGGCTCAAGGTCACCCCTCCCGTGGGGGGCAGTATTATGTTGCTTCAGTTGAGGACCATTCAACATGGTGTAAGCTGAGGACTCTTGCAAATTCACGTGTGAGGCTCTTATCTTGTTGAGAGCTGATGACTTTCTGATGCCACCTCCCCTCCGATTTCCCCTCCGCCCCGGCTTGCTGCCCTCGCTGCCTCAGAAGTGCCATCCTGAAACTTCCGCCCCACATCTCAGTGTCAGAACGTGTTTCCCAGGGGACCCCACCTGTGAAAGATGGCAAATACCTGGGAAAGACAGCTGAAGTACTGAGTTGAGAAGGCTTTGGAGGTCACGTTCTAGTAGTGATTCTTCCATGGTGAAGAAGTGATCATGGTTGGGGGCACCTGCGTGGCTCCATCAGTGAAGTGTCTGCCTCCAGCTCAGGGTCATGGTCCAGGGTCCTGGGATCCAGCCCTGCATCCAGCTCCCTGCTCAGCAGGGAGTCTGCTTCTCCCTCTCCCTCTGCCACTCTGCCTGCTTGTGTTCACTCTCTCTCTCTCCTCTCTCACAAATAAATAAAATCTTAAAAAAAAATTAAGTGGGCATGGGGACTGTGGGCTGTTTAGCATCTCTGAGGGGTGGGGCGGTGTCACTGACACCAAGTGGGGAGTTGCAGGAAGGAGAAACAGACCGACAATGTCAGAGGCCAAAAGGAATGAGATGGGGGACTTTCCAAGTAGGAATTTAACATCTGCTTTCAGAAAGCCACTTGGTGAAGGGCTGGGCTGGGTTAGAGTTAGTGTGGAGGGAGAGATGGTGAGTGTGGGTGACCGGTAGAGTAGTAGAGGGGAGGTGAGAAAAAGCACAGAGCTGAAGTGAAAATCAGCAGCCAGGAAAGACCTCTTTTGGATGGGAGAGCGTTGGGTATACTTGTAATCCGAGGAGGAAGAGTCAGCGGCAAGGCGGGAGACTGAAGATACAAAAAAGGAAAGCGTACTTGATGGAGCAGAGTGCTAGAGGGGTGACATTAAAAATATTTAACAAGGGGGCGCCTGGGTGGCTCAGTGCGTTAAACCTCTGCCTTCAGCTCTGGTCATGATCTCAGGGTCCTGGGATCGAGCCCCGCATTGGGCTCTCTCCCTTCCTCTCTCTCTGCCTGCCTCTCTGCCTGCTTGTGATCTCTCTCTGTCAAATGAATAAATAAAATCTTAAAAAAAAAAAAGATATGGGTGTGTTTACATTTACACATTTATTTACACATTTACACATGGAGCAGATGTAATCACCAAGGATCGAGGCTCTTATCTTGTTGCTTTGTCATCCTTAACAAGGCTTCTACCTCGTTGTCCATGATGGACCCGTCATGTCTGCAATCCAGGTAACATGAAGAGGGGCGTTTGTAGCCAGGGCTGGCGTTTAACTGGTACAAATCAGTAGAGCTTTTTCAGTAGTGAAATTATTGAAATACTTCTCCACCAGCTGTTAATAGCTGATGACTCCCTGATGCCACCTCCCCATCCCCCCAACTCATCCTCTGGCTCAGTTGGAACCTTCCATGGCATTCCTCCGGCACTCTGGCCAGTGTCCTGGCGTATCTGTTGTTAAATATTTACACTGGATGTGTCTCTTCAAGAGCAGTACTTAGAGTTCCCAAAATGGGCATTTGTGCTTTTATCACATTGGCCAGAATCAGGGCCTACGTTTGTAAGGGAGGTTGGGAAATGTAGTCTTTATTCTGGGTGGCCGTGTACCTAGCCAGAAATGGGTGTGTGGAGCGGGGGAGAGTTGACTACTAACTATCTAAATCCAGGAAAAAGAGGTGAAGGATACTAGGAGACAATAACAGACTTGGCTGCATGGGACTTGACTGCACAGGTATCCAGCAGCACAGAGGGCTTGGGGAGCCTAGCTGGGATGGTTGATTTTCCAGCTGGTATCTCAGGTGGGGATAGAAGAGAAGAAATCAGAGGCTGGGAATTGGTGGGTGAGTGACTGAAGTGTGATGGGGAGATGGGTCCTTGGGGAAGGCTGTTATTTGAGCGGCTGCCTGAGGGGTTCAGAGTAGGCAGAAAAGCAAAAGCAGGCAAGGAGACTGAAGGCTGGAGGTCCCGATGAGGGAAATGCTGACGGGAGAGGAGCCTAACTTCGTCGTTTGAGACACCGAGGTGGTGGATGCCTTCACGGTAGATGCCTCTGTTAAATCTTCTGTCTTGGTCATGGATGCTTTCAGGTATAGAAACAGTAGCAGATGGAAGCCCTCTGGGGCTGAAAGTGGAATCCAAGTGGATCTGGATGGGGGTCTCAAGAGATCTCAGGCACTAAAAGTGGGGCCTCTTGGGGAACTGGGACCCAGAACTGGGAAAACCATCAGGATTGGTGCCGGGATTTCCAGTATGGCTCACATTACGCTTTCAGTTTCCTGAAAAGTTGAGCTCACAGGAGGGAGGAATGATGGAGATTTTCTTTTCTCTTTAAAATTTTCCTGGAATCTTTTTCTTTAAAAAGGATCAAGTAACACGTGGCCATTGTAATGAGTGAAATGAGGGCCTCCTGACTTGGATGAGTTAATCCAACTCAGCAGGCCCTCTTCCCACCTGCAATTCTCTGTTCCTGTTCTCACCAAGAGTCCCAGTACTTTGAAGGGAGACAGGGCAGGAGGGCTCTGCTGCCCTGGTGCCCAGGTGCTCCACACCTGGACTGGGGGAACCTGAAGTTCCCTCACCCGCATTCCCCTCTGGGAAGACAGCAGCAGGGCTTGAAGTGGACAGTGGGGCTTGGGCCTTGCTCTGCCTGTATTTTTCTGGAACCCACTTCCCTCCCAGGCCTGTTGCATATCAGCACTTGCTCCTTCTATCTCATGTTTCAAAGGTACCTTGCGTATCAGTGTTTTGTCCAGGCCAGTTTCCTTAGTTAGCCATCATTGTCGGCATTTGGGGTCTTTCCAGTATCCACTGTTACAAAGGCTCCTTCTGCGACCACTTTGGATAAGATATCTCCGCTCTTTATTAATACCCTGGGGGCGTTATATAGCTAGGAATGGTATTATAGGGTCAAAGGGTCCAGATAGTCTCACAGCTCTTTGCTGCCTATGCACAGATGGCTAAGAAGGTATTGTAAGAGATTTAAGCATCTACTGACTTGGTAAAAGTGACAATCATCCACTTACTATTCTTTATATTCTTCATTTCAATTCATCCAAGTTCTTGGAGGGAGATAGATGCAGGATCATATTTTTGTGTTCCAGGTATGAAAATGAAGGTTGCAAAAGTGCATCTCAAAAACATTGACTTATCCCTCTGGTTATGAGAAAGGGGGTATTAAAAAGGAGTTGTGGTTTGTTCACTCTGTCATTAAGCAGCTTTGAGAGCTCAGTAACTCCACCAAAGTGATAGCATATGATCAGAAGGTCACTAAGCTTCCTTTTGGCACGGAGTCATTTCTGTATGGCACACACCTAGAGCCCCACCTTCCCTGCATTTATCTGGCTGTTGGGGTGATTGGCCCTGTGCTTGTGCCTGGATCTAGAAAGCCTGCAACCGGGGCAGCCATGCAGTTTAGAACAGATCCTGCTCCAACTTTACTCAGCCCTCTCGTGTCACCCACTTCCCTGTCACCCACCGTGATGCACACTTCTCTGTCAGCTCCTCAGTGGGAAGTAAGAACCACAGTGTGGGGGTGGTGGTGGAGGTGGTGAACCAAAGGCTCTGAGACCTATCTGTGGCTGGTTCCAGTTCCTAAAGGAGTACACATGGTTGGGGGCAGATGGGACCCTGGGTTTGCCCCTCTTTGGTCAGACCTGACCTTGGATAAATGTCTTTCCCTCTCTTGGTCCCAACTTCCCCTTTGGTATAATGAAGGAATGGGACTAACTGACCTTTAAGGACCTCCCCTCATAGGCTGAGATTTCCCTTGGGCTAGGAGGTACCTCCCCTAGGGAAGGGGCAGGGGTGAGGTCAGACCTCTGCTCAGAGCCAGACTGGGTCAGCCCCAGGCAGAGGGCAAGTGGTTTTGTGTGGGCCACCTGGGCCTTTCTTATTCTGGAATGAGATGGAGGTTGAGGGCTGCACGGTGTGGGGCCACTTCTGCCTGCAACAAGGTCTCTTGCTGGTGCGCAGCCAGGTTCTCAAATTCCGGCTTCACTTCTCTAATGGCTGAGGCACTTCTTACTCTTTCCCATCTTACCCTTCACTTTGTCCAACCCCAGGACAAACCATGGTAGGACCTCGGGAGGGACTGGATTTAATACCGATACCTTGTCTGTGGGTCATGAGGAGAAGTGATTGCGGATATGAAATGTTTACAGGGAAAAGCAGGGCCCCGGGTGAAGCTACATGCCGGCCCTCGCTAGGTGAATATATAAACCTCATATAGGAGACAATGTGGGCGGGGTGGTGAGTTTGACTAACGTCCTTGAGAACTTAAAGTCGTTAACCTTTCTGAGCTTGGCTTCTCACCTGAAAAACGGAACAGAAATAATAACAGAATATCATTTCTATATAATTTCTGTAACAGAAAAGGGTAGCTCATAGAAAAAATGTGAGGCTTCAAAGATATTTATACAAAAAAAAGATATTTATGCATATTAAAATCTCTAATGTTGACCTCTTCAATTACTAGCCTTCTTTTTGGACGACCTTCCTCCTTCCACCCCAAGCTTTTCCCCCTCCCGTCCTCTCCCATCCCCCGTCCTCTCCCATCCCCCGTCCCGTCCTTCTCCCAGCGCTCCGCCTCCAGTCGCGCAGGCGCACTGCGCGTCGCTGAGTCAGGCTGCGGGGAGAGCTCAGGCCTGCCCGGCCGGGGCGGAGCTTGCGCATGCGTGGTGCACGGCTTCGGGGCGGGGCAGGTTTATAGCCGCAGATGATCAGCTGACGCTCTGCATTGCAGACTGCGGAGTCGGGCGTCACCATGTACAGTCTCCTTCTCCTGGCCAGCCTTTTGGGCGCGGGTAAGCCCTAAGACCCCCCCCCCCCAGCCCGCGTCTAGGGAAGGGGTTCCGCGTAGAACGCGGCCCACCCGACCCGGAGCAGACCGTCCGGGGCCTCGCCGCCTCGCTCCCGGTAGAGGTTGACGAGGGGGCTCTCAGTGCGCAGGCGCATGCGCAGCACCGATACCTGCCGGGCGGCGGAGGGGCTGTGGGAGGAGGCGGGGTGCCTGGCTGTCTAGAGTGCCCCAGGCCGGCTGCTCAGGGCTGGGGTCATGGCGAGTGGGCTAGGAGGGTGGGACTGGAGTAGCATCTCCTTCAGGGACCGAGTTGGTGCCGCCCGGGGCCTCCCCACAGCTACGGGGGGTGGGCCTGTATGGTGACCCCTCCTGCACCTGTTCTGTGCTTGGGCTGGGCGCACGTGATCCAGATGGCCTAGAGCCCCTTCCAGCGGGACACATTTTAGTCCTTGGCCTCAGTTGTCCTAGTTTTTAAGAATGTTGAAATTGCAAGAAGCGCATAAGTATGTCATCTGTTGATGTTTATCTTTACCTATATTCACTCTTGATCTTATATCTTGAAGATGATACGGCCTTTTGTGTGGGTGCTTTGGCAATGCAGTTCACGTTTCATCTCCTTTAAAAGGTCTTGCGCAGCCGCTGGCCCGTTTTAGCAGCGGCCTTTATCTTGGGGGAAAATGTAAGCACGTGAGAAGCTGTGCACAGGAGTATTCTTACACTGATTTGTGGCCCTGAAATAGTACTGATGGTTATTAAAATCATTGCAGGCTGTGAAGGCAACACTCGGGAACCGGCTCATTGCCCTCCTGGAATTAGAAGGATCCGTTGTGCATTCCCCATGTTACTCTTGACCTTTCTCAGTTACTGTGCCCCAAAATCATTCTTTCACATCTTAAGCTCTTTTAAATCATCATGGTAAAGGAAAGTGAGTGAGGTTGAGTACTTACCAAACTTCTATCGTTTTATAGTCGTGGGGCCAGATTTTAATTTTTGTAGGGAGAGGATTCCAAGGCTGGGATTTTTGTTTTTTGTTTTTTCTCCCCCAGGTGTTACAGCTTACAGAGAGGAAATAAACCCGATCTTTAGGGCCAACCTCATGTTCTGTTTCTCTGGCTAACTATAATTAGGGGCTAGCTTCCATTCTGCCATGCAGCTATTAAGATTTTGATAAACCGTAATAAAGTGGATGGTGGAATCAATGGAAAACCAAAGATAAAGGCTACTTACAGATGAAATAGATTTAAGAATGTTTTTCTGATGTTAGAGCACCTCCCAAGAATGTGTCTTGACGGTAAACCACACTTTTTTTTTTTTTTTTTTTTTTAAGATTTTATTTATTTGTCAGAGAGAGAGCCCAAGCAGAGGGAGATGCAGGCTCCTGGCTGAGCAGGGATTCCTGATGCGAAATTCGATCCCAGGACCCTGGGATCATGCCCTGAGCCGAAGGCAGATGCTTAACCAACTGAGCCATCCAGGTGTCCCTAAACCACGCTCTTAAACTTGTTTTACTTGTAAGCTGTGAAAGGTGATCTGTTTATAAGGATTTTCGATTTTATAGTCAGTGAAGTAAGTATTTCTCACTGGGGTTAATACTAGCTGTTTCATAGTCTGTAGAATAAACTAATACTAGTCTCTGAATTTATTCTGGACTGGTTGAGAACAGTTTTTTGTTCTGTATCAAACAGTTGTTCCTACTGGCAGTGAGTCACTCCTCACAAGACCCTTAGGAATTCTGAATCATTCAAATTACCCGGAAGGGGACTTGTTTCTTTTGAAGTGTATAATCCTTTGCTGGTATACTTGGGAATATGGTTAACCAGAGTATTTGGTTAACCAAGAGACCCTCTTCCTTCCCTGAACACTTGAGTAAATGAGAGTATGTTAAAATTGTACGCCTTGTTCTAAACTTGCTGCCCGGCCTTGGGGTTTATCCCAAGGTTATGAGTTTCTAATGATACTGAGTTTGTTAGTGAAGGTGCATAGTGACCGCAGCCATCCTCTGCTCTCAGAGGTGTTTTGAACTTGCCATTGCTTCTTGATACTACTATAGCACAGAATGTTATCCTGAACCTGGAGAGGCTTTCGTGTGTGTGTGTTTTAATTATTATTTTATCTAAAGATTTTATTTATTTATTTGACACGGGGGTGGAGAGAAAGAGCAAGCACAAGCAGTGAGGGGCAGGCAGAGGGAGAAGTAGGCTCTCTGCTGAGCAAGGAGCCCGATGAGGGGCCTCTATCCCAGGACCCTGGAATCACAACCTGAGCTGAAGGCAGCTGCTTAACTGATTGAGCCATCCAGGTGCCCCCTTGGCAATTTTGATGATGTCCTGATGATTATAGAGACACTAGGTTTTGAGTTTTTGTTTTTATTCATCCTGTGGTGCCTACCTTTATTCATCCTGTGGTGCCTACCTTTTATTCATCCTGTGGTGCCTACCTGTTAAAGAAAGTAATGGTATACTGAGAAAATTGGAGAGCATCTAATCTAACCTCTTCAGGAGGAATGAAGATGCTGCTGATGTGCCCCCAGAAATGACTCTCCCAAATCACAAGACATTTACTGGGAGGTCAGGATCAGAACCCAGGATGCCTCTGACAGTGCTTGCTCTTTTCCTAGTCTTCCGTCAACACTTAGCATTTACAAACTCTTACAGCACTTAGCTTTTACACTTAGCTTAGTATGTTGGTATGTAGTATGTGTGGTATGTAATTTATATACCAACAATATGCACACTTTAAATGTACAATTTGATGAATTAATACAGAGTGAAGATCACCGCTGTAAGCTGCCCCCAGGCCAAGGAATAGAGAGCATTAACAGCGTCCAGAAGCCCCTGTGCCCCACCCATTCACTACCCTGTTACACTTGCCCCAAAGGAAACCACTTTATTAACTTCCAGCACCGCAGATGTAACTTTCTGCAAATGGAATCCTATGGTAATGGCATACTGTTGGGTGACTTCTCTTGTGGAAAAAGGCAGGGCCAGTGTTAACGAGGTGATATGTGTGAAGCCTGGGATGTGGTATGTGCTCATGGGAGCTTAGGTGCCCTGTTACTGTCACTTGTGTGGTGGCTAACCGAGTGGCCGGTGTGTGCCCAACCCTGAGGCAGGTAGACTCTCTCGGGATGTTAGAATGTGTTATATATACATATATATTCATTGGATAGCTTATTTTTACGATGATTCAATGTATGGATTTAATGGTGCAGCCTACTGAAAAGCAGCAAAACTTCAGTTCTCACTTGACAGAAGTTTTGGATAAATACCATTTCTCAATTTTCATTCTGTAATCAGTTTTCTTTCTTTCTTTCTTTCTTTTTTTTTTTAAGGTTTTTATTTATTTATTTGAGAGGCAGCGTGACAGCAAGAGGGGGAACACACAGGGAGTAGGAGAGGGAGAAGCAGGCTTCCCGCCAAGCAGGGAGCCTGATGCAGGGCTTGATCCCAGGGCCCTGGGATCTTGACCTGAGCCAAAGGCAGCTGATTAACAACTGAGGCACCCAGGCGCCCCAGTAACCAGTTTTATTCTGAAAGCATTAATGTAATTCATGAAGGGTTTATTTGTATTAACCAGTCAAGGATTTGGTAGGTGCTTTAATTGCATTTGACAAGTTGAATCCAAGACTCTGTGAGTGGTTCTACGGTGGAAGTATATTGAGTTGAGTGTTCTGGATTTTTCTAGATCAGGGGAAGGAGAAGTTGTTCCTCCATTTTCTTGGTTTGTGAAACTGGAATGGCCAGGCTGCGGCTTGAATAGATGGGGAAGAGGGAGGAAGGACAGGGTGCCGCTGGCTGGGGAAAGTGCCTAATAAGGCATGGGAAGCTCTCTGAGCCAAGACCATGTCACGTGGGCAAGTGTGTGCCACAGCTTTTGAAGACCATCTTCTAGCATGAGCGGTCTAGATTACTGGATGCCAGGCTCAGAGCCCTGCTTTCTGGCTCCTGTTTGGTTCTGCTACGAGGAAGGACTGGATTTTCTTTAAATCGCCAGAAAAGAATACTAATTATATTACCCTGCCTCACCCCCCCACCAAATAATTTTAAAATAATATTGAAAAATGCCAAATAATTTTAAAATAATGTTGAAAAATGCAGTGATTGGGATGAAGAATGTGGTTGTTGTAGAAGTACTAGTTACTTTACTTTTTGTTGTTGTTCTGTGAAGTTCAGAAAATAACCAGAATTATGTCCTTGGGTAATAATTTGAGTGCTGAAAAATAATCTAAACTTCATGTTTTCTTCTGCAGTTTGTAATTATAGTGGGATTGAGAGGAAACTGAAAAGAATTTTACCATGTTGCTGATAGCTGTATGCCCTGGCCAAGTTACACTGTCCTTTCTCATCTGCAAAATAGGGTTACTGATTATTCCAATCTGATAAGGTTGCTATGAGGCTTTAGTATTTTGCTGTATAGAAGGGCATAGGTAATAGGTACTGTAAGATTGGCTGCTGACCCGCGAGTAAACCGCGTCTTGTTTGTCATTGTCCTTGTTGTCCCTGTACAAGCGACTCTCCTCTGCCGTTGATTTTTTGATATCCCTTGGCTTCATTCATTTCAAAGGTCTTGAATTTAATAAAACCATTAAATTCCTTACAAATATGTGTGCTGTATATAATTACTGGGTCAGGAAAGTCAACCAGGAGAGGCGGTCCGCAGTTAGGAGGGGGTGCGAGTCTGTACTCGAGTTAGCCAGACTGGTTTTAGAACTACATCAGCCTTTATCAGAAGCCCAGCGGATCAGGGCCATGTCAGGGTAATCTGAGTATTCTTATTCTAGATCTGTCTAACCGTGTAGCTATTTAAGTCCCCTCATCTGGTCCCCATCCAGAAATGGGGGTGAACTGTTGAGATAATGGCTGCCCCCACCGTGAATAAGTCCAAAAGTGTAAAAATTAGGGCAAAAGTGTGTTTCCTTCCCACCACTGTCCCCCAGACATTTTTTTTTTCTTTTTTGAAGATTTTATTTATTTGAGAGGGAGAGAGAGAAAGCATGAGAGGAGAGAGGTCAGTGGGAGAAGCAGACTCCCTTCTGAGTAGAGAGCCCAATGTGGGACTGGAACCCAGGACTCCAGGATCATAACCTGAGATGAAGGCAGTTGCTTAACCAACTGGGCCACCCAGGCAGTCATAACTGCCCCCACCCCCCGACCTTTCTGAGACAGCCTGGTACCAGGTCCTATGGGAGCCTTCCAGAGCAACATATAATTGACAGTGTGTGGGATTTCCCTCTTCTCTTTTTTTTTTTTAAATTACAGATGATGGCATATTACACTGGCTTGGTCTTTTTTCACATGTGGAACATCGTAGACCTCCAAAAAAAAGTGGGAGGATAATTGCAATGAGCACTGGTGTATGCAATACTGGGTTAAGAAATGGGACCTAAAAAGCCCCTCCTCCCGTTGTAAATAACCATCCCCTGGGCTTGCTGTTGATCATTCCCCTGCAGGCCTTTATTCTCTCAAACATGGAAGTGTGACCTTCAACAGTATGGGTGGTATTGTGTTGTTTTAAACATTATGCAAATATTGTGTGTATTCTTGGGTTAATTTTTTTCTTTTGGCTAATGAGGTTCATCGGTGTCAATAACATGTACCTCTTTCATTTTCATTGTAGTATAGTATTTCATTTATGACATTGTTGCTAGGCATTTAGATTATTTCTAGTTTTGTTTTTTTCTCAAACTGCGTCTGTAAATTTTTTTTTAAAGATTTTATTTATTTATTTGACATTACAAGTAGGCAGGGAGACAGGCAGAGAGAGAGAGGAGGAAGCAGGCTCCCTGCTGAGCAGAGAGTCTGATGAGGGGCCCGATTCCAGGACCCCGAGATCAGGACCTGAGCTGAAGGCAGAGGCTTTAACCCACTGAGCCACCCAGGCGCCCCGCTTCTATAAATGTTCTTGTGCACATGAACAGACATTTTTCTAGGGGATATACCTAAGAATGGGAATTGCTGAGCTGTAGAGAATACATATTCTGCTTTAACTAGGAATTGCCAAATTCCTGTCTTGAATGTTTTGGGGGTTTGTATTCCCATGATATGTAGGTATATAGTTAATCAGTAACCTTTGATGTTGTCAGACATTGAATACTTTGAGTAAATAGGTGTGCATTCTTCTTTCATTTATGCCTTAGAGGCCATTTCATGCTAGTATGGATAGACCTAGCTTTTAAGTTTTGGAATAATTTTTAGATTTACAGAAAAATTAAAAAGATAGTATGGTGAATTCCTGTATGCTTCACCCAGCTTCCTCTGCTGTTAACATGTTACATATCCACTGTCTGTTTGCCAAAATTAAGGAGTGGACTTCGGAACAGTGTTGTTAACTGTGCTGCAGACTTGATGAGGCCTTTACCAGTGTTCCCACTGATCTCACGTTTCTGTTCCAGGATCCAGCTCAGAGTACCACATTGTATTTAGTTGTCCAGTCTTCAACTCCTCCTACTTCCCAGCTCTTGAAAGAAGTTGCAGAGGATTTCATTGTATGCATTTATCAATTTAGTTAACCTCATTGAACCTTTCTTTTTCAGAAAAACCGAAATGAATCCTAAAGACACTTCTAAATTTTAAAAATGAATCCTGGCTATATTTGGACAGATAACTCCTTTTGAAAAGAAATTATTTACTTTAAGGGAAATTTTGTAAATTAGATTGAAGGGAGATACTGTAGAAAGTTCTTTTGGCCAGTCTTTGTGATGACACTACAGTAAAGAAAAAAAAGCTCCTTTTACCAGGGCGATGGAATGCTGTCCTCTAAGTGTAGGCATTGCTACCAGAGGGTCACATGGCCTCCTAGCTCACAAGGATTAAAACCCAAGGTTTGTCTTGTGGGGTTGCATGTTATCTGGCTTTTAGCTGCCTTTCAGGGCTGTTCTCCCTCTTCCTCCCATGTCCAACCTCTGGCGCCCTGTTGTTGCTCAGAGTCTTTGCATTCTGTGTTCCATCTGTCTGGAACATTTTCCTCCTGAGGTGATCCCTTTGGATTCTTCCCTCCACTCAGTTGTCTGCTCACTTGCTGCCTTACCAGAATTTCGCACTGTTCTTAAGTGGCCATGCCATCTGCCGTAGTCTTGTTCTTCCTTTGACTTTGCTTCATTTGTCTTTGTAGCACTCCCCACTACCTGGCATTTTGTGCTGTGTGTGTTTGTGGTGGTCTCCCTGCAGCATGTGTGACTGCTCGGCCCATAGTAGGCGCTCAGTGTTGCTGAATGGTGCTGTGAGGTGCTGCCGAGTGGCCTTCAGCCCAGCAAGGTTACTGTGCCTGAAACTTCAGGGTGGATAGTGCCAAGTCTTTATCACAAATAAAAAAAGCATTTTCTTTTATTTGCTGAAAGTCACATTAAGAGTTGATGTCTTCGGGGCGCCTGGGTGACTCAGTGGGTTAAAGCCTCTGTCTTCTGCTTGGGTCATGATCCCAGGGTCCTGGGATCGAGTCCCGCATCGGGCTCTCTGTTCGGCAGTGAGCCTGCTTCCCCCCTCTCTCTGCCTGCCTCTCTGCTTATTTGTGATCTCTGTTAAATGAATAAATAAAAAATCTTAAAAAAAAAAAAAAAAGAGTTGGTGTCTTGGGATTGACAAATCAGCGGCAACTTTGAGGCCAGGTGAAGTGTTGACCATTATAGTAATTTACATCCAGATGAGAGGGACCCGCACATCTGTTGGAGAGGGTTTATTGTACGCAGTAGAGACCTAGGAGCCTAACAGAACTTAAATACTCTGGTGGCTGTGATTTGTGGTAAATCTGAAAGGGGAACCAGCTATAATTTGAGAAGTTATTTTCCTTCTGTTGGGTTCCAGAAATTGGCTTTTTGTATGTAGTAGCTCTGTAGATTTTTAGTCTCTGCATTCCTATGTACTTATGAGTTGAGGGACCCCAGAGAGCTTTGGTTTATGTGGGCCCTAGCTATTGATACTTACTCTTACCAGTTAAACTCACAATTTAAAATATAATCTTTTAGAAATGGTAAACATGTTAACATACTATAATTTGAGTGAAAATAACTTTTCTTAAACACAGGCATATTGAGAAGAATGGCTTGTTTGACATTTTTGCGGCTTTTCTAACACCTGGGTAGATTCTCTGCTGTGTCAGTACCATGAGCCTCTGGAAAAACTCCACTGCATCCGTGGGAGTGAATGAGTGAAAAAGGCAGCTAACGCTTTGGTGTTACTATTATGAGAATTTTGGCCTCATCGACACCCTGAAGGAATCTCTGGGACCTTGAGGGTTCTTTGGACCACACTTTGAGAACCAGTGGTAATAGCTGCTTTGTAGGAGCGACAGGCAACATAATCACCACTTACTTGAGAGTTTGTGTACCTAGTACTGTTCTGAGTGCTTTTTGCTTCACATTGATGTAATCCTCACCCAGCTCTGAGGTGAGAGCAATGGAATCAGAATGCGGGCGCCTCCTAATATCCTGTTCTAGTCTTTGCCGTGGTCTGAAGTTTAGATTGTGGCATTTCACATAAAGGGCTGTATTCCTGTTAACTGACTAGGGTGAGTCAAAGCGACATATGTAGTTGACACATTTACATGTATCTGAAACTTTTAATGACCCTCTGGGACAGGCCCAGAGCACTGAACTTCCATATTAGTTACTAGTGGGGTTTGCATGAGATCCTTTTTTTTGCATATTATTGCCTTCTGCAAGTATGCTGAGACCACCGCCTGTTAGCAGGGATGGGGTAGAGCCCATGGCGGCTTCTGGCTGACTGCATGGACTCCTTGCAGCAGCTGGGCCAGGGCCAGGACCTGTCACCTGACTGCACTCTGGACAGTCTGGCCAGGGGCTCATTTCTTCATGGTCCAGTTGTGGCAGCAGTCTTCTCTAAGCTGAGTGAAGTTCATCTGTGATCGTCACCTGACACGCTGACACTCGGAAGAAGAGCTTTGCTGGTAGTTTATATTGGATTGAAGTGCTCTTGAATGAACTAGACAGGAATTTCCCAAAATTAATTATGCCACATTGCATCACTCTTTTGCAAGCAATGAGGATTGCTTTCTTGTCCCTCATGTTTCAGTTCTGATTGCACAAGCTGATTTACCTGACCATTGTCTTACCTTCTCCATATAGATCTTTTTTTGTCTTTATTTATTTATTAAAGATTTTATTTATTTGTCAGAGCAAGAGAGCACGCAGGAGCAGGGAAGGCTGCAGGCAGAGAGAGTGGCAGAGAGAGGGAGAAGTCCTGATGTGGGACTCAATCCCAGGACCCTGGGATCATCACCTGATCCAAAGGCAGATGCTCAACCGACTGAGCCACCCAGGTGTCCGTCAGTTTTTTGTCCTGGTATGATCTTGCCTGTGAGAAAAATTGAGCAAGAGGAGGGGAAAATTGAGGGAGAGGAGAAACAGGGAAGAACCTGTGTCTTAGATAACAGAGCTAATAGCTTATTGGGGCCAGAGGTGATGGGATGTCAGCCAGGTGAGCTCACTACAGATTTCTTTTGTAATAAGAGGGATCTTTGGACTTTTTTTCCTTCAGATCAAGGCAGGCTGCCTTGGAGCAAACATGCTGTTTTGAATGGTGAAATGGGCAGTGTTTTTGTTCTGCTCTGCAGAATGCTTCCTAAAGCAGGGTCGAAGAGACAGGTGCTCTTTGCCGTAAAGGCCAGTGTTTGGATGGGGCAGTCAGTGTTGAGTGTGTTGTTTTATCTCCTTCGGGACCTGAGTGCATGAGTTCTGAGAAATGTCTGAGTGCAGGGAGTCTGAGGTCAATGCTGCCGCACCCAGGGTCAGCCTCTCTTGGTCTCCTAGCAGCCTGCCTGTTGCCATGGTGGTCTGTTACCCAGGTGGCAGGTCCGTTGCCCTGTGGAATGTCTGCCCTGATCCTTGGTGCTGCGAAGCTGCTTGTATTTTGTTATTGTCTTTTTGGTAACTAGACTCTGAAAAGTATTTAGCATATGTTATCTAAGATATTTACAAGGAAAAACAATAGCTAAAATAAGAAGACTGATTGTTTTAACAAGTGGAGCATAAGATACATCTTTTTGGAAAGGTTGCTCCCTTCATTCTGAGAGTTTTTGAAAACCTTCAGTGATTAAGTTGTGTATGTAGGCTTTTAAATATCCTCAGTGGAGGTAAGCCTTGTTGTCTGGGGACTCTTCTGGTGAATGAGGTAGATGATGAAGCTGGTAGTTAGTCAGTCTTAGGTCTGACTGCAGACAACAGAGATCTAGGATAGTAATGGCTTAAATATAATAGAACCGTCTCTATGTTTCCATAGGAAGTTCAGGAGCTGGACAGTACAGGACTAGTGTGGTTCTATTTCCAGAAGTGCTGAGAGACTGCTACCTTGAGGTCTGTCTAGCCCCATTCTTCATGAGTGCTAAAGATGCAGAGGTCACACTTGTCTTTCAGGGCCAGAATGTGGTTTCCTGACCAGACCCTGCTACAAGGGAGACTGGGAAATGTAGTTTTTTAAAAATCTTGGCAGTCATGTGTGTAGCTGAAAAAATCTGCAAATCTGCTCTTGTGAAAGGAGTGGAGAATGGATATGGGGAACAGCTTGTGGTCTCGTGACAAACCCAAGTTCCTCTGTTGGGTGTGCAACAAAGCCAGTCTCTTGGACAATCAGGTCTGCTGCAAGGGAAGGGTTTATTTGAGAGCCAGCCAAACAAGGAGACCAAGGGCAAGCCTCAGATCCTCCTCCCTGAAGGGGGAGAGAACAAGTCTTTAATCATAGGGGTTGAGATTACATATGTATATTGATGAAAAGGGAGGGGTGGGGAACCAGGACTGTTCATGGGGAAAGGTGGAGCATGTGCATGCACTGAGCCGGCGTATGTAACCTGTTCCGGGTTCATTTTGGGGTGGGGAGGTAACATTAAAATGAGGCAAAATTGGTGTCCTGACATCATCATCTTAAGGAGAGGGAGGGGCTGTGTGCATGCTCTGAGGGCTTGTATAAACTGGTTGGGGTCTTGGGGTCCTATCTCGGGTGAGGAATGCAGGGCCTTGCTTGTTCATAGGCTGGAATCTTATTAGTGACCTCAGCCCAGGCCTCTGCAGGGACAGCTAGTGTGTTTGTGAGTGGGGTCTGGAAGGAAACAACAGCTGATTAGGGAGAAACAGGTCTCTGAAAAACAAGCTTTAAGTCTCCTGATAGTGTCAGCCTCATTAACCTGATGGGATACGGTTTTAGTCTCTGCCGTATTGGGCAGTAATAATTGTTCCCCGAAACTGGTTGGTAAGGTTTAACTTTTTTCTGACTTTGAAGGTAACATGGGAAAAAATTGTACCACGGTGTAAAATTTGTACCACGATGTAAAAACCAGAACATGAATGCCTTCCATTGGGGGTTCTTCCCCTCACGTCCATCATTCACAGTTAGGTCCCACCATTAACAGCGTTGTGGGTACCAGGCAGTCTGTCCTGGCTTTCTTGTCTTTCTCATTGATTTGCACAGAATTCCTGAGAAAGGGACACTCTTTTTTTCCTATATTTTGCAGATAATTGTAGCATAAGTAATTGTCCCGGCCTTGGCTTTAGTAGCTAGCAGAGCAGAAGGGTTCAGGCAGGCCAGTCTGCCCCCAGCACTCAGGGCATCCATCATTTTGTAATATAGCCATCTTATCCTTCCAGAAAGGCAGAGGTTTTGAGGGTGCTTTTCTAAAAAAAGGTGGTCTCCAGGAAAAATGAGCTATGGCAACTATATCCCGATCGGAGGCAAAGAAGCTCATAGCCACAGCGTCATGAATTACTGAGAGCATTTCATCTGCGGTACCTCCAGTGCCTTACTGGGCACCTCTCATTCTTGCTCAGGCAAACCTCTTGTTTAGCATCTGTGTACACGGTGGCGACTCCTGGGCCTCCAACAGTGGAGCCTGTGTTTCCCTCTGTGTGACTAACCAGCAGCTTCTGCGGATGTGGGGTTTTAACTCTTTAGGTCTTTGTATTGCCAGTTAAGTATTTGATGAAGCGCAGAGTAAACAAACACAACAGCCTGGTTTCTGCTGTTTGTGGGAGTGCCTATTTTGGGCAAGGAAGTGAATCAGAGAAAGTTCTGCTATTGCTACTACAGGTGGTGGTGACGACGATGATGATGATAGCACTTGACTTCGGTAGCCCTGCCCTGTGTTTTACAAATACTGGTTACTTTTTATAAACTTCTAGGAGTACTAGTAATAGGCTCATTTTGCAGATGGGAAGACTGAAGTTGTAAGGTCTCCTGATTAGATTTGGTAAGCTATAGTCTGAGTCCTTGACTGTCTGATTTCAAAGCCAATGTGGTAGGGGAGTTGAGATGTGTGGCTAAATGAAAATGCTGGAGAGATGCTGGTAAAGGCGGGATGGCTGAGAGATGTAATATCCGGGCAGTTGAAATGGATAATGCTGTCATCTTGATTCTCCACAACATTCCAGTGATCCCAGTAGCGGCATCTTCATTTTACTCACAGATGAAGAACAAGCTCAGGACAGTGATTGGCTGAAGGTCATTTATTTGGGTGGGACTTGGAGGCTGATCCTGGTTGTTTGTTGTTGTTGTTGTTGTTTGTTTCTCTTTTTTTCAGTATTCCACATTTGAAAAACATTTAAGTTAGACTGTAGGTCAGTTACCTTAGATGTCCCATTTTCTAAGCTCAAGGTTTAGGGTTTTTTGTTTGTTTTGCAAGAAGTCATCACACCTAAAACACAACGGAGCTCTATTGAGCTCTTCCTGCCTTCCAGGCCCACTGAGGATTTTTTTTTCTAGAGACTAGAGCTGCCACAAAACCCATTTCTGGTCTTACTTATGGCAGCCATTCTCAGTAAGGCAAGATTGCATTACAGCCCATTTTTTATAAATGATGTACGTGTGGGTCCTTTAGAACATGTCTGTTTTTTTCTAGACCTGGGAGTAAAAAGAGAACATAGTGCACCCATCCATTTACTCAGGAAATGCAGTTGAAGTTCTTTGTTTTAGAAAACAGCACAAAGCCTGTGTTTCCTTAGTAAAAGGAAACTTGCCTGTAGGGTTTTAGTGTCTCTGAAGGGATAATTTCTGTAATCTCAGTTTACCAGTGTGTTGTCATTGAGGGCTCAAATGGCAGACCTTGAAACTGAGAGGGCTAGTGCCTGGTTCGCCCTGAGGAGTGTTTGTGTCTTAACATATTTAATTAGAACTCTCCAAGGGGTCAGGCACTTTTTTTCTAAGAACTTTCCTAGAGTTCACCATATTGCCTCAAAAGAAGGAAGTTGGTATTTGGGGGCAGAGTGTGGGAGAATGAGAGTAGAGATGAAAGCTTTGCTGAGAACATGTTTTGAGAAATAACTAATCAGAAAGTGGCTTAGGGTAATTTTTGTATGTTGGTTATGTATACGCACTGGAAATGTCGTTTGCCTCATTGTTACAGGAGTGAAGCTGTGTAGCTCCTAAAAGGATTTCTTTTACACAGAATTCCTTGTAGGTTGGGCTTTTTGTTTCTGTGTGGTTGCTTCTTCTGCTTTTGGAGAGGTCCTCATCTAAGGAGGCGGCTCATTCTCTCTATAACCCTGTGGATGACCCCTACCTCCAGCTGTGTGGTCTGTTTCCCTTAGCCTCTACCCATTGCTCTGAGGTCTGGGTCTGAAACCACACAGCAGATCCACTCCCATGTGATAGGTGGAAGGTGTCCTTTCTCTGTGAAGGTGGCTGTGTTTCTCAGAAGCATGGTCTCTCCCAGCTAAACACCTCCTGTCTTCTAGGGGACCTGGGAATGGTGTCACGTGCCCTCCGCTTCCCAACCTGTGCTTGTCACTGAGTCATGGGAAGCAGAGCACACAGGTATGTGCTTTCCTTCCTGTGACCTGAGCCCTGCTGCGTGTTCACATTGTTTTTTATTTTTATTTTTTTTAAAGATTTCACTTATTAATTTGACAGGAAGGAGGGGGAGAGGGAGAGTGTGTGCTGGTACAAAGCGGGGGGGAGGGGGGCGCATGGCAGGCAGTGGGAGAGGGAGAAGCAAAAGCAAGCTCTCTCCTGATCAGGGAGTCCAGCTCAGCCCAGATGCGGGGGCTGGATCCCAGATCCTGGGATTGTGACCTGAGCCAAAGACAGACGTTCAGCCAACTGAGCCACCCAGGCGCCCCTCATATTCACATTTACATTTAAACCTGTGAGTTTCATTTTTTAGCTCTCTGTTCTTTTGGAATCTATTAGTTCCTCTCTCAGTCCTGCTGCTACTGCTTCTTGCTTTGAATTTTTGGTATGAGCTTCCCATTCAGATTAGTGCCCCATCATCTGGATCGCCCCCACCTCCTTTTCAGTTCTTCTGCCACATCGTGCCTGGTTCTTTTTTTTTTTTCTTTTTTTTTTTTTTTAAAGATTTTATTTATTTATTTGACAGAGAGAGATCACAAGTAGGCAGAGAGGCAGGCAGAGAGAGAGGGAAACAGGCTCCCCGCTGAGCAGAGAACCCGATGTGAGACTCGATCCCAGGACCCTGAGATCATGACCTGAGCCGAAGGCAGTGGCTTAACCCACTGAGCCACCCAGGCGCCCCTCGTGCCTGGTTCTTAAAGACGCTGGCCTGAGCCATTGCCCACAGGGTGAGCTTTCACTTAGGGCTCGGATGCTAGTGGAGG
The DNA here is from genome assembly GCF_022355385.1 of Mustela nigripes. Classification (NCBI taxonomy): domain Eukaryota; kingdom Metazoa; phylum Chordata; class Mammalia; order Carnivora; family Mustelidae; genus Mustela; species Mustela nigripes. Next base: position 137,973,588 of record NC_081560.1, on the reverse strand, counting down.
TTCTTCTCATCAGGCCTGAGGTCTGTCTTTGCAGCCTGGCTCCTGTGAAGGCAAAGATTTCTCTCCTTTGGAGTGTTCGAGAATATCCTTTCTCCCCCAGCAGCCAGTTCAGATTTCACTGTGAAGAGGCCTCTGCTCGCTCCCCTGTGCGGCTAGTGACTTTGCTGCTCTAGGGTCCCTGTTTTTGGTTAACATACCACCATTTCTTTGGGCTTTGTCCCTCCCACTGTGGACTCGGAGAGCCCAAGTCTGTTCACTCTGTTCGGCTGCCCGAGCGCAACGTTCTTGGCCCAGTCAGTGGTGTTTGTAATCATGCCTTCATCAAGGTTGTTTTCCCACTTGGGTGGAGGAAAACTGTGTATGCTCTTAGAGCCTGCCTTCAGTCCCCACTGGGATCCCTGACAGCGGTAGTGCCCAAGTGCTCCCTGAAACGGTGTGAGGGTGTTACATGTAAATACATTTTCCGGGAGAAGGATTCTTGTGTCTCAGAGTGTTCTGACCCCACTGGTTGTGTGCCTCACAGGGCATTGGGTCCTGAAATCAGCGCCTGAACTCTCCCCAGGTAACCAGTGGCTTCACCCATGCTTCTGTTTTGGCTTCACATTACTTGTTCTGAGGACACACAGTTGTTGCTGTTAATAGATGTTGGGTCATTTTAGGACATCAGATTTGTTGTATACCACAGACTATTTTTATAATATGCACCTTTAGAAAAGTTAGTTGGCTTTAAGTTGAAGCAACATGGGAGTATCTTACTGAGAATTTAATTTCTAGGAGCTGGGAATTGTTTTAGGCTTGACTTTGCGGGCTTCATAGGTCTGCCAGATTGGCCACTGTGCAATACATACCTTTTACTCGGGGAGTTCTGAGGTGGGCTGTGGAGTAACAGTAACTGTTGGGATTGTTGAATGATTTGGGTTTTTGTTAGCTGGACCAGTCTCATAACCAGCTACCCAGGACTGTTTTTAGTGTGGACAGTTTGGCCAAAGCTGGTAACAAAGTCATTATTGCACAGGACGACTGTTTCAAGTTCTTTGAAGGAGTAAATTAGCTACAGAATACTCTTGCTTCTTGGGCCTATGATAGTGTATCCTGTTACTGAAACCTGATAGGTTTTGGCCCTTGTAGCCAATTTCTGACTGGGATGGTTGTAGAAAAATCCGGGATCAAAGTTCTAGTTCACTGCGTATTTGCGAGAATGGAGAATGGTGGTCAGTCAGTTGCCTTGTGTAGGGAAGGCTGCTCCCTGGCCCTGCCTTTTTCTCTGAATCTTGTCTGGCTCTGGTCTGCTGATGCTTAACCTCTTTCTGGCTTCCCTGTGTATCACTGCATTCTTTTGCCTAGAGACTCATTTTGTAGCTTCCTGTTATTTTTCCGGCTCTTTTCTCCCAATTGGAGGTAGAACCAGTTGGTATATCTTGGGTGCTTTTCAGGATTCCCTGGGGCCTGGTACCTGGGAGGAACATGGGAGGCGCTCCTGGAACCTGTTGGCTTTGTGTGCTCTGTGGTGACACCCCACACTTCCCAGAACCCTTACCCTTGTGACAGTTTCTGCCCCCTCTCCTTTTCCCCAGACCTACAGCTGACGGCTGGCCCCAGCCTAGCTTGGCTACATTTCAGGTACTAAGCTGCTGTGAACCATCTGGGGATTAGTATGTACTGTTGAATCTGCTGCATGTTTTCCCCTGGAAACCAGAGTCCAAGCCAGTGGCTGTTGGAGTGTGGCTAGTTCAGTTGCATTTGTGAACTGGTTATGGATGTGATTGTTGCTGCAAAGGGCCGTTGAAGGCAGAAACCTGGGTAGCAGCAGATTCATTTGGCAGTGTCTGAATGGATACAGATCATCTGGCTTGAGCTTTCAGCAAACCTGTGACTTGTTTGTGGAATATAGCTTTGGTTGAAAAGCTAGTAATGGCCACATTTCATTGCTTTCCCTTTCCTGGAGTGAGAGCACCTACCAACCTCCGTGCTTTGTATACTGTGTGTGTGTTATATATCTGTGGAATCACTGTGCCTTCTCGTTGGCTTAGAAATTGAAGCAAGGTGCCACATGACTCCTGAGGTTCTTAGTCGAGCTCATGGGTGGCGGTGGGCTTTCTCCTCAGACTTGGGCCTCGTGTTTCCTATTCACAGTAGAAGGTGGTTCTGCCCTACTGAAGTGTCGTTGGGAGTTGGCATCCTGCGCCATTAGCCATCTTTGTGTAGCTTGCCCCGATGGAATCTGTTGTTTTCTAGCTGACTTGTTGGCTTAGGGGTGAGATTGCCAAAGCCAGGGTTTCTGTAGACCTATTTTAAGAAACATAGGTACTCTTGGGCGCCTGGGTGGCTCAGTGCGTTAAGCCTCTGCCTTCGGCTCAGGTCATGATCTCAGGGTCCTGGGATCGAGTCCCATATTGGACTCTGCTCAGCGAGGAGCCTGCTTCCCCCTCTCTCTCTGTCTGCCTCTCTGCCTGCTTGTGATCTCTCTCTGTCAAATAAATAAATAAAATCTTAAAAAAAAAAAAGAAACATAGGTACTCTTAAGGTAGTATATAAAGTAAGTGGACATGTAAAAGTGGAAAAAGAAAAGTTATTCATATACAATGTAATATTGGGATATTGGGAGTTTCAGCGAGCCACCCTGCCTTTTTCGTGCAACTTCTGTATAATTTCATATTCTTGAATTTTTTTCTACTTGATATATAATATATATATATATTTTTAAAGATTTTATTTATTTATTTGTCAGAGAGCGAGAGCGAGCACAGGCAGACAGAGTCAGAGGGAGAAGCAGGCTCCCTGCGGAGCAAGGAGCCCGATGTGGGACTCGATCCCAGGACGCTGGGATCATGACCTGAGCCGAAGGCAGCTGCTTAACCAACTGAGCCACCCAGGCGTCCCGATATATATATATATATTTTTTTTTTAAAGATTTTATTTATTCATTTGACAGAGAGAGATCACAGTAGACAGAGAGGCAGGCAGAGAGAGAGAGGGAAGCAGGCTCCCTGCTGAGCAGAGAGCCCGACGCGGGACTCGATCCCAGGACCCCGAGATCATGACCTGAGCCGAAGGCAGTGGCCTAATCCACTGAGCCACCCAGGCGCCCCCGATATATATTTTTATACTAAACAGCTGCATAATCTTTTTAGTAAGAGTATTAGTCTTTTTCCCCTCTGTTTTTGGCCATTCAGGTTACATGTACTTTTATTTTCAGTATTATAAATTACACTTAATAAATATATTTATGCATATCACATTTTGCCTCTTGGATTGCTGTATTTCCTTAAAATCTGTTTCTAGAAATGGATTACTTTTTTTTTTTTTTTTTTTTTAAAGTAGGTTCCACATCCAGTGTGGAGGTCAATGTAGGGCTTGAATTCATGACCCAAGATCAAGACCTGAAATCGAGGAGTCAGGACATTTAACTGACTAAATCTCCAAGGTGCCCCTAGAAGTGGATTACTTTTTTGAAGAGGGATTCCCCCCTCCCCACTTCCTGACATATATTAATATATTAAGAAGTTCTTACCAGTCACGCTTATTGGTCTTACAAATGCCTACTTTACTATAGTCTTGTCACTTTTTCCCCTTTGGCTATTTAACTTTCAAAATATGGTGCCTTCTTGCTGTAACCTGTGTATCTTTGGTTCTAAGGGACTTGGAACAGTTCTTGTGTTTTTCCCTCATCCTGTTTCTGCACATGTGATTTCTCCCCGAGTCCTTTGTTCACTCACAGCAGGTGCCAGACCATGTACCCGGTTTTGAGTGGACACCTCTTTGCTAGGTGATACCCGAGGGGAATCATGGAGAGTTTTTGTTGGTAGAATTGTTTATGAAGTTTGATTTATAAAAGGGCTCTTCTACTAGAATATTAAGAATCATTGTATAATAAGGATATGAATCTTGTTTTCCTTACAGATTAAAAAAATTCTATAGACGTTGAAATTTTCTAAAATAAATCTGTCAGAGTTTTCTCCCATGATTTCTTCTATTCATTTTTGAGGTTATAAAGATTACTGTTTAGAAATAGTTCAAGAGGAAAAAAGCACACCGGGCAAATTAGTCCCTCTTGGCCCTCTGACTTAGGAGGACTTAGACGGTCACCAAGCTTCTTGACTCAATGCCGCTGTGTGGTTTGTGCGCCACAGGGGCTGAGCTGTGTGTCCTTCACCCTGGGTAGCTGTATGAGGGGGGCCACCTTCTCATGCTGGTTTTTCTTTCAGCTGTAGCCAGCCCTGTCCTGGGCCTGAAGGAATGCACCAGAGGCTCGGCGGTATGGTGCCAGAATGTGAAGACGGCAGCTGATTGCGGGGCCCTGAAGCACTGCCTGCAGACCGTCTGGAACAAGCCGACGGTGGTGAGTGCCATGGGACTGTACCCGATCTTCTTACGTGGTCTGGAGCTGTTGGCCATTTCCAAAGCTTCCAGAGCATGCTCTTGTCTCACTTCATTTGCTCCTCTCGGTGACCCTGCTGAGGAGGCACTCCCTGTTGCGGGGTGCATCAGTTTCAGCACAGTGGAAACGGAGTCTCAGAGAGGTTAAGGTTCTCTTCCCCCGAGGTCGCTGAGTCTCCTGGTGGCAGAGAGAGGATGAGGTCTGCCCATGTGTGCACCCCATGCTGCCTTCCGGGTGTCTGTGCCCATCCCACCTGTATCATTCCAGTTTTAATATATGTGCTGCCAAAGCAAGCTTGATGCTATTGATTTTTCATCCAAGTGGTGCTAAATATAGCATATTAATAGGGGGCTCTTAACGCTCATGGAGAATAATACTCAGAGATGACAAAGCCCAGGGGCATTCTTCCCATCACCAGAACCCCTCTCGGGAGTAACCCGAGCTGTGCTGGCTGCACCAGCTGACTGCAGAATGCAGACCTGGCTCGCTCTGGGCTGTGCCGCCTCTGACTACGTGGAGCTCCAGGTCTAAAACTTGACACTAGTGGCTACTAGAGCTGCTTCATTATGAGAAGAACAATTGAAAACCCTGTTCTTTTAGAAATACTTTCTGAATTTGCTGTCACTACTGTCTGTGGCCAAAATTACTTTCTGATTTGGTTTCTGATACGCTTCTCGTCTCGTTTTTAATACGACTTCCTCTTTTCAAATTCAGCATGTGACAGGGGAGGACTTAGCTCTTTCTTGCTCTCTGTCTCTGTCTCTGTCTCTCTCTCTTTTTTTTTTTTAAAGATTTTATGTATGTATTAGAGAACAAGAGAGCACAAGCAGGGGAGAAGCAGGCTCCTTGCTGAGGAGGGAGCCTGATGTGGGACTTGATCCCAGGACTCTGGGATCATGACCTGAGTGGAAGGCAGATGCCCAACCAACTGAGCCACCCAGGCGCTCAGCTCTTTTTTTTTGATACGGCAGTCTCAGGGGTACCTGAATCTGGTATTAGCCTAACAAGGCCTGAGGTTCAGATAGATTTCTTTGCTAAGTTACAGTGTTCCTTCTTCTCACCCAGACGTGTTAGTTCCTTCTTCGTGGCTTGAAAATCAGTTGCCCTTAGGAAGGAAGCTTCCCATGAGCCTCAAGAAGCAACTAGAATCTCCATGTCCTGGGCCACATGGGGCCATGGGTGCCCAGGCTTCTCAGGGGATGGGTGTGATGTTTCTAAGCTCTGGGGTGGTGACATACGGCTTTCATGTGAACATAGCAGCCCCTGGGAGCTGGAAGGGGACAGAGTGCAGGAGTTAGTGCTAGTGTCTGGCTGGGCTTCTCTGCCCCACTGCCTTTTACTGTCTTATAGTGATTCTGGCCCCAGGTGACTGGTTTTCTCTAATTTCTACTGCTCTGATTGTCACCTTTTCAGCCTCAGTTTCTTCCTGGAGCTGTTAAGAGCATTAGTATGACATTTGGCCTGTGCCCCTTGTGCTGAGGCATAGAAAAGGGTACAAGAAAGGGGTGTCTATCCCTAGAAGCACAGAGTGTTCTGGTCAGTACCTCCAATCCTTCCTGTCTGGCATCTGTGTGCTTCTTATCTAGGTTGGGGAGCCAGGATGTGCCTGTGTGTCCGACATCCCTGGTTAGATAGGATAGCACAGAGGCTGGGGGCTTTTCAGCTCTGTACGGTGTGCGTTACATCCTGCAAATACAGCTCGCTGTCTCCCTCATGTTCTTCCTCTTAGAAATCCCTTCCCTGCGACATATGCAAAGATGTCATCACTGCAGCTGGCGACATGCTGAAAGACAATGCCACTGAGGTGAGCTTCCAGCGGGATGTGTGACCACGTGTGCATGGTGGCCACATGGCCATGTGTGTCTGTTCCTTACAAAAGCTTTCTGGGGCTTTGGGATCTAATGGGCGATGGTCTAGGCCAGGTAGGAAGTAAGTCAGATCTTGTGAGCCACATACGTCTTCTGTCACATAGTTTTTTTCTTTTCCCCCCACATCCTTTAGAATGTAAAAGCCATTCTGAGCCACAGGCTGAACAGAAACAAGCTGTGGGACCTAGCTTGCTGTTCCCTGGCCTCGGTGTTTAAATGCCCAGGGTTGATGGGGATTTTCATATTGCAGGTGGCTACCTTTAGGTCCGTTTTGGCTGTCTCTGCTCAGAGTTCCCTGTGCCTGTGAGACGCAGGTCAGAGCGGCTCATTTCGAGGAATGCCTGCTTTTTGCCTGTGTGTCTGATGCAGCCACGGCCAGCCACTGGGCCTCTCCCAGGGCTCTTCCCTGAGGCCACTGTTTGCTGGGAGGTGTGGAGGTCCCTTGCTCTCAGTCCTTTGCAGAGCAGAAGTCCATCCTGATCCAACTGTTGCCTGTATCCTCTTAGCAAGAGATCCTCGTGTACTTGGAGAAGACCTGTGACTGGCTGCCTAATCCGAACTTGTCTGCCTCGTGCAGGGAGATGGTTGACTCCTACCTCCCAGTCATCCTGGACATGATTAAAGGACAAATGGTATGTGGTGGTGGAAAGACTCTTTCTTTAGGGAACTTTGGGTGCTGTGGGAGGTGCCAGACCAGAACAGAATGATGAAAGTGCAAAGTCTTTCCATGGATTTGGATTTTCTCAACAGCTTGTCACTGCAGTTCTGACATCTGCAGATGGCTTTGGCCCTCAGAACACTGTGTGTGTAACCTTCGGTTGAGGGAGAGTAGAGGAAATGGAAACTTGATGAAGGAATTGTAAACTGCTACAACATTTATACGTGCCTGTTTGTTAGCTCATGCCATAGCTTTAGTTCTCCCTTTGAGCATGCAGTTCATTCCATTTCTGGGGTTTTATCTTGAGTGGACTCAGCGACGGGGTTCTGCTTGCATTTAGATAAGCATCTACCACGTGTAAACCACGTGCCACAGACGAGCTGGGTTTGTGGAATTAGGAAAGACCGTAAGAGAGAGGAGATGCTCAGAAGACCGGGCCAGCAGGGAAGGAGTATTCCGAGGCTGGACCAAGGTTTTAATGAGAATGGCATGGGTCACACCGTGCAAGGCCTTTCTGGCAGTGTTCCAGGATTACAGATGCAGTAGGAAGTCCTCGGAGGGCTCAAGGGAGAAGTGACATCAGAGGTGCCTTCTTTGAAGGGTTTGGTCTAGGTCCTACCAGTTGGGAGGTGGAAGAGGGGAGGCTGGCAGGACAGTCTTTGTGAGATGTGATGGGGCAGTGAAGGGGGACAGATGTGTGTTCTGTTTCAGGGGAGAAATGGGCAGGGCCTGCTGAGAGAGGGGAGGGATGGAGGGAAGAGTCAGGAATGTCTGCCAGGTCTTTGGCTTGAGCTGCTGGGAGCTGAGTGGGGAAGCCATTTGCTAAAAGTGGAGGTGGAATGGGGAGCAGGTCAGGTGGTTTTGTGAGCAGGGCATAGTGTGTGTGAGTCGGGCCAGGAGGTGAGGGCAGAGACTCATTCAGGGGTGCTGGGCAGTGGTTTTGTTTTCCTTTGGGGGAGAGGATTTCCAGCTGGACTTCTTCCCCACTAGAGCCATCCTGGGGAGGTGTGCTCCGCTCTCAATCTCTGCGAGTCTCTTCAGAAGCATCTGGCAGAATTGAATCACCAGAAACAGCTCGAGTCCAATAAGATCCCGGAACTGGATGTGGCTGAGGTGGTGGCTCCCTTCATGGCCAACATCCCCCTCCTCCTCTACCCTCAGGATGGCCCCCACAGCGAGCCCCAGCAGAAGGTAAGGCTGTAGGCCCAACTGCTGAGGGCCCCGTTTCTGGATTAGAGATGACCCATGAGAGGGGCTCTGTGTGTGTGTGTGTGTTTCTCAGACTGAGGGCTTATTCCTTCATTTGACCTGCAGTCTCCTGAAGTTCTGAAGAACTTAGGATATTTTAAGTGTACAAAGACTTCTCTCCATTGCAATTCAGTTTATTGAAGTCAGTGCCTAATTGATTTTAAGCCTGTTGATAATTTTAGAGCCTATAAAAACAGAGCTGGGACACCTGTTTGGCTTACTTGGTGGAGCGTGTAACTCTGGAGCTCAGGGTTATGGGTTCAAGTGCTACACTGGGTATAGCCATTATTTAAAAAAAAAAAAAAATAAACAAACTTTAAAAACACAGAACCATTCAGTAATTCACTCCCTAGTGCTGTGGTCATGAACACATAAGGAAATTTTCTTGGGAATTTGGATCCTCTTAGTGATCCTAGGAGTGTGCTGTGTTTACGACTGACAGCCCTGCCCCCTGCCGCCCCTTCTCTGTAGGCTGGTGGGGACGTCTGCCAGGACTGCATCCAGATGGTGACGGACATCCAGACTGCTGTAAGGACCAACTCCACCTTTGTTGAAGCTTTGGTGGACCATGCCAAAGCACAGTGTGATCTCCTGGGGCCCGGCATGGCTGACATGGTAAATCTTGTCTCCTTATGCATGGTGGGGGTGCTCTGGGCCAGGGAGCTGGGCTCTGGACATAGAAGGGGGGACCCAAGAAAACTTCAGTTCCTGAGGTACCATTTTAAGTTCTCACCCCAGAACTTTGAGGAAGAGATGGTTCAAACAGTGCACGCTTTCTTTTCCCTAGAAAGCATCTGGAATACTTGTTGTTTACTTAAATGCTTTGTTGGCTGGTTGAATTTGTATGTGTAACCAAACACTTGGGATAAAAGAGTGGAAGGAGACCACTTTTGTGAGGATTTGTTTTGTGAGGATTTTCCTCCCAGGGCACTGTATGTATAAGAAATAACACTAGAATCCTTTATAATCTTGTTTTTAAAAGCCTGGCTGTTGTGTATAATTCTGACTGTGCTCTCCCCTCAGCCGGGGGTTTGTCCATGGAAAGGTGTGCGGGGGCTCACAAGAGGTTCACCCGGGATGCCTTCCTTACCTTGGTGAATGTTCATCCTACAGACTTAGTCTCTTAGAGGATTTCACTTCTTGGACCTTACACACATTAACCACACTTGTGTGAAGTTGATGTGTAAAACCCAAGTGCTAGTTTTATACCTGGCAATGGAAAATCCTTGGCTAGACTAGATGTAGGGAAGTTGGTTGTACCAAGTTCATGGGTCTGGGACCTAGAGCAGCCTTCCTGAGTAGGAATGGCTGGTTCTGGGAGCTCTGGGTTCTTCGCGGAGGACTTCGTGGGGGAGGCTTTTGGCCTTCTTGAAGTATCTTTGTATATCGCTGTGTTAACGTGCTTCCCCAGCTCAGCCCTTTTCTGAGGGCTGTTATTACCCTTGGCCTTCTTACTGTGGGGGCACCAGTGTGGCCAGAACTCTTCTGTGAGGGTGTACAGGAATGAATTATCTAGATGTGGATGAAAGGAAGTTTGCTGAAAATCATAACTTGATTCCTCCTGGATTTTAGCTTTATAATCTTGGCCAGGAATGCATGAGCAGGTTTGAAAAGTCACCGTGAGTTCACAGCAGCATGTCTGATATCCACGTTCAGAACTGCTCCTGAGAAGTTCCTCTGTGAACTTGGGGCGAGTTCGGGCTGTAAAAGGAGATTGGAGGACCTCCTCTCTAAGAGCCTTTGGGACACATTTTCAAAACACCCTTTGCACACCTTTTCCTATCGGTTTAGGATAAACAAATTGCCATCTTTATCTCAAGATGTTTGTAAGACTGTACTCTGGGAAACTTGATATCACTCGCTGCCATTGTTGGAAACGCTGTGTTTTGTGGTGTGTGATTGCAACGATTAGTGTCACTAACAACCGATTCTCTCTCCCCAGTGCAAGAACTATATCAACCAGTATTCGGACATTGCCGTCCAGATGATGATGCACATGGTAGGTGGCGGGACATTCCCTGTTAGCACTCTTTGCCTCAAACTTTGTGATTCCCAGGTTTTTGAACATTACATGGTTTAGTTCTCCTTTTCTCCCCTCAGATAATGATTTGGGTTAAAATGAACCTTGTTCAACCAGCAGACTCTCTACCCACAGTTCAGTGCCCCCGTTATCTTCCCCGGCCAGAGGACAGGCTAAGGCAGTCCCCCCTACCCCCCTAGGACTGCCCTGGTAGCTTCTGGGTGGTTAGTTGGCCTGTGCATATTGAGCTTGTCATTGGGTTCCTAGTGTCTGGCTTTTACCCTGGGACCTGTGGGAATCGTCTGCTCTGGAGCTAGGCCAGGCCTGAGAATTGCTACGTTGCGGCTGGGGTTGGGGGCATGGGGAGACCTGTCTGCATGTGCTTCTGACGCATCCAGGCAGTCAGGGCAGCGCTGTGTCCTTAGAGGTAGAAGATACTGATCGTGGCAGTGGGGCTAGCTAGCTTTGTGCAGAAAACTGGTTCAGAGCAGGGTGGTCTGAACGGATTCTTAAATTGGGAACGTGCCCTGGCTTCCCAAGATCGAAGCTGTGGGGGCCAAGGGGGGTGGTGGGTTGCACGTTTTGTGTCTCCATCCTGCCGACTTTCTGACTATGCTGAGTTTGTTCTTCTGCCGGGGTCAGCAGACTGTGTGGCCCACCGCCTGGTTGTGTAAAGTTTCACTGGAGCACAGAGATCCTCCTCCCATTCCGGGCTGCGACTGCAGAGTTGGAGAGCTGAGAGCTGCCAGCTGGCACAGGGGGAAGACTGACCCTGTGGCCTAGCTGTAACTGCTCAGGGGCTCCGGCCAGGCGAGAGAGGGTGTCTTTGGGATTATTACACCCTGCCTTGTTCTAAAAATGCTTCAGAGGCAGCTTACAGAGACACAGGGCTAGAGTAGGAGATAAATAAACCTTTGATTTTGATTTTGTTAAGTGCTTCGTCATTGATAACTGAAAATTTTCTCATTATAAAAGATAGACTACACAGATGTTTTTTGGAAATACAGATAATACTTCCCAAATCACAGATCATTTGCAGTTTAAAAAAAAAAAAAGGCAGTGAGGTAGCATGCTTATATATTACTTCAAACCTAGTAGTTTGCATAGTTTTGCTTCTGAATGCATTCTTGTAAATGATTTTGAAGTGGCTGCATAGGCTCCCGTTTGGATGGAAGATCATTTCTGTGACCCATCTGCTTTGGGTGTTGAGGTGGCTTTGGGGTTTGTCTTGGGGATCTAAAGCATGAGGCTGCCCCTTACAGTCAGAGAGATAGATTTGCAGATCCCTGTTTCTCCCTTAGCACAGATAACCAGAGCTAGAATTGCTGAATCAAAGGGTAAGTGATATTTTGTTAAATGGGCTTTCCAGCCTGCCATCTGGCTCCCTGGGGTAGTCGCCCTGAGGCCCGGGCATCAGGGGAAGTGGTGTATTTTATATTCCAGCCCACACCCCTGACTTGGGCAGGCCTGTATCATGTTCCCCTTTGCTGCTCCTCACCTTGTAGGCATGTGGGGCTTCGGTTTGTGAGGATAGAGAGCTCCTCATCACCTGGCATTTTCTGGGACCTGCTGTCCGGTGTTTTTGAGTATGATTTGGTGTGTCAGGGGCATGGGGACAATGCACACACCAGCTGGACAGTGTGGTCTGTCCCTTGAGGGCCAGAAGAGCTTTTAGGACCCCCCAAGATAGTAGGAACAAGGTAGGTTGCTGATTTGTGACTGCAAGATTTCCCCTGAATTTCTGGTGATGTACTTACTCCTTCATTAACTGATTGTTATTTTAATTTTTTCTTAACTGTTGTGTCCTTTCCTTTCTCTTATTTTCATCTCCGATTTCCTGTTTTTTTGTTCAACAGCAGGATCAGGTATGTCATGGGGAATTTGCTTGTAGTGGTGGTCTGCTGCTTGTTGTAGTTGTTCGCCTTTTTTTTTTTAACGGCATGATCTGTGTTAGTAGGCTGGTAGGGGAGCTTCTGCATCTCTCCCCTGTGATGTAGCATTTGAGGTACTGGGGGTCTCCTCTTCCCTTCAGGGGGTGAGAAAGGGAAGCCGGCAGGGCCTTGGACTCTGGCAAAAAGCCAGCGCTTAGCTGGCCACGTGCATGCCACCTGTGTGATGATGGGGAACAATGGGTGACCCCGGAGATGCCTCGGCCTCCTTAACTGTAGGCCTGATTTCCAGTAGGACACCTTGTTTCTGTCATGACTCAAGGGACCATTGCATGTCTTCAGTCCTGTTTTCCATAACCCCAGAACTGCTTCTGCTGCATGAGCAAATCATTTACAAATAGCGAGCAGACTGTTCCTGTCTGTTGGATCCAGAGAGTTGGAAACAATCTCTTGATTTGTGCTTCTGCCCCTCTGGGTGATGGGATCCTGCAGCTCCTGGAGCCACACAGATGGCTTGAGAGCCAGGCCAGTGGTGGCATAATATTGGGACTACGCCCCCAGACTGTACTTACTGAGCCAGGACCCTCTCTTGAGCACTGACATATCTGTGCGAGTAAAGATTTTTCAAAGGTATTTTGAAATCTAATAGGAGAGGACTTGGGCTGAAATACCTGTGTTTTCACCTGGGCTGCCCCACCCAGTGGAAGAGAGTTCATCTGAGACAAAGCAGCCATACAGCTCCTGGGTCTTTGTCTTTTTTTCTAAAAAACTTGCTGTGTCTTTGGCCCCATTCTGGTTTTCTCCCCATTCTTGAAGTTTGCCAGAGACAGGATATTTAGGATACTTTCCAATTTCTTCAATCTTACTTAATCTAGAGACTTCTCAGGATTAAAACAAGGTCAGCCATAGCCATGGTCTAGCTCTCTTGCATTAACAGGTCTTGTGTTAGCAGTCCTGACCTGCTGCTTTCTGGTTTGGTGGTGGTGGGAGGCAGTTGCTTTCAGGCCCAGAGCTGGGCGCTGGTTGTATTTGGGCTCACAAAGTGCTTTGTATAAAGCATACATGATTTTCTCACTCTTGGCCAGCGTCGTGGTGAAACGGCAAGATGTCTTTAAGTTACTAGTTCTGCCTACTTCCCTGTGGTTTGGTGTCTGGACGGGAAAGGGGATCAGTCTGGGGCTTCTGTGACTCGAAAGAATTCATTACTCGGGGGCATTGGGTTTTTGTTTGTACTGTGTTTGTGTAATTATAAAAATAGAATGTGGTTTTTCAAAAAAGTCAACCTTTTTTTTTTTTCTTGAAATGGTCCTGCCACCGAAAGATTTAAGACACTTGGCTTTTTGTTTGTGGGCATGGTGGCTTCTCCTCTAGAAAGAGCTCGCAGCTTATTTCCTAATGAGCGTGAACCAGCTCGACCGAGAAACAGGTTCTAGAGCAGACCAGGTGTCCTGGGAGAAGATGTGATTGCCTGTGAAAAAGGGAAACTGGTGGCAGCAGTCTAACTTCACAGCGGGGCTCCCTGGCTGGAGCAGGGACAGCGGTCTTGTCTACTTTGCCTTCAGAGCTTGCGTGGCCTCCTCCCTGTGTGAAACTGACACGTCTGCGTTTACAGGAGTCCCTCTAGATTTAACATGGAGTCTGTTTTGGCAGTCAGCCTTGACGTGTGACCAGGGTGCTCCCTCAGCACCCCGTCCTTTGTGTGTAGAGAGTGGGACTGAGGGGTGTGGGTGCGGGCCTATATCTGACTGCTTGTTCTGTGCCTTCTCAGCAACCCAAAGAGATCTGTGGCCTGGTTGGGTTCTGCGACCAAGTGAAGGAGATGCCCATGCAGACTCTGATCCCTGCCAAAGTGGTCTCAGAGAACGTCATCCCTGCATTGGAACTGGTGGAGCCCATTAAGGTACTGGCTGTCCTCATGTTGTCCTAGCCGGGCCCATGTCATGCCCAGGCCACTCCGCATTGTACCACGTTCTGTGAGGCACACACTCTTTTGATTCCTTGTCTATCTCCTGTAGGTATTGGAGTTTGAGACCATTCACTAGTCTCTGCATGTGTGCAGCCTCCTGCTCATAGCCCTGAGTACATTTATTTCCTTGGTTAGCAGCCCGAGTGCCCCACGGGAACAGCCTCCATCTGTAGGGTGTCCATAGCCTCCTCTGACATGTTGCCCCCACCTCTCCCCGCTGCCGCCGCCTTACCCATGGTCACTGCAGCACAAGCCTCATGTTCCCAGAACACCTGGGTCTCATGCAGAAGCCTCTTGGTGTGCTGCTTGTGTGCATGGGGTAGGTGTGTAGTTTCCCTAGCACCCGTCACTAGGGAACACCATGTTCCCCAGTTTACACTCAGCACTTGCTACGGCCCTGGCAGTGTGTTAGAGATTGAGTCCTGAAACTGTTCACCTGCAGGAGTCAGCAGACTTGTCCTGGTGTTCGCGTGGCTCCCGCTTTAGTTCTGAGAAGGGCCGGGCCCCATGACGTTTTACCACATGGCCCACGCATACGCACACGATTCTAGTTCCAGAACTTCCATGTCACTTGATCTTCAGCAGTTTCGTCTCCCTCTCCTGTCCTCCCTCAGCATGTGCAGTGTCTGGACCACATGGTTAAGAAGTCGGATGGAGTTGGGGAGGCACTTCTGCCTGCCCAGTTTTGCTGACTGAATTAATAGCCAGAGGAGATGAAGGAGAGTTAGAGCTTATCTTCTAGCTGCATGTGACTACTTCCGTTTAAGTAAAATAACACAGAACTTAAAACGATTTAGTTTGATGTTACCCTGGCCACATTCCGAGTACTTCATAGACCGGTGTGGCCCGCGCTGCTCTGCTGGACGGCGGAGGTGGAGAACGTTGCTGCTGTCACAGAGGGTTTTGTTTCACAGTGTTCCTTTATGCAGGGCTGGCTCTAGGAAGGCAGTCTCAGGTATGAGTGAGACTTGAAACTCCAGAGCAGACCTGAAATGTGTTTAGAGCTGTGTCTCTTAAACCGTGGACAGGTAGTGAGTCCTCACTCTGTCCTGTGCCCCCACCCACATTCCCAGAATGACTCTGGAAGGCTGAAATGATTGTGACCAGATAAGATAGATCATGTGGACTGTTTTTAGGGCCAGGGGATGGTGTCTTTGTTTCTGTCTCCTGAAGTACGAATTCCTGGTTTTTCTGTGGGGCTAGGGGGTGCGTAGCAGGAGATAGTGGTGGAAGAGCAGTGGGCAGAGGGATGGGTCAGGGACAGGAACTTGGACACTGGGAGGAAGCCAACCTTTGTGTGACATTCTCCTTTCCTTGGCCACAGGGTGTCTCTTCCCCTTCAGAGTAGCAGGACTCAGGGGTGAGGTGAGGGTCTCGGCATTAATGTGCTCTCCTGCCCTTCCCACAGAAGGACACAGTCCAGGCGAAGACCAGTGTTAGCTGTGAGATATGTGAGTACGTGGTGAAGGAGGTGGCCAAGCTCATTGACAACAACAGGACTGAGGTATGTGCATTTCTAGAATGCTCGAGTGTTCCCGTTGCCTAGTGGCAGGACCAGCAGAAGAGGTGGGCTTGGCCCTTGCCAGCATTGGACAGCAGCCTTTGGAATCTGCTTACCCGCTGCCCACCGGTGGGTCCCTCTGGGCGGGGGTGGGGCTGCTTTGTAGGTCTCATCTTTCTGGGGAGTAAATAGCACCTTGCTCTTGGCTGTTAGTATTTTTTTCTTGGATGTTAGTATTTTGAGAATCTTTTCTGGCCCTGTCAGCCTCTCCTCTTCTAATAGGATCCTCTTGTTTTGTGTTTCAGGAAGAAATAGTTCAGGCTTTGGATAAAGTGTGCTCGAAGTTGCCTAAGTCCTTATCTGAACAGTGCCAGGAGGTGGTGGACACGTACGGTGCCTCCATCCTGTCGATCCTCCTGCAGGAGGCAAGCCCCGAGATGGTGTGCACCCTGCTCCACCTGTGCCCTACCCAGGGGCTGCCCGTGCTGCCTGGTGAGCGGGGTGAGGGGGTGGCTGGCCGGCCCCTGGGGCTCAGGAGGGCCCTGCCGACACTGAGTCTGTGCCCCTGTGTGTAGTCCGTGTTATTCAGCCGAAGGACGGGGGCTTCTGTGAGGTATGCAAGAAGCTGGTGAGCTATTTGGACCACAACCTGGAGAAAAACAGCACGAAGCAGGAGATCCTGTCTGCTCTCGAGAAAGGCTGCAGCTTCCTTCCTGACCCCTACCAGAAGCAGGTATGCCTCGGGCTGCTTGGGGCGGAAGGTCAGAACCCGTGGATGGAGTGCAGAGGCTGGGGTGGCTCACAGATTGTGCCCCAGATTGAGGTTTTCAGGGAAAACTAGCCATTTCTTAGAGGTACCTGTTGGCTCAAGGGGAGCCACGGAGGGCAGTAGCAGGTGCGGGGAAGCTGAACATGGCCAGGTGGGCTATCTGGGAAGGGGGTACCGGGCTGGCAGAGCATGCCTAGCACCCCACCTCGACTCCCTCTTTACCGAACAGTGTGATCAGTTTGTGACTGAGTACGAGCCCGTGCTGATAGAAGTGCTGGTGGAGGTGATGGACCCTTCCTTCGTGTGCTTGGTAAGCTCCTGGGTGGCGTGGGGCCCGGCTGGTTCTGCACGGAGCAGGGGTCCTCAGAGGTTCTGGAGAGTCTTGGGGGATGGACTGTGGGAGGACAGGGCGTCCCTTGGCAGCACTGACTTTTTGGAAGTGCATGTTTGAGCTCTAGTTCTTGTTGCTTTTAGAAGCTGATAATCTCTAGTTTTGAAGCTGATAGTCTCTAATTTTGAAAAGGATCATTGGAGTAGATCTAATTCTTCCCCCTTATACACCACATAGAAAATTGGAGCCTGCCCCGCGGCCCGTAAGCCTCTTTTGGGAACCGAGAAGTGTGTGTGGGGCCCCAGCTACTGGTGCCAGAACATGGAGGCGGCGACCCAGTGCAATGTGAGTAGCTTGGTGCCCGCTGCACAGGCCCCAGGTGGGCTGCCTCCTGGGGTGGGTAACCTCGGCGGAGTGGGGGCGGGGCCCCGCCGTCGGCGCTCTGCCCGGCCTGTGTGCCCAGAGAAGCAAACAGGCTTGCTTGTGGCCGCGCATCCAGGCTGGCGGACTGACAGCCTTCTTGCCTTGGAGAAGTGAAGGGTTGGGGGTATTCTGCAGTGTTTTTTGCTTCTGCTTCCTTGTTTTTTTGCCTTTTAGTTCCCTTGTGACAGGGTCAGGATCAGATTTGCTCAAGGCCACCCTAGAGATTGCACAAGTCCTCTTCTCCCTTGGGTCAGTCTTGGCTGGAGCCTGGCTTTAGTCTTCATCCAAGGCTGAACCCCTGTTCTTGAGTGGCCTTGAGACTGGGTGCCTGCCCAGCAGTTCCCGGGCCGCCGGTGCTGTCCTGCCCGGGCTGCCGGTGGTGGTGCCCCACACTGCTTGCTGGGGTGGGGACATGTGGACCAGTCAGTTACTTAATGTTCTTTTGCGCAACTTTTTCTTCCTGGAGTGGGTTCCTCCGGACCGCTGGCCTGATTGTGTCACTTCGGGCCCCTGCAGGGAAGGGTGGTGATGGCCATCCAGGTCCAGCTCCTTGCCCCGCCGGCCCTGGCGCATGGCACAGTTGGGAGGAGCCACTTCCTGCTGCTGTCCTGGGTCAAGGGGCCTGTGGGCCATTGTTCATGGGGCCTCAGCTGGTGTGCCCGCTCTTGGGTGAGGGGTTCTGCCTCGGGGGGCCTCTGTGCCACCTGCTGAGCCCTGGGACTCTGCCTTTAACCAGATGGAGGGGTCCTGGGCCCTCCCTGCATGGGTGGCTCACCTGTGAAACACTCAGGCACTTTGCAGCTGCTGTTTTGAACTCTTGCCTTAGGGGTCCCTGACGCTCAGGGGGCCACTTGCTCCCCAGTTTTAAGTGGGGTGCTGTCCAGCTGACTAAGGAGAACAGGTTCCATTTTTGGGTGCTGTCTGCTGCACAAACAGGTCAGGAGTACAGTTTGTCATGTGAAGACTAAATCCAGCTTCCTCTCTCCTGTCAGGCCGTGGAGCATTGCAAGCGTCACGTGTGGAACTAGAAGGGGCGTTCCATCTTGGAGAAACTGCAGCATCTTTTTCTACTTGTGTGTCTGGGGCAGTGAACACACCGATCTGTTGATTGTGTTACAAAAATAGGTCCCCTTTTCCTCCTTCCCTTTCCTGTCCCTCGTAGCATTGCTGTCCGTGCAGGAGGCGCCTGGCCCGCAGCTGCCCTTGCTGCTCCACTGTCCCTTTCCTTTGCCTAGACAGCTGAGGACGGACTATGTACTGGAGGGCTTTCAGCCTGCCCTTGCGTGGTGGCTTCTTGGAGGAAGCTCTGGGGGCTCTGGGGGCGGGTGCCAGCCAGAGCTGCTTGCCAGAAGGCTCTTGGTCCTCTTGGCCTGGGCCTTGTTCTGAGCCCTCCACCTACCCCTTAGCAGGGACCTCCCCTCTTCCTGGGCCGCTCTACAGAGAAGCAAAACAAAGGCAGTTTTATATGAAAGATGAGAGGCTCAGAATAATGAGGCTTTTAAAAACCATGTGGTTCTCACTGTAAGGGAGATGCAGGAAGAAGCAGCTGCTCGGGAGACCTGGGTGGATCTTGGGTTTGCCGTCCCCAGGTCACCCTCCAATTCAGCTTTGGGGTGTCTTTCCTGGTGATGCCTTGTTAGGGGTTCTGTGGGTGTGGGAGGGAGGGGGAGCACCTGCCTGAATGTCATCTGCTAGCTCTGTGTGTAGGTCCTGTGGGCCTGGCTTTCGTGTGTGTGGACAGTGGTGGCCGCCTCTTGCTTGCTCTTGTGTCTACCCGGCTGCTGAAGCCTTGCTTCGAGCGTCTCTAGCGCTGCCTTGGCTCTGGGCCCCCTCGCCTCTAACCCCCGTTTCATAGATGTTCTTGTTGACCTTGAGATAAATGTGGACGAGACGCTCCTAAGCCTTTGGCTTTCAGGTGGAGGAGGTCCTGTCTGGGACCTTGGCTGCTGCCCCACCTCTCCCGTGTAGCCGCCTCTTCTATTCCACTTCTAGCTGCTAGGAGACAGCAAGACGTGCAGTTGCTATTAAATGGACTTAATGACTGTTTGGTTTGTTTTGCACTAAAGTTTCTGTGATTTAACAATAAATAAAGTCTGTTAACCAGACCTGAGCCTGAGTGCTTCCGTAACACTTTGCCAGCGTTTGGGTTCTGAGCGCTCCAGGACCACGGGCGTGTGGGTGTGCAGCAGCCCTCTGGCCCTTCTTGGCCACAGAAAGTAAGAAGAGTGGGCAGAGAACCCCACCAGGCTCCTCTCTGATGGGCCAGGCCCCCTCCTCCTCCCCCCAGGCCAACCCCGAGGGTAGTTTACCAGAGCCACAATTGTCCAACCTTTTGAGTTGCCTTTCTTATTTAAAATGCAGACCATTCCAGAAACGTTCAGTGAGTACCAAACAAAATCAAGGGGAAAATGTTGAGGGAATAACTTAATTTAAAAAAGGAATACACACAAACACTCTACATTCAGAACCGAAGGGAATACCAGTCCTTTCTCTTTGTGAGCTGGGCGCGTTTGGGAAGCCTGTGGAATGTAGAGAACGCAGTTTGTGGATTTTGGTTATGTCCATGTGGGGAGGCAGGGATCACTCACGGCTCCTGGCTGGATGTCCAGCCAGAGATGTGCTAGAAATGCACTGGGACGTGAACTGAAGTCAGGGAGTCCAGGCCAGGTGGGGTACGCCAGTTCTGGGTCTCCCTCCCCTGGTGCTAGAAGTGGGGGAGGGGTTTGGGTGGGGGCAGTGGATAGGGGTGTGGGGAGGGGAGAGAGAGCTGCTTGGCCTCTTAGAGTTCAGCTTGGGCTGAGTTTGTTCTCAGACTCCTGGGCCCCCAGTGACCCTCCTTACCTTGTCCTTAGACGCTTTTCATTTTTTGTTTGGTTTTCTTAAAAAAATAACAAATTTTATGAAGGTAGAGGTCAGGTGCTGAATGGGCGTCTGGCAGAAGTGGAATGTGAGCCGCTGGAGCAGGCTCCCCCAGGCCCTGGTGAGGTGGTGCAGCCCCCGCAGGCCTGGGGAGGGGCCTGCACTGTGGTCCTGCCCCGCCCTGCCCTGGGAGGGATGGGAGACACCAGTGAGACCCCCCCAGCTGTCTGGTCATAGCTCTGTGATCTCCAGGGGGCTCTCGAGGATCACATCCCGAAGCTTGTGCAGTGGCGTGGATTTGGCCGACTCCGTGCGGGCGTTGTGCTCAAAGGCGCTAGCTTCTGTGGCCGTCAGGGTCTCCAGCGAGCGACCCAGGCCCTTCTGGTCGTCCTCGGGCAGGCTGTTGAGGTCCGTGGCCAGCAGTGTGCCGGTGCTGCCGTGCACCATGTGGATGCCATCGGGCCCCTTGAGCTCTGTCGGCAGCTTGTGGCGAAAGCGCAGGCTGCCCTGGCCGGGGCTGCGTTCCCCTGGCTCTTCCTCCAGCTCGGTCTGGATCAGCTGCAAGAGGCCAGGATCCCCCAATGGCTCTGGGACTCAAGCCACTCCACGCTCAAGGCCATGCTCAAGGGCTGAGCAGGTGAATGGCCCCAGAGTCCTGAACCTGCTCTGTCCCTGTTTCCTCCCTACTGCACACAGGTAGCTGCAAGGAACTCGGGGTTCACACATCAGTAGGCCTGTCAGCTGATGACAGTGTTTCTCAAACTGTGTACACCACGGACACTTGGGGTGCTGTAGCCGAGTTCTTGGCATGTGGGTTTCCCATGAGAATCATGAATTTTGTTTCATGATCTATAAAGATCCTACGATGCAGTTTTTGTATCTGGATGTTACCCATGTGTCCTCCAACAGGATCTACTCTGGCCAGGTAGGGAGTGTCGATAGTGGAGGTTGGAAAGGGGGATAGGATTCAGTGGAAACTCGACATGTGGCACTTTTGTCCCATGTGGATCTGTTTGCTCTGGCCTATTCCATTTGGGAACTGTTGGCCCAGTGGGAAATCTGGGTTTTTAAAGTCTGAATTTTTAAAGTGTTGACATTACTGCAGGCAAACAACCCTATATAGACCCATCTAACCATGAGAAGTTTCCTGTAGGACATTACTTTTTCAGGGCATCTTCTGGGGCTCCGTAAGTCTAAGAAACACTCCCCAGCACTCACCCTGGGAAAGCCCACTGAGAAACCCAGAAAGTAGATTTCCTGGACCCCACCCATTGCTGTCTTGCTCTGGCTGCTGAACTCCACAGAGACTCTGAGAAGGATGAGCGTGGCTAGGGGAAGAGAGGGAGTGAGGGAAGAAATGAGCACCCCCAGTGCTGGGGCACAGCACACAGTTCCGGGCTGGCCCGGCTACCTCAGAGATGGAGGAGTGGCAGGAGGAGGCTTTTTGCACCATCCGCTGTGCAAAGAGCTTTTTGAGCCGCAGGTAATCCTCCAGGACCACCTTGAGCAGCGAGCCCTGGGGGAGGGAGAGGGTTAACCCCCAACCAAGGCCTCCCCATCCCCCCACCTGCCACAGCCCTCACTCCTTCCTGTAACCCTGATGAGAGTGATGGAAGGTGCTAGTAGTCGGGTGCACAGGCAGCTGATCTAAGGGTAGAGGATTGGGAGCAGAGACTGGTGAGAGCGACCAGCTGGAACCCATGTGGGCTGCTGCAGGCTAGAGCAGTTCCCCATCAGCCCCATGCCTGGGCCCCCCTTTCTGTGCTGTCATTCTCGCTCAGTAGAGGGCAGATCTAGCCGAGCCTAGAGGTGGAAAAAGTTGTTTCCCAGGATCCTCCCCTGTCCCTCTATCCTCTGGAGCTGGTCCCAGCGCTGCCAGAGGTCTGGGTGCAGGGCTGTGTGGGGGTGTGGTGCAGTAGCCTGCACGGACTCACCTTGATGGGCCCCTCCCGGATGATCTGGCCCAGCTTGGCGATGTTGTCATACTCTTGGATGGCTGCCCGCAGGTACCGGTCGTCATCAGGCTTCACTGCCGCGGGTTCACGCCCAAATGTTCCCTAGGGAGAGAACACTGAGCTGGAGCCCAGCTAGACTATATACACACACAGGGCAATGGATATGGCCCCCCGTGCCCCCCAGAACCCAGCTCCTTGGCAAGCAGTGGCAAACACCTGCTTCACCTCCATCCCATCCCTCACAATCGTGCCCCTCCCCCCACCACTGCCCTGCCCCAGCTCTGGCCCCGGCTCACATGGGTGCGGGTAGGGCTGTTCCACAGGTCTGCAATCTCACTCAGGTTCTCTGGCAGGTCGTCCTCATGCTCAGCCTGGGCAGCCAGCTCTAGGTTCCGGCAGAAAGGATCCAGCCACACGGGGTTGGCTCTGCACATGGTGGGGGGGGTATGTGGAATGAGGAGGGACAGCCCGAGGGCATAGATGCCCTCGTAGCTTTACGGCTAACCCTACCCTTTTCCCTGGCCAGTCCAGGACTAGTGGATCAGGGCCATGAGAAGTAGGCCCCTTGCCTGTGGTCCTCGGGGGTGTACCCTCCCACACCAGGATCCTACAAGAACCAGGATGATGTGTCAGTCTGGATCAGCTTTGGTCCGGAGGCCTCATTCCGCACTTGGTGTCCACTCTGCACCAGTTCCCTGGCACTGGGAGCCCAATTAGGGTGTGGATCCCAGCTCAGAAAGGGTGACTGGCCCACTAGGGGGCACCCCCATCCCAAGTTTTAGCTAGTCTTGTCCCTTGGAGCTTAAGGGGTCATAGAGATCTTACTCCACCAGGGTCCTGGGTGGCCTCCCCAAAGGATGCCCTGAAGGCTCAGGGACCCCCTCTTACCCATCAAAGGAATACTTGTTGGTGTTGGGCATGTCCATGATGTCAATGAAACCGCGGTTCCCTGTAGGGAGAAGTGCTGGGGCATGGAGGGAAAGGGTGCACCCTGCTGGGCCGGGGGAGCCCAGCCAACCTTGTGAGGCCTAGGCAGGCATTCTAGGCCCCTCAGGGCCCCCCTACCCTCTTAGCTGCCCCCCACCCCCCATCACAGCCCTTGCTCACCTGCTGATCCAGCCACAATGGCTTTGAGCTTCCTCTTGTGTCTGGAGGGAAGCAGACAGAAGAGGGGCTAGTGGAGGAGGCTGGACAGGGCTCGCATCTCCCTGGCGGCCTCTGTGACCGTCCCAGGAACACAGAGGTGAGAGGGGGGCACTCACACGGTCCTGTAGTACCAGTTCATGAGGATGAAGAGCATGGCCGCCAAGAAGAGGAGAATGGCCAAGACGATGATCGCCATCTGGGGGAACGAGGCCAGGCATGAGCGGGTGAGCGCGTCGAGGGAAGAGGGGTGGCGGGGCCGGATGCCAGTGGACTACCTGCAGGGCAGACATGTCGTCGGGTAGGCGGACGGAGATGGCGGGCTGCACGTCCAGGACGTTGTAGTTCCGGAAGAGATTCCGTAGCTGCTCCTTGTTCTCGTCAATCATCTGGATCACCCTGTGTGAGGGGTGGGTGCCTCAGCTTCCCTCAGCCAGTCCTTCAGAGCCAGGGCCACGCAGAAAGGTCTGCGCTCTTGCCTCCTGACTCCCCACCCCCACCACACCTTGCAAGATCAAACCGCAGCCGCTGGCTGAGCTCCTTGCCTTACAGAGTTCACCCCCTCACCCAGGATCCTGCTTGCGCCTCACGGGCCGTGTCCTTCTCCCATTTTATAGATGGGGGGAGTCAGGCTCTGAGGGGTGGAGGATACCCCCAAACTATTCTCTGCCAGCCCTGCCCACCTCTTGAGGCGAGCCCCCACACAGCTGGCTTGATGGTATGATCTGCCTCCTTTGCGGGGGTCCCCTCCCCAGCTCCAGGGCAGGGAGGTGGGCAGATGGTCTGAGCCCAGACCCCACCCACCGGTCCACATCCAGGATGCGGTTGGTATCACGGTTCACCACGTGGATGAGCAGCTCTGTCTGTGCGAAGTTCACCCGACCCTTCTTGTCCACATGGAACTAGGCGAGAAAGGGCATCGTGGGCTGTGGGAGGGGGAGGGGAGGGGATGGAGAGCCCCTCCTGGCCTGCCCTGCCAATAAACCCATCACTGCCGAGTGTTCACCGAGGACCACACGTGGTGCCGGTCACTTCATTGCATGGGGCTGGGTGCTATCAGCCCCATTTTACAGGTGAGGATATTAAGGGCCAGAGACTCCCTTTCAATCCCTGGTCTCTCCTCGATGCCCTGTCCCTGAGGTCTCGTCCTCCTCCCCTCACCAGTGGACCCAGGGCGGCTCCATGGGTCACCTGCACGTCGTCTGTGTTGACGATGGCACCAGTGATATTGGAGAGCAAGCGGATGAACTCCTCCTCAAAGCCACGCACGCGGTCGGGGATCTCATTAATGACGATCTTGACCCGCTGGTCATCTCTCAGGATGTAGATGCCGATGATGGCCGTGTCATTGTGGCCTGCCAGGTCCCGGGCCACGATGTCCACCACAAAGTAGCCGGGGCTGTAGGCCATGAAGAGGTCGAAGGTGCGCAGGATGCCATCCACACTGCCTGTGGGAAGAGGCCACAGACAGGTGCAGCTCAGGGGCCACCCAGCCCCTGTGAGTCCCCTGTGGGGGGGCGAGAGCAAGAGGCATCTGGACACGAGGGGAAGAAGTGTCTCGGGTCACAAGTGCCCACAGGGCCAGGGAGAGCACAGAGATGACCAAGGCCTGGGGTCAGGTGAGTGTGAGTGTTCATCTGAGGGAGCAGTGGTGGTGGCCTGGGCATGGCTGATTGTTCTCCTCAGAGAAGGCTGCCAGTGCTGCCAGAACTGGTACTTCTAGGGATTTCTAAGTTTCTACTTGAACCCTGCAAGCTCACACACAGCTGTGGGCTGCACTGACCTGAGGATAAGTTTGAGACTCTGGGGGACCAGAGAATATGTCTGAGCCCCGCACTGTTTCTCCCACATACATGCAACTTCTGAATTCCACAGCCATACTAGAGAGATGACCAGAGGTGGTGCAGCAGTCTTCTCTCAGAAGACCATAGACCTGGGTTCAAGATCTGCCATATTCTAGCTGTGTTACTTTTAGCAAGCTATGTATCCTCTCTGCCTTAATTTACTAAACTAAGAGCAGTGCTAGATCAGAGGACAAAGGGATGGTGTCTGGTTGTGTGACTGGAGGAGTTGGCATGGGAATTAGGCTTCAGAGGATGGCTAGGGGGAGCGTATCTGAAGGCAGAGGTGAAGGTCAAGGTGGTATTTTAGGAGGTGAAGACAAAGGGCAAAGGCCATGGAGGGAGCTGAAGGAGTGGTGAGGTGGTCAGCTTGGGTGGACACAGGGTCCTTCTAGGTTATGGGGGGCTATGGAAACAGGAAGGGGAACTGGAAGACAGGAACCTTGAAAGGCAGTCGGATGAAGGAGTCTAGAGTGACTCCTGTAGGCAGGAATGGGGAAGGGGTGAAGTCTAGAAGGAAGGTCATGGGACAACCACCAGGACACCTCTTGGACCTGATCCAAGAGGCTCAGCTGTCCACACAGGCAAATGCACAAGTCAGCACCATACATTCAGGTACATAGGTGCTCCCCAGGGCTTAGCACAATACTTGACCCAAGGGAGGAAGAGGTGCACCAAAGGGAAGACAGGTGGACGTATGGAGAGGAGGATGGCAAGGTGGATGGATGAGTGGACAGATGGGTAGATGGATGGACAGATGGATGAGTGAGAGGAAGGATGGACAGATGCACGGGGGGGGGGGCAGACTGACAAATGGGGGGGGGGAGGGAGGGGGGGGAAGGAGGAGGGGGGGAGGGAGGGAGGGAGAGGGGGGGGGGGGGGGGGCAGACTGACACATGGGTGGGTGGATGGATGGGTGGATAAGAAGATGTAGAGAAGGAAGGAAGGAGAAAGTGGGTGGAGAGGTGGAGAACTGGATCAGAGACTGGGAAGGTAGATGGAGGAAAGGATTAACAAGGGGCTGGCTGCATGATGGTTAGGTGCGAGGTGAACAGAAGGCACATGGCTGGCCGGCCAGCCACTCATACCCTGTGGTGCCCACACAGACCCCATCTCCTCCAGACTACAGTCCATGCAGTGACAGAAGTCTTGGGTGGAGGCTCCTACCCATGGTGAAGACCTGGCCCACGTCCTCAGAGTCGTTGGTGAGGGCCCGGAAGTAGTGGATGGCCAGGATGCTGTAGAAGACCAGGCTGTTGTTGCCAATGTCTGCATCCAGGGCCAGCACCTGGATCAACTCTGAGCCCACCTTGGCATCGGTGGCCACTCCTGTGGGACAGGGGTGGGCGGGTGTAAGTGGCAGGGCAGGGGCAGCCCCGCAGCCCAGACCCAGGCCCCGCCCTGGCACCTGCGGTGTACTCGGCCTTGGTGAAGCGCGGGGGCTGGTCGTTGATGTCTTCTAGCACAACGTGCACCTCCTGCAAGGTGAGGTCACTGACCAGGTCGAGGGCCGGGGAGGGCCCCCGTGGTGGTGTCCAGCTGCGGTTGCTTGAGGCCTTCACGATGAAGGAGAAGACAGCTTCCCGCTCACGGTCCAGGTCCCGCAGCACCAGCAGGCGCCCGTCTGGCTGGAGATGGAAGTTCTTCTCTTCGTTGCCAGCTGGAGGCAGGGCCACAGCACAGGGTGAGGGGATGGGGATGGGGTGGGGCTTGGTGGGCACATCTCTAGCTCCAGGGTCCATAGGGCAGAGCCTGACAAGCCCCACCTGCTATGAAGTAGTACACGATGGCATTGGGACCCTCGTCTGCATCCACGGCGCCTGTCACGTTGCCCACGAGGGTACCACGTGGGGAGTGCTCCGGCACGGTCAGCAACTGGTACTGGGGACTGCCTTTCTGCAGGGGGAAGGGGGGAGGTCACAGAAAGCCAAGGTCACTTGGGGTGAGCAGAACTTCTGGAACCTCAAGGAAGTATGGGCGGGGCCTGGCCTGTTCCGTGAGGCAGACCAACACTTGAGCTGATGTTTGAACAACAGGGCACGCTCATATATGTGTGCACGCACACACACTCCCGCACTCACACGGTCTCTGGGGAACCTCACATCCCACGTGCACACAAGAAAACCCCCCACCAAGTTGCACAGTCTGAGTCAGCGGGAGGGGCTCAGCCCCAGCTCTGTGAAGCAAACCGAATATTGGGTTTCCTGCATGCTTGCTCTTGGGTGTGCAATCAGGAGAGATCCCGCTGCACGAGTCTCGCCTGTTTGCTCTCCTCACTGGCAAGTAGTACCGTGAAGTAGCAGCTGCTCAATAAACACTTGTCCTGTGAGGTACATGCAGAGTTTCTGTGTGTGACCACACGTGCGCGGTACAGTGTGCATGGGAGAGTGGGAGCCTGTGTGCCTGCAGGCAGGGGAGTCTCTGTGTGGGTGGCGGGTGCGGGGTGCGGGATGGGGGGGGTCAGCTCACTGGAGGCCTCACAAAGAGAGGTTCGTTGTCATCAATGTCCTCCAGGGCCACCTGCAGCGGCTGCATGGTCTCGTACGGCACTGGCTGACCCAGGTCACTGGCTACCAGGATGAGCTGGGGGACAGAGGAACACAGTCTGAGGGGGGTTATCACACCCCACCCTCCCCAGGGAGACAGCTCACCACCCAGGTGGGCATTCTATTCTAGGTGGGGAGAAGGCAGCCCTGTACCAGGAGGAGAGCCCTGCCCTCAGCCCCGGGGCCTGCCCCTTACGCTGTACAGGGCCTGTTTCTCCCTGTCCAGGCGCTGAGCTGTCTGGATGAGGCCGCTGATGGGGTCAATGGTGAAGTACTCCCAGTCCCGGTTGCCGGCTGTCTTCAGGAAGCTGTAGCGCACGGCCCCATTGAGGCCCTCGTCCTTGTCTGTGGCATAGACCTCATATACATTGGAGCGCAGCGGGATCTCCTGCGGTGGGGGGTGGGAGGGTTTGGCAGGGAGGCTCCTGGGGCATCCGAGAGAATTCCAGCTCCCAGGCCCCGCGGGTGCTCTTGTTCTTTCTCCTCACTCAGCACAAGGTCCTTGCCACTTTCCAGCAGGCTTAGGAAACGTCTGCCCACTTCGCTGGACTCTCCTGGAGTTTCAAGCACCTGCTAGAACATCCCTTCTCCCCACCCCCACTCCACTGCCTGTCAGTGGTCCTGCCTGGTCTCCATCCACCAAGCTTCGCACACACTCAGGGTTATTGCCCTTCCAGGGGCTTCCCCCATCCTTTGGATCCCACTGGAAGGCAGAGGGAGAATCCAAAGGCAGAGACCACAGCTACCCCTCTGTGCCTGGGTCTGTCTTGCTCTGTTAACCCTAATCACAGGAGTACTAGGAATCCCCAGACAACACCATCTACCTAATTGGGTACCTGAAAGTGAGGGACAGGCAGGTAGAATGACATGGTGTTTAGAGACAACAGCAGTGTTCTAGTCTGTTACGAATTCACCGTGTGACTTGGGACATGCATGCTACCTCTTTGGGCCCCAGGTTCCTGATTCCTTTGAATCTAAGATGTCAAGAGATCTGATGGTTTTAATATACTGACCCATAATAAGGCTGCACAGGGCACAAGGAAAAAGCACATTTCTTGGATTTACTTGAAAAATTATCAGCTCGGCGTGGTTCTCCGGATCTCACGGATCGGGACAATCAGAGACTCCCAAGTGGCAGTTACATCTAATTAATGGCAATGCGATGACAGGGAATATTACTTAACACCTGCTGGTTGCTTGGGAGACACGAATCTTTCCAAATACAGTGTCTTGAAGGGAAAAATGTAGCAAATGGGGCCTCTGTTGTGGAAAAGAACTAGATTATTATTAATTTATATCTTGCCTTCTTCCACAAAAGATTTGAGGTCACTTACAAAAGTCTGTAAGTGTATACATTATAACAAGAGAGAACAAGTTAAAAAAAGGGGGGGGGGCGTAAAGAATAAGAAAAGGTTGGCAGGAAAATGGAAAGTGAGGGGTGGGGGACAAGGTCTGTGCACTGAGTCCCTGCAGAGTCACTGAGTCCTTGCAGAGTGGGCTGCTCTGAGCTCCTCAGTGGGCTGCACAAAGACAACCACTCCCTCACTGCCGTGGGCACTGGAAAAAGCAACTCAACAGCTATGGGCACAGCATCGTTTCCCGGTGCTCGGCCCTGGGGGATATGTCTCCTGTGGGACCTCAAAGAGGGGGCAGAGTGACAAGGGCCTGATGTTGATGTTCTGAGAGGCGGAGGCATGCTGAAGTTCAGGGAACGGAGAACAAGTGGGAGATCCCCTGAGTAGATCAGCACTGAGCAGATGGGGCCGGGGTGCTGAGAGGAAGGAGCGACAGGGCAGGGAATAAAAGAGTGCCCCCTGCCTTCCTGAGGCAATTTAGAACAAAGGATGAAAGAAAGATTGGGGAATTCTAGAGTCAGTCACTTCCTCCTTGTTTCTTATTTGGATGCCCAACCCCAATTCCTAGGCCTGGTATCAGCAGGAACAGCAGACAGACGGAAGGAACATGTGTGTTATTTTGAGACACAAATATGGGGGAAGTGGGTGTCCGGGGAGGCTGCCTTTCTTGGCAGACATCTAAAAGCAAGAGCGAGGGCATCTACTACTCTGAGTCCTGTTTTGCGGATGAGAAAGCACTCTGAGAAGTCTCTTTCTCAAGGTCACAGTAGCAACAGTCAGACTTGGGCCCAGGGCCTCGTGCTGGCATAGCTCACACTATTCCCCACTCTTCAGGACTGCTCTGTGTGACACTGAGCAAATAGGCCTCGCTTGCTGGCCTCAGTTCCCCCACCTTCCCAGTGGGGGCCTTTCACTCTTCCAGGTGTGACTGCGGGAGGGAGCTGGTGGTGGGCAGGGGGCCCGAGGCCAGCGGTACCTCTCTGATGTGGAGGACGGTGCCGTTCGGCGGGCGCACAAAGATGGGGCGGTTGTCATTGACGTCGATGACCTCCACCAGGAGCATGGTGGTGCCCCAGAGCGGGGGCTCTCCCCCATCTGTGGCCACCACCGTCAGGTTGAACCTCTCGTAGGACTGCAGTGGCCGCTTCGTCGTCACCAGACCTGAGTCCATGTCCACGTGGAAGGCCTCTGGCAGGCAGGACGAGAGAGCCACCGGGTCCGGCTCTGGCTGAGACGTCCCTCCTTCCTGTCCCTCCTCCTCCTCCTCCTCCTCCTCCTGGCCTGGGGCTGTGCACATGACCACCCGCTCCTCCCACGAGCAAGTCATCACGGGTGGGGAGTAGGCTACTTACCCACGCCAGGGCCCTCGAGTGAGTAGGCCAGCTCCCCATTGGGGCCCTCGTCCTGGTCAGTGGCCATCATGGTGATGACCGAGGTGCCTGCTGGCTCGTTCTCATACACGCTTGTGCTGAACTGGGGCTTGGAGAACTGTGGGCGGCAGTCATTGACGTCCAGCACCTGGATCACCACCTGTTGGCAGAGGGGGGATGTGGGGTCAAAGGTCAGGTGCATACAGAGGGGCTGCTCCAGGCGATCCAGTCACACGGGAGCAAGCCAGGGCAGACCTCCCAGGGCAGACGGTGCCTGCTACTGGAGTCTGACCTCAATTTGTACAATCCCCCTCTCCCCAAGCCTCCTCCTGAGCCGTACACTGGGGACAGTAGTATCTCCTCTCTCAGGCCCACCCATGACGCACAGCGCCTGGCTTCAGGAACCGCTGTGCAGCTAGGCCTGTGGTGACCGCATGTCGGTGTCCACGTCCTGAGGCAGGGAGCCCGCCCCACCCCCTCCCACTCCGTCTTTTCCTCCTTCTCACCGTGACCCCTACGTCTGCGTCTGCTCTCTCGATCGTCATGCGGGATTGGGAGTCCTCCACTCCCCAAAGTTCCCTCTTGTCCGGCTTGGGAATCCGGCTTGGGACGGGCTCCCTTGGCTGACCCCACACACCCAGGGCGGGCCCCCTGGACACCCCAGGCCAGAGGCCGTCTCTCCCCTGACTGCTGAGGCTCTGCCTGACCTGTGTCCCCTGAGAGCTGCTCACAGCAGTGATTTTAAGAACTCTGCCATGTGCACAAACCACCTTCCAACGCCCCGTCGCCCTGACACCACTGCCTGGGGCCGGAGGTGTCATATTGGCTGCCGCTGCCTCCCACCCCCTGCAGAGTGGACAGCGAGGCTCGAGGCTCGGAGAGGTTACAGGCCACATGCACAGGGCTCCACTAGTGCGCTCGTCCTCTGACTCCCAGTGCCGTGCTCTTCCCAGCGCAACAGTGTGACAGGGACAGGATCCCGGTGTGTGAGTACTCCTGCCCCCTCCCAACTGCTCAC
Organism: Mustela nigripes; assembly: GCF_022355385.1. NCBI lineage: Eukaryota > Metazoa > Chordata > Mammalia > Carnivora > Mustelidae > Mustela > Mustela nigripes. The sequence goes on along the minus strand of NC_081560.1, from coordinate 137,942,450 downwards.
CAGCCCCTACCCTCCAGGAGAGTTCTCCTTGGAGGCTTAGGCTATGGTGGGGAGAAATGGCAGAACTGCGTACTGTGTTGAAGCTAGAGCTGGAATGGGAACGGGGCTGGATGCCCCATTAAAGTTCTTTAAGAGACATAAAGATAATTGTGTCACAATGACATTTGGTTGCTGGGCTGTTTGTTTCGGGGGACACTGTGGGGGTGGGACATGTGGAGCCCCAGGCTTGGGTTACACAGGGGTGTGTTTAAACACTGTCTTCACAGGGTTGGGCCCAAGAAAGTTCTCTTGGAAAGTCCCCATCTCCCTAAGCAACCTCCTTTTTGGCTCACCCAACTAAGCTCCTGCTGTCGGCTGCGGCCACCACGTCTCCGAGGGCCCAGGAGGCCCTGCTCCCACCCTGCAGGTCCTCTAAAATAAGGGTTTTGCCTGGTGCCTCCACAATTCCAGTCCTTAGAGTCCCTGGTCCGGCCCAGTGGCCCTTACCTGCACCGAATTTTCTCGACGGTTGCTGGCTATATCCCCGGGGTTGTCTTTGGCCAAGGCCGTCAGAATATAGTGATCCTTCTTCTCCCGGTCCAGAGGAGACAGCACATAGATGTCACCCTGCGGGGGGCAGGGTGATGGAATCAGTTCCTTCATCAATCCGACTGGTAGTTACTGAGCACTAAGTCTACACCAGACATTGTTCTAGGCTCTGGAGATGCGGCACTGAACGGAAGAGACAACAGCCCCCGTCCCCACGGAGCTCGGGTTCTAGTGGCTCTGCGGGCCCCACGACTCCGCTCCACCTGATGGGATGGACGGGCCGCGCTGGAGCTGGCTACCTGGCCCGGTATAGAGCAGTCCTCTGTAAATCTTTGCTGTTCACAGTGCCAAGCCGGGAGCATGACTGATATTCGCACAGAGCATAGAATCTGGCTGACCGGGCCGAGCGCAGGGGGGTCTGGGCCGCGAGAGTCAGTAGGAGGGCAAGTCTAGTTCTGGCCCTGTCCCTGGGGAAGGTCCTGCCTGACCAGCCACCCCCAGGCTGCAGTGGTCTCTCCCTGCGCTAAAATACCAGCTTTGAACCAAGTCACAGTCATTTAAATCATCATCCATCCTTTCTCTTGAGTTTCTGCTCTCCCACAGCATAGGGGAGGCACCCATGGGAGGCGTCTTCCCTTCCTCCACCCCCACCCAACACTAATACAGGGCCATGTATACAGTAGGAGCTCAAACGCTGTGCCCACTTTCTGCAGAGCTTCCTCTACCTCTCTTTTAATGGTTTCTGAAAGCAGTCTCCTGGACTCGAGTCAAGTTTTCTAGTCTGGTGGGGACACAGCTCAGAATTTTTTTTTGTCCCACAAAGGCTAGTTTCAAAAGACTGTGGCCACAGGGACAGAAGGGCCACAGTCTGCCGGATGTCTGGGACTTGTGCCGGGCCTGCTGACTTGGTGAAAAAGCCTCTGAGACCACAGACGTCCCGATGGCAGGACCCAGTAACTGGGATGACGTGGTATTTGTGGCGGCTCCTCAGCCTCTGCCCGGGCTCTTCCCAGCGCCCGGTATGCCTGCTTACCGTGGTAGGGTTGATGGCAAATTTGCCCTCTCCATCCCCGAGGCTGTACTCAATGAGGGCAAAGTTGCCCGAGTCGGCATCTGTGGCGGTGACAGTCAGGATGACCGTGCCCACGGGCACATCCTCGAAGACTGCTTCCTGGAGCCCAGCAGACAGGGAGAGAGAGCAGGCCCGGGTCAGGCCTAGTGTCTATGCCCCTGCCCTGAGAACTCACCAGGTACACAGCCTGGGGCACCGAGCCGCTCATGGGGCCCGTGGGACGCAGAGGACGGCCGTATGGGAGTGGAAGCTGCCCAAAGGGCCCAAGACCTGGGCACGGGTCCTGACCCAACCTGCTGCCCGGCTGCCCACCTGGTAGGAAGACTGGTCAAATACGGGGTTGTTGTCATTGATGTCCACGATCTCCAGGTAGACGGGGATCTCAGCGGCACGGGGCGGAGACCCATTGTCCGAGGCCCTCACGGTGAAGTTGAGCCACTGCACTTCCTCATAGTCCACTGTCTGGTTAGCAATGACTTTCCCTAAGAAAGAGAGGTACCCACTGCCCGTGTGGCCGCTCCTCACTCACGGAAGCTCTCCAAAGTATAAAGAGAAGGATCTGGAACTCTGAGGGCCAGGGGTGGTCCCTGGAAGAAGGAGGTGGCCCAGCAGCACCAACTAGGGGCAGGCAGGCCAGAGGCCTCACGGCAACTAGTATCCGGCTGTTCCCCTCACGGGAGGGGTGAGAAAGCTTTTCACAAGTCGAAGGGATGGGTACTGACTAGCCCAGGACCTCCTCTGAGAACTTCTTCTCTTGGCCTTCTCGCTCCCCAAGTGAGACTCCTAGTGGAAGCCCAGGTGGCAGAGGCACTGGTGGAGTATCCAATGGGTCCAGCAGACCTCAGAGGGGGCCTCTACACCACCTGGGACTAGGTACTCTCCTTTCCTATAGTTTGGGCATCTGGGAGTGATGGTAATGCTGGCCATACTGGATCTGGCCCAGCCCACTGAGGGACTAGGGTGAGGCCCCCACTGGAGGGCGACAATGGGCCAGGGTCCCCTGGAGCTGAGCAGGCGCATGTACCCCAACCCTCTTCTGGAAGACTTCCCACCTACCTGCGGAGGAGTCCTCCAGCCGGACATAGCCTGGGGGCATCAGGTCCAGCAGCGTGTACGTGATCAGCCCATTGAGGCCCTTGTCTGGGTCCACAGCAGCCACAGCGATGAGCGTGGTTCCTGGGGTGGCCCCCTCCAGAACCCGCTCTGTGTAGCAGGTGATCCCGAAGGGCTTGAACTGGGGCGTGTTGTCATTGACATCCAGGATGTTGACTGTCAGCTTGGCTGGGTCAGAGGCAGGGGTGAAGGTGATATGAGGGACACCAGTGTGGCTAGGCCTGGCCTTGCTAAGTGTCGGTCAAGCCCAGACAGGGTTGTGGCCTTTCACTGCCCTCCTGGAACTCCCTGAAGCTCTACCCAGCCTTTGTGTGGTGACACGTGACCCTTTCTCCTGGTCTGGTGGCTGGCTCTTCCATGGGGGAAGGAGTTTGGGTTCCACCAACTGGCTAAGTGATCTCGGCGGACCCTGGCCCTAACTGTGCCTCAGTTTTTCAACCCATCCAGTGAGGTAGGGCTGTGATGGTCTAAGAGTCGAAGACCCTGTCCTTCTACTTCCTATCTGAGGTGACCCCTCAGGGTAACCCGCCCAGGGCCTTGCCCTCTGAGCAGACAACATGTAGGCAGTGAACGGGTCTGCTCTTCCTTCCTGAAAACTTGGGCCTCTGGCCTGTAAGGATAAGCAGCCAATATCTGCCAGGCCTATCTCCCCATCCCAGCGGCTGTCCATGCCCTCGAGGCCAGAGGTGACTTGAGGCCACCCCATCACTCCATCCTCCCGCTTCCTGTTCTGCCCACACAAAATCCACTCCTTCAGCAGCCCCTCCTGGTCATGCCTCAGGCTGTGGACAGGGTGGTGGCCGGTGCCCCTCTCTGCTCTGGTGCCTGCACCCTCTACACTAGTGTCTTGGCCTCCATGGACACTCACGTTTCCTTGCGCTTTCCTTCCTCTGGGCTATATGTTCTGAGGTTCCTGTCACATGTGCCCACCACACCCTCCTCACTGACTCTGACGATGGGGCTCTGGCTGGAGTCTCTGTTGGCCGGTCGATTTCTTAGTGCCCACCCAGTCTCTATCAAGCCTCCTTTCCACTCTGAGCCTTTGGGTTCAAGACCACACACAGTTCTGGGCTTTGGATCCCCCACCATTGAGCTCTCACAACTGGGACGTGGGGTCACCCTGAGCCCCCCTGTGGTGGCCACCCTTCATACCCTTTGTGTAGCCTGACAATTGTCAGCCCCTGCGGAGAGCAGGTCCTGCTGCCCCCTCCCTGGGGTCAGGCCTATGCATGTTCCCAGCTGCTGCCCCTGCCCTGATGGGCTCAGAGTAGCCTGTGGCAGGTGCCTGGAGGAGCCTTACCATTTGGCACGCTGACAGAACGCTCTGGTAGGTCACTGGCATTGTCAATCACTGAGAGAGTGACCTCATAGGTGGCAACCAGCTCCCGGTTCAGCGGGGACTTCACCATTACGGACCCTGTAGACCAGACTAGGTTCAGTTTGAGGGGAACTCCATAACATCTGGGCCTCCCAGGGGTTCTCCTCTCTAGCTCCCCCAAACCACACCAAGAGCAATGATCCCCAGTAGAATGGGGACTTGGCAGTGACATCTTGGGCTGGGATGAGACCACAGCCACCTGCACTCTGGGGACACCACATTTTGCCCCTCACTCCCTGCTTACTAGCCAGGGGAACTTGGAAAAATTATTTAATATCTCTGCATCTGTTTCCTCATTTATAAAATGAGGATAATTACAGTATCTACTGCACAGAGCTATTTTGAGGACTATAACCATAAAATGAGTTTACATTGGTGAAGGGTTTAGAACGGTGCTTGACACACAGTGCCATGTAATTGCTTGTTTCCAGAATGCTTACATTCTACAACAACGTGCGTATACTGACACTACTGAACCATATGCTTAAATAGGGCTACTGTGATAAATTTTATGTCGTGTTCATTTTATTGCAATTTCAGCAATGCTTGTATTCTAGGGAGACTGAGTTTAAAAGGTCAAGGCAGCTAGAAATGCCTGAGGGTGTTCTCTGGAAAGGACCGTGGTGAGACAGGCCGGATAGTCAGGCCTAGCTCTTTGTCTTGATTACGTGGGACATGACAGGGCTTGACTGTGGGAAAGGAGCACCGTTCTGTGTTAAGACTGGCAAGCTGTCTCCTTTTCTCCTGCCTCCACTCCCTCCGCCAGCCCCTGAATCACAGAGGAACTCTCGAGCGGCTTGGGCTTGAACTGGGCAGACCTAGTTGGCCAATCTCAGGGTTGGCTCTGTTGGAGGGCCTGGTGGCCTGACCCCTAGGTGAAACTTTCTCTCTCCAGCTTCCTCTCAGGCATTGTGGCCTCTGGGGTTCCCTACCCCCTTGGCAGATCCCCTGCTGGGCTTCTGTCTTCCTTGGTCCCCAGCCAAGGGGCGGTCACTTACCCTGGGCCGCTGCCTCCTCCTCCTCCTCCTCTTCCTACTCTCGCTCCCCGTCCCCGAGGTTGGGGAGCGAGGATGGGGAGAGGGTGGCTGCATTCAGTCTGCAAAGGCTGGGCCACGGCCTTGGCCTGGGCCCCACAGGACAGGAAGGGTGGTAGGGGTGTGGTATGGAGGAAGGCGATGGGGTGAAGCAGAGATGAGGTGGGAAGTGACAGAGAAACAGAGCTCAAACCTGCAGGCCTGCCAGCCAGGAGGAAGAGAGAAGAGGGTTAACATCAGTTAGTTCAGGGTGCAGAGGGGGGATGGAGCAGAGCAGGGCGTGGGGGACGGTAGGGTGCAGAGCAGACCAGGGCAGGAGGTTTGAGAGGGAAGGGAGTGGAAGGGAAGGGGGTGGGTAGGAAGCCAGGGGAGCAAGTGGGAACCCCATTGGATAGGAGCACTCAGGGAGCTGAGGCTCTGGCAAGAAGAAAGGGGAGGAAAGCTAAGCAAGGGAGGTAGAGAAAACATGAGGAAGAGGGGGCAGAGAAGACACTGGAAAGAAAAATGGAGAGAAGAGAGTCAGTTGGAGGGAGGGAAAACAGAGAAGAGGAAAGCGGTAGAGGAATCAGCAGAGCATCAAGTGTGGCGGGGCACAGAGCAGCTTTCCATGGTCCTGACCAGCCACTGCGGCAGGAATTCTGCGCACCCGGGCCATGGCCAAGCCATCTACATTCTTGCAGTGCTCCTGGTTTTCCTGTCTTCTTTCTTCCTCTGGGCCTCAGATGCTTATTGAGCGAATCATACTCTAGATCCAAAGGCTTACTGCTCCCTGTGGTCATTCGTACCACTTTGGTTTTATGTGTCTATTCCCTTTTATTCCTATACTCGTCTCCCCTCTTCTCCCCTTGGTCAATCACTGTAATGGACTGAAGAGTATTTCTCACTTGGAAGTATTCCTGAAAACCATGTACTGTTTCTTGTGTGTGTGTGTTTTACATTTACACAAAATGGGATTGGGATATATACGTATTTCTTATTCCTTCTGTTTCTTATTTCTTCTTCTCCTCCTTCTCCTTTCTCTTCCCTCTTCCTCCCCCCGCCCCTCCCCCTCCCTCCTCCTCTTCTTTTTCTTCTACTTCTATATATTTCAGATTCGTCTCGGTCTTACTCTTTCAGTCAGTACTTATTCCTAAGGTCTACCCACATTTCTCTGTGAATCTCGTCTATTGCTCCTGACTGCTGCATGGTATTCATGGCGTACGCCCGCCATGCCTTACTCTCCAATCTGCTAGGGATGGATGCCTGGGTGGCCTCCAACACCCACCACCAATAACATGGCAGGTGATGTGGCATACAGTCCCGTTACTGACCTGAGAATGTCCTTGGGACATACACCCAGGAGAAGAACTGTGGAAGGATGGGGTATGAATGTCCTTTGTGCTATATTGCTGTCTGGATGGTGGAAGCAGTCTAATCTCTTACTGTAGTGTATGAGCGTTCTGACGTCCCCACATTGTCACCAATACTCAGCACTGTCTCGCATCTTAATAGCTGCTAATTACATATAGAAAATTGATATCTCATTGCTACTTTACTATGCATTTTTCTGAATAACAATGATTTTCAGAATTTTGTCATAGCCGTCTTAGTTTTTCTGTCACTCTTCTGGGCCTTTCAAGGAGGAGACCTGTAGGGGTCCCGCATCCCTTCTTAACTCCCTGGAGTAGCAAAAACATGAAACTTTGGGGGAAATGGTAGAACCATCAACCTTGCGATAAGCTGCACAGATCATGAAAGATAAGCCACAGCTGTTTCTTTTGTGCTCACATAAGCAAATCCTCAAGGGCATATATAAAATTTCCAGATGACTTAAATGACTAGCATATGTATAAAGAAAGCGTCCAGCTACCTGGTTCTTAAAGAGATACATAGAAAAACAAGCTACCATCTTCCTAGACGATTACAGACATGAAAGCTTTACAATATTTAGTTCTGGCAGGAGTGGGTGAGGTGGGTGTTCTTGTGGAACACGGCCAGAGGGAGGCAGTCTGAAGGAGAGATTGAGCTGACAGGAGGAGCAGCAGGAGGAGAGAGGGAAGGAGCCAGGGAAGAGAGGGACAAGAGAGGGAGCACTGTGATGCTGGGTGTGGGGGAAGAGAGCAGGAGGAGGAGCAGCCGAGGAAGGGGAGGAACAGAAAGAAGGATCAGGAAGAAAGCAGAAGGCGAGGAGACGGGGCAGGGAGGCAGGAGCGCGGTGGGAGGGGAGCCAGCCCTTGTACCTGTGTTGATATTCACAGCAAAGGCATCCTCCTGGTCGGGAACCAGGCGGTCAGTGTCATCCTTGGCCACGATGCCGATGATGTGGTACTCCAGCTTTGGGTTGAGGTCACGGTCCATGGCGGTGACGTTGGCGATGACGGTGCCTGGCTCGGCTGACTCCAGCACGCTCACCGTCTGGATAGGGTTGAGGAACTCGGGGCGGGAGTCATTGATGTCGTCGATAAGGATGGTGATGAGAGCTGTGCCCGAGAGAGGGACGGTGCCCCTGTCGGTGGCCACCACCACCAGCCTGTAGGATTCCTGCTCCTCCCTGTCGATGGTGGCATTGGCGACACGGATGACTCCAGTGACTGGGTGGATGAGGAAGCGGTCCTGGGCCCCGGCTTCTATTCGGTAGATCAGCTCCCCGTTGAGGCCACTGTCCCTGTCCGTGGCTGTGACCTGAAGGACTGAGAATCCTGTGGGAGTGGGAATGGGGAGTGGCTGAGCACAGTGGTCTCTTCCGAAAACCTTAGACTGGGATGCACTTGTTGGTGGTTCCCAAGGGTCCCGTCGTGCCAGTCTTGCCTGTGGTTATCTTTCATAAAATTTACATGTTTGATGCTTTGTAGATAACTCTCATTTTGTTTCACATTTTGGGACTATTTGAGAGACTGAAAAATCTTTAATAATTTAACGATTAGTAATATCTTCTGCATATTGTCTGATTTTGACTTTTGCCCACTTATCTTTCAATTTATGCAAATTATATAATTATGATAACTGGTGACAGATATCTTTTTCTCAGTTTGTTTATCAGTTGCTATTGTTTGGTGTAAAGAAATATGACTTAGGGGGGGTGCCTGGGTGGCTCATTCATTAAGTATCTGCCTTTGGCTCAGGTCATGATCCCAGGGTCCTGGGGTCAAGCCCCACATCAGGCTCCCTGCTCGGCGGGAAGCCTGCTTCTCTCTCTCCCATTTCCCCTGCTTGTGTTCCCTCTCTCGTCGTGTCTCTGTGTCAAATAAACAAATAAAATCTTAAAAAAAAAAAAAAAGAAATTTGACTTAGTATGCACCAAAACTTTTCCTTTTTTGGGTTCTCTTTATCATATGCTTAGAACCTCTTTATCAGAATTCAAAGAAATAATTCAACTAAAGTTTCTTCTTTTGTTTGTAAATGTTTCCATTCTTTTGTATTTTCTCTAGACCCTCTATAGGTTTCATTTTGGTGCCTGATATGGGGTGACAATCTGCACTGCATATGAATAGATATTTTGCACTTTAAGTAATGAGTTTTCACAATTGACTTCATTGTTTCCTTTAAAAAAAAGAAAAAGATTTTAAGTAATCTCCACGCCTAATGTGGGGCTCAGACTCACAAGCCCAAAAACAAGCGTCCGCGCTCCACTGACTGAGCCGGCCATGCCCCCTTACTCACACAATACTACTTTCATTACTTTTCCAGTATCTGTTTCTGGGTTAACTTTGTCCCAGAGTCTTATGCTCAGATCTTATGGTCTGTAAACCCTGCAGTTCTGTAACATGCTATCGTTATCTGGTAAGGCAACACTGCTTTATTTATACTTCCGTCTCAAAGTGTTTTTGCTCTTCCAGCTGACCTTTAGAATCAAATATACCCTCCAAGCCATAGTTGATGTTGATGGGAATCACATTCATCTGATTTTGACTTTTAAACCGTCCTTCCCAGGTGCCTGGGTGGCTCAGTGGGTTAAGCCTCTACTTTCAGCTCAGGTCATGATCTCAGGGTCCTGGGATCGACCGGCATCAGGCTCTCTGCTTGGGAGAGGGGAGCCTACTTCCCCTTCTCTCTCTCTGCCTGCCTCTCTGCCTCCTTGTGACCTCTCTCTGTCAAATAAATAAAATCTTAAAAAAAAAAAAAAAAAGTCCTTCCCTCTAGGGACGTAGATGGAACATTTCTTAATAATCTCATTTTCCAGACAAACACTTTGGATCAGAGCAGGGAGGTGAGGGCCGCCTCGTTTTTCTGACTCCCTTTCCAGTGCTCTCTCCGGCTGCCCTACTGCCCTTGTTTCTCGCTGCTGGGTGAATTCTGCCTCTACCCTGTGAGGTTCCAAGTCCCGTGGACCAGCAAGCAGCTTCTGCCGGGGGCCAGGGGCCAGGGCCTGGGGTCTGCTTACCTGGCAGGCAGTTTTCTAGCAGGTGGACTGTGAGGGCGGGAGGGCTGAACGTGGGCCAGTTGTCATTGTCATCCAGGATGGTGACCAGCAGGTCGGCTGTGCCATTGAGCAGCCCAATGTCCTCAGCCAGCAGGAGCAGCTCCAGGACCGGGGGTGAGAAGGCCTCCCGGTCAATGATGACACCTGACCTCACTGTCACCACGCCTGGCACCCAGCACCGCCAGCCGAGGAGACACAAAGGAAAAGGGAGACGGAGCAAGAACCAGCCAGGATGGGATAGAGAGAGAGAGACAGGGGAGTGAAAGGGGAAAAAAGACAAAAGAGGAGCGGGAAAGACAACATAGTGACTTTCTACCCCAAAGGCTCAACAAACTGTTCAGGGAAGGCCCCCAGTGTCCAGTCTCCTGCAATTATCCTCTCCCTGGGTACCCTCTGCAGTGCTCCAGAGTCTTGCCTAGGATGAGGGACCCAGGGAGGAGCACTGGTCTGCTCGCCAGCATACCCCTCCCTGTTGTCTCCGGTCACCAAGCTGGCCTCCTATCCAGGACCAGACTGATGGGACACAGTCTCTGGGGAACTTTGGACGTGGTCTGAGGACAGACCTTTGGCCACTTCTGGTGGGCTAGGGTCCTGAGCCTCTTACCCTGGGCATGGGCAGATGGAGGGAGTGGGTATGGGGGTTCACTGTCTAGGCTGAGAGCTTATGCACTAGCAGGTCCCTTGGTTTGGCTCTGAGCCTCCTGCGGGCTCCTCCTGCTCTGCCCCACAGGGCTTAGTCCAGCTGCAAAGTGGGGCTTGTGAGGAGTGGGGTCCCCCTGGAGGGCCTGGATTTAGTGCCAAGGAGGGAGGCCCTGGGTCTGGTGGATGGCCACTGCCACCCCAGCGGGAAGCCCTGGTGCCAGGCTGGGAGCGCTGGGATGGCACAGAGGCCTCACCAGAGCTGTTGTCGATGTCAAAGAGGCCACTCTGGGAGCCCAGCAGCTTGTAGGTCACCACGGCGTAGACGTCCAGGTCCGCGTCCAGGGCCAGAATGGGCCCGTTGAGCACCGTGAGGGGGGTCCCTGGGCCAGGGGGAGAGGGGTCACTGGGGGGCCAAGCTGGCCCCCACCCACCCCTCCCCCACCCTGGCCCCGGTGAGCCATGGCTGACGATGGATGAGAGGGAGGGAGGTGAGGTGGACGGGGTGGGGGAGCCCTGGGCCAGGCTGCGGCAGCCTTGGCAGACTGACGCAGATGCCTGGGGAGCAGCCTCAAAGCCCTGCTGGGGAGAAAACACAACAGCGGTGAGCAAGCCCCTCGGGGCGCCGGGAGTGCGCCTGCCTTCCCAGCAGCCTTTGAGGGTTACTCCATGGGAGGGTTGGGGCTCCCTGAGCGTGTGGGCCCTGTCTAGCTATGCACGACCAGCCCAGGCTGTCCACACGGGTTCCAGATGCTCTTTACAGAGGTCTGGCTGCACCCGGTTAGGAATACCCGGCCCCTGCCTGTGTGTGGGACTGCACGCGCACGGTCACGAGCACGCGCACAGGAGTGCTGGCAGGTTGGGGATCCCGCTGCTTGTGCCTCTATCTGTTGCTGCTAGTGGACACGTTTGCACATGGAGTGTACTGTGTAGGCCCCTCCCTGCATTTCTGTGTCTCTGCACACCTCTGCCTCATGCGGGCCCATGCCATCACGTACGTGTGTGAGCATATACACAGGAGGGACTAAGAGAGCGGAGCGCACCCAGCCGGAGACAAGAAGCATTGTAGCTCATGTCTTTCTGAGTTAGAATCTGAGCTGCTGGGGCAGCTGGAGGAAGGGTGAGGGGGCCTCCCCAGAGGCACAGCAAAAAGGAGATTCTGTTCCTCTGAAGACAGTGAGGCCGGTCAGTGTGCTGGTGTAGGGAAGGGGCTAGGCTGGCCTCCCTGGGGCCCCTTGGCCTCTCTCCTCTGTTTATGTGTGTTCCCTGAGCTTCTGAAGCCTCTAGGATGCCCTGTGCTCCTGGGGTGAGGGAACAGGGAGGGGTGAGCTTACCCCCTTCCTGGGTAGTCTTCAGGCCTTAACTGTCCCTCTTGAGGGGGTAATGGGGTGGCTTTCAGAACACTTTGGGGACCAATGACCACAGCTGTCTTTTCCAAGTAGACCTATGGCCTCTTTGGTTGGCCCCCAAGAGGTGCGGTGACCCAGGGCCCACCAGCCCCTCAAGAGCGGTGCCCCTTCCTCCCCTCCACACCCCTCTGCACCTGCTGGTCTCTGGTCAGCCACTCGGTGAGGCTGCCTCCCCAGCCAGGCTTCAGCAGGGCCCCTATCAAGCACAAGGGAGGCCCTCAGGCATCCGGGGCCCAGGGGGCACCCCAGCAGCAGGGGCTCCCGGGTGGGTCTGGCACCTACCAGCGGGAGAGTTCTCCATCACCTCCGCCTGGTAGGTGCTCTCAGTAAAGAGGGGATGGTTGTCATTCTCGTCTGCCAGAAAGATCAGCAGCAAGTCAAAATCCTGAGGGAGGCACAAGGGAGGGTTAAGTTGTAGACCATGTTCTAGCAAAATGCTCCAGTGGGGAGGAGGGCTGGAAAGTGGGGGGCCAGGGTGCAGAGGTAGAAGATTAAAAAGCCCACACTCAGGGTCCAGAGATTGGGGTTCAAGGCCCTGCCGTGGGGCCTTGGGCAAATCATTTCCCCTATCTGGACTGTTTTCTGGTCTGGCAAATGGGAATCCTAACTCCTTTCCCAGAGGTACTGTGAAGTGAACAGGATGGACAGGACCAGCATTTAATCATGTCCCATCACCTGGTAAGAAAGGACTTCAGGCAGGAAGATGACTGCTGGTTTTTAGACTCTGTAGGCCTGCCTGATACCCCAGTCCAGGCCCAACCAAACTCTCCCCCAGTGCTGTACCTTATATCTTTCAGAAACCACAGCTGGGTTCTTGTCTTAGAACCTCTCCGTAGCCCTGGATGCTATCTCTGTTACAGAGCTGAGCAGATCCAGACCCACAGGGAGAGCTAGCAGCGGTGTGTGTGTGTGTGTGTGTGTGTGTGTGTGTGTGTGTCTGTCTGTGTGTCTCTAGCCTTCCAGCTTCCTGACCCCCCACTCCATGCTGCTGTTTAAGGGCAAGTTCAGCAGCACGAGGTTTGTCATTGATGTCCCGCACCCGAATCCCCAGCAGCATCAGGGGCATGTTGGGGAAGAGGAGGAAGCAATGGGTGTGAGATGGGACAGGTGAGCAAGGGGGCAGTGATGGGTGGTGTGTGCCCAAGTATCAGTGGTTTGGGGACCAAAGAGGACAGCTGGTGTTGAGTGTTTGCCACATGCCAGGCACAGTGCTGATGACTGTATAGATACTGGCTCCTTCTAGTCCTTTCCATCACTTTGGGGCAGGGGAGGTTCTTCATTTTGCAGAAAAGAAGGAAAATGGGATAGGAGAGAAATCCACTTCTTGTCAAAGCCACTCATCCAATGACAGGTAGAACTGGGATTTGAACCTGGCACTGGTTCCCTTGGATGCCTGTGCCTCTAACCCCCAGGCCTGCTGCCTGCCGCCTCAGCACGCAGCCCTGCTCCCCCATGTCCTCTGGCCTCACCCTCCTGGCTATGCGTGGGTTCTCCGGGTTGTCCTTCACAGAAATGGTCAGCTTATACTCCGGGATCCGCTCGCGGTCCAGTGGCCGGTTCACGGTGATGACCCCTGTCTGGGAGGCAGAGGGCTGGTGAGCTGAGCAGCGACCTGGCCCCTATTCTGGGCTCTGGTCCACAGATGCCCAACTGCTTCACCTGTAGCTCCAGGAGTAGCTGTGAATTCTCTCCCTACATTGCCACAGATACGGTCTAGATGGCTATCATGGGCTGGCGGGGTCTTGACAGGGCAAGAGTGGTCCACCAATGGCCAGGTCTTGCTGTCTGCAAGGGGTAGGTCCTCTGAGAACCTCATGGGGCTGGAAGCGGCTAAGACTCCAAGAGGACAATGAGGACTTCCTGGTACATCTTATTAATAAACCAAATGGAATTGAGGCTCTGGCTCCCTCACTGCACATGGCAAGGCTTGGGGGTGACAGGGACCCCAGAGGTGGCTTGGCTGCAAATCCAAGATTCTATGCTACCCAGAGACTCCCACATCCCATCACAGGACAGAGGCTCAAGGAAGAAACTGAGCCTGAAGATGCCCAGTGCCCAGAGCATAAAGCCTCTAAGGCTGGGTCCTCTGGTTCAGAAGGAAATCTGGGGGTCCCCTACCGTGGCATTGATGGAGAAGGCCCGCTCTCGGTTGCCTGCAGTGATGTTGAAGGTGAGGAGTGCGTTGCACCCACTATCGGCGTCGCTGGCCAGGATGTGGGTGACGAAGCTGGAGACGGGGCTATTTTCACTGATGGTGATGTTCATGGGCAGGTTCAGCAGCACGGGGTCATTGTCATTGATGTCTAGCACCCGGATCCCCACCAGCATCTGGGGTGTGTTGGGGAAGAGGAGGAAGTGACGGGTGCGAGATGGGGCAGGCGAGCAGGGGTCAGGGTGGAGATTGCCAAAGAAAAGGTGTAGGCGATCACAGAGAGAAGAAAGAGGAAGAGGAAGAGAAGGATAATAAAAAATGGCACAAGGATGAAAATGAGAATAAGAAGCAAGCAGAAAGGGCAAAGAGGCAGAACCAGGGCAGTGGCGGGGGGGTGGCGGGGGCAGGGCAGAGTGACAGTTGCAGAGGCCTGGCTGGCTGGGGTGGGGAGAGCTGTGAATGCCCATGGCCACCAGGCCCCAGGGAGCCCCGAGAGGCACTGGCCGGCCTGGTAGGGACTCTGCGGGTCTGGGCTGGCTGCAGGTTAGCCTGGGGCCTCTCTGGGAATGAGAGTAGGCATATAAATAGAAACCTCTATGGAGAGTTCAGGGGGCAGTGAGGGCATGCCCCTGGCATGGAGCCCCGAGACTTACCGTGGAGCTGAGGGGAGGTACCCCCCTGTCGCGGGCACAGACAGTCAGGTTGTAAAAGGCAATGGTCTCCCGGTCCAGCTCCACATCCTTTCGGACCCGCAGCACCCCCTCCACAGGAGAGATCACAAACTCCCCTGGGTGTTGCCCAGGAGAGGCTGCAGTGAGCCGGGAATGGCCGGGAGCCGTGGAAAGCCCTTGGCCTCTCCCTGCTTCCTCTATCGAGCCTTACTCACTGGGGGCGGGTGGCCAGCTGGGTACGCGGCCTCCCGTGCCCCCAGCTTCGGATCCTTGGGGAGCCTGGGCAGGGTGGGAGCAAGAGGGACAGATAGCTGCTCGGGCTGCAGGTGCTCATGGGCCCGCTTAGACCCCAGTGTGCCTGAGACGCCGGTTTGGGTCCCTTCCCTGGGCCTCACGCAGGGCAGGGACTGACCCTGTGTAAGACGGTTATGTTGAAAAAAGTGGGGGCCTCTTTCTACACAAGCACACTCTCACACTCTTGCTCAGAAACTGACTGATGGAGGTCTCGGGTACTTCGTGACGTGCAATCCCTTCCAGATACCATGTCTTGGAAAACGGGGGAGAGGACAAAGCTTACCCCCAAGGGATGGCTTGCTGATGAGGAGGCATAGGACAGGGCAGAGCAGGAGTGACTGAGGTCAGGGAAGCCCCAGCTGCCCTCCATACAGCCCCGGTCTTGAGCCACAGCTGGCATGTCAACAGCATTTGGCCAGGCCTGGGGACCCCTCTTGGCCTCTAGTCAGACCTGACTTCTTTTCTTTTACGCGTTGGAAAGCCTTCAGCTGGCCCTCTGGCTTCAGTATGAAAGCATCTACAGCAAGAACCTCAGATTCTCAGGCTGGCCTGGAAGGGACCCCGGAGACCATCCAGGCCCTTGTGTCCTCGGGAAAATGAATCGAGAGTCTGGAGAAGGGTGACCCCTTGTCTGAGCTCCCACAGCAAGTTCATTCTGGAGCCAGTACTCAAATCCAGGGCTCTGGGTCTCAGCCCACTGCATCCATTGGACAGTGGTCTTTCTAGAACCACCACCAGAGCAGACAGACCAGGATGGGAGGTTTGGGAGAGAAAGGTGAGGACAGGGAGTGGGTGGAGGGGAACAGATAGGAGCCCAGGTGGGTAGGAAAAGGGCAGGAAAGGTGAGTGAGGCAGGTGGGGTAGATGTGAGGAAGGGCGGGCTGCCTCTTTGCGTCCCCCCTGCCCTGGAACTGGGGACAGAGACAAATGGCACCAGGGGGAAAAGCCCAGATGGGACACTGACTTGCTTGTGGACATACAGCATGCAGGGGCACCGCAAGGGTGGAGGCCCTAATTGCCAACAATTCCCTCTGCCTGACCCTTCCTATCCTACCTCACTGCCCCTGCCCCCAGCCACTGCTGCTCTGACTCCATACGCAGCCCTTCTGCGGCCCCCCACACCCCTCACCCTCCCAGAGGCGTGGAAGCCATCTGAAGCAGGATTTCCTGAGCCTGACACTCCAAGGTCTCACAAGAACTGGGGATTCCCTTTCTTGGGGTTTCCCAGCCCTGTCTGGGCCCCTGACCATGGGTGAACAGATGGCCTCCAGCCCTTTCTCTAAAGCCAGCTACCCTCTTGAAGGAAGGAAACGGCTCTGAGAACTCAGGGGGCAAGCCTAAGGCTCTGGAGGGCCGGACCCAGGCTAGACCCCAGTGAGATCAGCTCACGAACTGAAGATCGGGGAGAGGGAGGCAGGCCGAGGACCCAGGATGCATTATCCCCAGCAGCTTACCCCCAGGAACTCCCCAGCATTCCACTCCTTTTGGAGGTAGAGGTTAAAAACAGAGGCTTTCCATTTGCCTCTTGACTTCACTCCCATGTGCCCTTGGGCATGTGACTGAGCTTTGCCTTGATGTCCTCATACGGAAAATGGGCCAATAAAAGGGTGGCACTGGGACTGGACAAGGCCTGGTCCACCTCCTGGGTGCTGGATCCAGGGCAGGTCTTGGTATGATTAGAGGGACCCGGAAAGGAGCCCAGGCAGTCCGCCAAGGGAATTGGGGCCTTCAGGGGGGATGAGGATGGATGAGGGGTCAGAGGAGCAGGCTGTCCTGGAAGGGCAGCTGGAGGTTCCGAGAAGGCCAAGGCTAGAGGGAGGGGCTCCCAGGGATAGAGCCTCTTTCCCAACTTGCTTGACTGCGTATATCCTCTGCAGAGCCTAGTAGGGCTTCCTGTCACCCCTGACGTCTCTCCACCAACAGGAGCCCCTCCAGGCTCCAGCTGCAGGGCTGGGAGCCGGGGGGGGGGGTGGCCCAAACCGTGTGTCTTCACCTGTGGTGTATCACTAAGCCGGCTCTCCACGGAAAGCAGTCCTGATACATAGCATGTCAGGTTTTCAGGTTACTGCTGTGGTGTCACTGAACTTGGAGGTAGGGGGCGCTGTGGGGAGTGGACCCCCGTGCCTTGTGGGAGCTGGTCAGGCACAACCCTAGCCTTCCCTAGTCTACCCTGCAATGGGGCAGTGCTCTGTGATCCCAAAGTTATCTCTGGGCTCTTCCTTCCTGGGGGAAGGGGACCCCAAACTTCTCTTACTTCTCTGGGCAGTGGCAGGGGGGTGCCTCTCAGTCTCCTGGGATGCCCCACAAGACCCTAAATTCCTATGGCTGACCATGATCATGTGTCAATTTAACCGGGAGGTCTGGCTCAGGACTCCAAAAGTCCACGGCATGGAGCTGTCTGCAGTGTGCTAAGATATAGGTGTACCTCACCTGTACCCCAAAGATATACCTGTACCCCAAAGCTGGGAGCAGTGAGGGCCTCTTGCTAGGAAGGCCGTCTGCCCAGCTCCCACCCCTCGGTGAAGCTTCAGCAGCCTCCCGAACAGGCGCAGGGACTCCCGGGCGACGATCAAGCCTCCGTGGTTGTGAGAATAACAGAGAAAGTCCCTCGCTCTGCTGGTTTCGGGAGAGGAAGGCATGCGGCTTAGCCAGAGAAGGGATTTTGGGGGCGTGAAACGGTGGACTGACAGAATGGAGCGACCTCCTGCAAGCTCAGGCTAGTCTTGCTCTGGAAGTGAGTTTTAGTGCCTGGACTGCAAATACAGCCCAGGTTCTGTGTTCTATCCTGGGAGCTCTCATCTGCCTCCTTCTCTGGTGCGGACCTCTCAGCTCGTGGCTTTGTGTATCTCCATGCTGACAGCTCCCAGCAGAGACATCCCTCACGACCCCCTGGCTTGGGCGTCTAACCCCCACCTGCCATCTCACACCTCCTCTCACCTCTGCCCCTCACCTGCTCCCACCGCAGCCTTCCCACAGGCTGACGGTCATGCCCTCTCTCTAGTTGCTCAGACCGAAACCCTGGTGTCATCTCCCACTTTCTCCACATCTAATAAGTCAGCACATCCTGTTGGCTCCACCCCTGAAATACGCGAGAGCCATCTACCTCACCGTCACCACCTTCGGTGCAACCAGCCTGAACCCAGCTACGCCATCTGTAGCCTGAGTGATTTTAACAGGCTCCTATGGTCCCTCCCGCTCCCACTCCTTGGCCTCAACGGTCTGTTCTGAGCACAGGAATCAGAGTGGCCCTGGTCACATCTAAGTCAAATTGGGTACCTCCTGTGCTTCCAGCCCTCCTATGGTTCTCAGATCACTTGGCGCCAAAGCCACGTCCTCATCATGGTCAGCAAGACCCAAGAATGTCTGGAACGACTACCACTCTGACCTCATCCCTTCCTGCTCCTCCTCTCACTTGACTTAGCATGCTCTGGCCTCAGGGGCTTTGCACTTGCTGTTCCCTCTGTCTGGAATGGTCTTCCTCAGATGTCCACATGACCCGCTCTGCTTTCCTTGAGGTCTTTGCTCAAATGTTACCTCCCTGGACATGTCCTCCCTGAGCACCCTATTCAAAATTGCAGCTTTTGCTTGGCACACCCCATCTCCTGGCTTTATATATCTCCATAGCCCTTAGCACCTCCCAATATACTAAGTTATCTGCTCAGTCACTTAGGTTCATCGCCTGCGTCTTCCTACTGGAACGTGAGCTAAGGACAGGAATCTGTGTCCATCTTGTACTGTCCAACATCCTCAGCACCTGAATTATGACTGGCAAAGGGTAGGTGCTCAATAAATACTTACTGAATGGCCCATTGAAAATCCAGATGTTTCATAAAGATTTGGATTTCTAGATTTTGTCTTGAAGGTGGGAAGACCTAGCCCCTCGGGGCCTGCATGCTGACATAGCCACATCAGCAGAAGCTGAGCTTGGGTCCCATAGCCCCCACTACTCCCTACTGTCCTACCTAGACCCCTTCCCACATGTGTGTCCCCAGCCTGGCACCAGCAAGCCTTTGAGACTGGAATTCTGACTCTACAGAAATGAGCGGAAACTAACTTGCGGAACCGCTCAGGCTAGGGCCAACCCCGTTCTTCCTGAGGATGACCACTGAAGTAGCTGTGAAGGCTATGCCTGGCAACCAGATGTACAGAAAAATCCAGGTGCTGAATGCATCTCGGGGTCCGGAAGGGTTGGGGCAAGGATATTCATCCTTCCTCTGCCCTGGGGTCTTTCCTCTGGGTATGATGCTGGGGCATTTTCTACCTGATTCTCAAAGGGCGACCCTCCAAGGCTACTAGTCTCAGGTTTCAGAATGTTCTCTCATATCCCTGTGAGGAAGGGGTGGGGAGAAGAGTATTTCCGGCATCTTATGGGTTGGAAACTGAGGCCCAGAGAGTGCACGGTCACGGCTCCTAAGTGGGGCTGGGGAGAGGGTCACGGGTTGCGCTGCCCTCCACGTCTGGCTCAGGCCCCACTCACCCAGAGGGTCTCCATCCACGATGCTGTATTCCACCTGCCCATTGGGGCCCGAGTCCTGGTCGTGGGCCAGGAAGGTCCACACACGGGGCCCCGGCTGGCCCTCGGTGACATCAAATGGTCCCTCATAGTCTCGGGGGAAGGTGGGCACGTTGTCATTGATGTCATTCACGTTCACGAGCACCTGGGGTGGTGGACAGGCTTCACTGGGGCTCCACGCTGGCTAGCCTGGAGCTGAGCCCAGTTCCCTCATCTGTAAAGTGGGTCTGATAATCCTGTCTCCTGGGGCCGATGCAAGGATTCTCTGGGATTGTGGAGGGAGGGGTGTGCCTTTTAAGCTATGCCTACAGATAAGTTATTGTCAGTGTCAAAGCCTTTTTATGGACATAATCACCATATTAGCATAATGCTCCGGACTTCTATTTACTGCCGCCCTACGGTCATTTCCCATGGTCTGCTCTGCCCACACTGATGAGCCTTCACTCTCTCCCTTTCATGGAAGAGGAAAAGAGGAAAGTGGGGCTCAAGCAGGTGAACTGACTTGCCTCGAGTCTTCGAGTGGAAGAGCAGGGAGATGAGCTTCTGTTGGTTTGACCAGAGTTGGGGCCCTTCCCATGAAGGGTGGGGTGGGGGAAGGCAGGGGTCATCATCTGTCTGACAGATGAAGCTATGCAGAGAAGTTCAGTAAGCTCCTCCAAGTCACACAGCAAGTCTGGCTGAGTTGCCAAGACCCGGGCAGGGCTCTCGGATTTAGGAGTTTCTCCTGGACAATCTTCCCTTTGCCCCTTCCCCGTTAGAGCTTCCGGGCCCTGTCCTCCCCCCGTGCTGTGTCCCAGCCACCCACCGTGGTGATAGAGGTGAGGCGCTGAGACAAGATCGGGCACTGGTCTGTCGCAGTGACGGTCAGAGTGTAGCGGCCATGGCTAATCTCATAGTCCAGCTCCTTGGCGGCACTGATGACACCCTGGGGGCAAAACAGGGGGCAAGCATGGATCAGTGGGTCCCCGAGGACCAGCTTCTTCATGGGGAACCCTCAGACCACCCCTGCCTTGGAGGTGTGCTCTGACACCTCAGCCATGATGGGGAGCCCGTGTTACCACCCCACCTAAGTCTGCTTCCTTCCACACTGGCTGCCTCCATACTTTCCTCCCAGACTCCATCTTTTCTCCGTTCCCACCTCCCATAACATCACATCTGCTCCGCCAGCGGAGCCTCCTCGTAAACCCCACCCTCGGCTGCTGACCGTGTGTCTGTCGATACGGAAGGTGTTGATGATGTTGCCTGCGACAATGGCGTAGCTAACTGTGCCGTTGGGCCCCTCATCCGGATCTAGCGCCTGGATGGTGATGAGGGTAGCGTTGATTGTGTCTGGGCCCTCATCCAGTACGATTTCATAGTGAGGCTGCTGGAACACTGGTGCGTTATCATTCTCATCCACAATGGTCACGTACACGTGAGTGGTGGCCTGTGAAGAAGAGTGCGGTCAGGTTCTTTGCTAAAAGAGTGGAGGGGAAACTGACTGGATATTCTCCTAGGCTGGGATCACTCGGCATGATCCAGTACAGTGAGAGAAAGAAAGAAAGGACAAGGCAGGAAGCCACAGGCTGGTAGAGAAGGAAATCACAGAGGTTCCTCCAAAAGCCAAGATAGGTAACTGTTTAGGTCCAAGATGGCACTGGTACCACCACAGGTTTGTCTATGTCCATGGCAGACATCAGTAATCAATCAAGGCTCTGCTGAGCTGGGATACAGCCTCATGGTCCTGGTCAGCCCAACAATTTAGTGATTAAAATTAGCATATGAGATGAACCCTAGTAACCACCCCCCACCCACAGCTTTGGTTGGGCCGGGGCCTTACTGACCTTGGGCCTCCTGCCAGATCAACAAAGGCATGAATGTGATGTACACAGCCCAACACAGTATTAAGCTTCACCAATGTTCATGTAAATGGAAGAAATATGTATTTTTGGCATTTTTGAAAGGAAAGACATTGGGTTTGGGGCAGTTAAATGGGCAGAATTTGTTGAATCATGAAAAATAAAGCTCACAGAACATGACTTCATTGCAATAATATTTTCTGCAACATGTTCTCCTGCAATTGGCCATTTCTGGCTGATGCTTGGTCTAATCGGGCCACATGAAATATCCAGCCAGTTGGAACTCTGTGATCGGCGGCCCTCAAGAACCATAGAGAGATGACAGATGTGGCACTTTACCGGCAGAGTAAATAAATGGGAAAAGGAAATGAGCCATGTGCTGGTATTCTCTGTGCCTCCTGCTGCCCCCCTTTCATTCTCTGCTTCTCCACCTGGGAGGACATCCCCTGTGCGCCAACTCATCTGGGCTCCCTTGCCATCTGGTTTCCAGATGGGTTTTACCAACAGGAGGTCCTGGTAGAAGCCAGGAGGAGGGAAGAAAGAGAGGTGGGGCATTTCTTCCACACTCCTTCCTTTCCTCCCTGCAGTTTGGTCAATGGTTGTGTTTTTCCTGCCGGATGGCCCTTCTTCCATGGCTCCAGCTCCCACCGGGGTCTTGCTACCTCATCTCCTCTTATTGTCCTTCCGGGTGCGTGGGTGGTAATGGCTTCCTGCAGTTGCTAGTCTATTGGGTGCTTCTCCAGCCCTCTGTAAATGGTCTCCATTAAACTCTCTTCATTAAACTTCTGAGTGTGCCATCTGTTTCCTGTCAGGACCTTGGCTAATATGAACCATAATTAGTGACTGATATAAGATAACAAGGTTATAATAACTGCAAAGATATCTGGGTAGGGAGAACATGGCTAGACGATTGCCAAGGCCACAAAACAGAAAGAATATAAAAATCTGGGTATAGACAGCTTGTGCACAAATTTTTCCTGGAGCTTTGGAACCCACCTTGGATGGTTCTAGAACCACATATGGAGGGGCAAATGGGCAGCAGACCTATAGCCAAGAAGACTTTCATTGCCGCTGGGGAGGCAATGAGTTCACTGAGCTGCAGCTGTGGATCTTGGAGGGGTGGGTGTGAGGTGGTGACTAAAGTTGTTTCCAAAGCAGGTGGGGTTGGACCCTTGAAATGGAGCTCTGTGACCTTGGGCATATCGCGTTTTCTTTAGAACCTTTTCTGTTAAAATAGAATCTGACTTGATATCTACAGTTCCTTCCAGCTCAAACATTCTGGTGTTCTGAGTTTGTTGTCATCAGTTACAGGGACTAAATCCCACCATCAGGGAGGCATTCTTCTAGGTCTTAGAATCACAGTGGATCATTATTAAAGCAAGAATCACACAGAGAGGGGGAAATGCATTATTTTAACATTGCTCAAACTTTTCTACCAGAGAGGTAACTTGCACAAACTGAGGAAGAGTCTGAAGTGTCTGTCTAAAGAAGGAAATAGCTTTGAAATTTCTCATGTTATCTTTGAAAGCTCAGATGGATTTTAAGAAATGGGCAGTAATACAATAATAGTAGAGGACTTTAATGCCTCACTTACATCAGTGGATAGGTCATCCAGACAGAAAACCAACAAGGAAATATTGGCCATGACAACAGGTTAGACCAGATGGACTTAATAGGTATATACAGGACATTTTATCCCCAAACTACAGAATACATATAATTGTTAAGTGCATATAAAACACTCTACAGGACAGGTCACATGTTAGGCCACAAAATAAGTCTTAATTCAAGAAGACTGAAATCATATCAAGCATCTTTTCTGACCATGATAGTAGGAAACCAGACATCAGTTATAAAAAGAAAATTTTAAAAATCACAAATACATAAAGGCTAAACAACATGTTACTAAATAACCAATGGGTCAGTGAAGAAATCCAAGGGAAAATAAATACCTTGAGATGAATGAAAATGAAAACACAACTTTCTAAAATCTGTGGGATAAAGCAAAAACTGTTCTAGGAGGAAAGTTCATAGTTATACAGGTGGACCTCAAGAAATAAGAGAAAATCCCAAATAAACAATTTAACTTTATACCTAAAGGGATGAGAAAAAGAATGATCAAAGCCCAAAGTTAGTAAAGGAAGAAATAAAGATCAGAGTGGCAATAAACAAAGATTAAAAAAAACAACAGCAAGGTCAATGAAACTAAAATGTAGAAACATGTAACCTTCTGAGATGGAATTATGAGGAATCAGAAAATCTGAATAGGCTGATTACAAGTAATAAAATTTAATCAGTAATTTAAAAACTCCTCCCAAAACAAAAGTCCAGAACCAAGAGTTTTGCAGGTAAATTCTGCCAAATATTTAAAGAGTTAATAGTTAGCCTTCTCAAATTATTCTAAAAAGTTTAAGAGGAAAGAATGCTTCCAAACTTATTTTATTAGGCTGGGATTGCCCTGATGCCAAAACCAGGCAAAGACACCATGAAAAAAGAAAATTACAGGCCAATATCCCTGATGAACATAGATGCAAAAATCCTCAATAATTAGCAGACTGAATTCAATGATACATTAAAAGGATCACACAACACAATCAAGTGGCATTTATTCCAGGGGGAGAGAATGGTTCAACATCCACAGAGCAATCAACCTGATACACTACGTTAACAAATTGAAGGATAAAAATCATATGATAATCTCAATAGATGCAAAAAGAGCATTGGACAAAATTCAACATCCATTTATGATAAAAACTCTAAACAAAATTGTACAGAAGGAACATACTTCATCATAATAAAGGCCATATATGAAAAACTATAGCTAACATCATCAATGATGAAAAGCTGAAAGGATGTCTAATCTTACCACATTTATTCAAAATTGGAAGTCTTAGCCATAGCAATTAGACAAGAAAAAGAAATAAAAGTCATCCAAGTTGAGAATGGAAGAAGTAAAACTGTTATTATTTTCAGATGACATGCTACTATACATAGAAAACCCTAATGACTCCACCAAAAAAACTATTAGAACTAACAAACAAATTCAATAATGTCACAGGATACAAAATAGACATACATGAATTGATTGTTTCTATATACTAATAATAAGCTATAAGAAAGAGAAATTATGAGAACAATCCCATTTACAATTACATTAAAAAATACCTGTGAATAACTTTAATCAAGGAAGTGAAAGACCTGTATTCTGAATTCTAAGACATTAATGAAAGGAATTGAAGATGACATACAAAATATGGAAAGATATACCATGTCCATGGATTGTAAGAATATTGTTAAAATGTCCATAATATCCAAAGGAATCTACAGTTTCAATGCAATCTCTATCAAAATACCAAAGGCATTTTTCACAGTACTAGAAAAAAGAATCCTAAAATTTGTATGAGACCACAAAAGACCCCCCAATAGCTAAAGCAGTCTTGAAAAAGGTCCAAATTGGCGATTGGGACCCCTGGTTTCAAACTGTATTACCAAGCTACAATAATCGTAATAGTGTGGTATCAGCACAAAAATAGACATACAGATGAACAGAATAAAACAGAAAGTCCAGAAAAAAACCTTAGGCATATATGGTCAATTAATCTATAATAAAGGAAGCAAGAATATACAATGGGAAGAAATTCAAAGTGGATCAAAGACTTGAATATAAGACCTAAAACCACAAAACTCCTAGAAGAAAACATAAGCAGTAAGCTCTTTGACAGCAGTCATAGCAATATATTTTTTTGGCTCGCTCTCTTGAGGCAAGGGCAGCAAAGGCTAAAATAAACAAATGGGATGATAGCAAACAAAAAGCTTTTGCATGCAACCCATCAACAAAACAAAAAGACAACTACTAATGCAAGAAGGAAATTGCAAATCATACATCTAATAAGGAATTAATATCTAAAATATATAAAAAACTTACACAACTTAGCAACCAACAAATAGCCTGAATAAAAAATGTGCGAAGGGCTTGAATAGACATTTTTCTGAAAAGACACCCAGATGGCCAATAGGCACATGAAAAGATGCTCAGCATCGCTCATCATCAGGGAAAAGCAAAATCAAAACCACAATGAGATATCACCTTATACTTGTCAGTATGGCTTGTATCAAAAGGACACAAAAAATCGCAAGTGTTCTATATCAGTGGAACAGAATAGGAGTCCCAGAAATAAACCTACAATTATATGGTCAATTAGTCTTCAACAAAGCAGGAAAGAATATTCAGTGGGGAAAAGATAGTATCCTCGACAAATGATGTTGAGAAAACCGGAGAGCAACATGCAAAAGAATGAAACTGGACCACTTTCTTACACCACACACAAAAATAAATTCAAAATGGGTGAAAGACCTAAATGTGAGACCTAAAACCATAAAAATCCTAGAAGAGAGCACAGACAATAATGTCTCTGACATCAGCTGCTGCAACATTTTTCTAGATACGTCTCCTGAGGGAAGAAAAATGAAACCAAAAATAAACTATTGGGACTACATCAAAAGAAAAAGCTTCTGTACAGGGAAGGAAACAATTAACAAGACTAAAAGGCAACCTATAGGATGGGAGAAGATATTTGCAACTGATGTATCCAATAAAGGGTTAGTATCCAAAATACATACAGAACTTAAACAATTCAATACTCCCCAAACAAATAATCCAATTAAAAAATGGCAGAAGGGGTGCCTGGGTGGCTCAGTGGGTTAAGCCTCTGCCTTCGGCTCAGGTAGTGCTCTCAGGGTCCTGGGATCGAGCCCCACATGAGGCTCTCTGCTGAGCAGAGAGCCTGCTTCCCCCTCTCTCTCTGCCTGCCTCTCTACCTCCTTGTGATCCCTCTCTCTCTGTCAAATAAATAAAATAAAATCTTTAATAAAAATGGGCAGAAGAAGTGAACAGACATTTCTCCAAAGAAGACATCTAGATAGCTAAACAAGACACATGGAGAGATGCTCGATATCACTCATCATCAGGGAAATGCAAATCAAAATCACAGTGAGATACCAGCTCACACCTGTCAGAGTGGCTAAAATCTCTCTCTCTCTCTCACACACACACACACACACACACACACACACACACGAAACAAATGTTGGTGAGGATGTGGAGAAAAAGGAACCATTGTGCATTGTTGGTGGGAATGCAAACTGTGGAAAGTAGTATGGAGGTTCTCCAAAGAGTTAAAAATAGAACTACCCTATGATCCAGTAATCACACTACTGGGTAGTTTTACCCCCAAAATGCAGAAAAACTAGTTCCAAGGGATACGTGCACCCAGATGTTTATTGCAGCGTTGTTTACAGTAGCCAAATTAAGGAAGCAGCCCCAGTGTCCACTGACAGATGAACGGATAAAGAAGATGTGGTGTGTATATACAACGGAATATGACTCATATAACTCTTGCCATTGTGAACACATGGATGGATCTAGAGAGTTATCATGCTAAGTGAAATAAGTCAGATAAAGAAGGAAAAATGCCGTGTGACTTCATTTACATGTAAAATGAAAAACACAAACGAACAATCCAAACAAAATGAAACAGAAACGGACTTCTAGATATAGGAACAAACTGCTGGTTTCCAGAGTCGGGAGGGGTGGGGGGGGCTGGTAAAATAGGTAAAGGGGATTAAGGGGTGTGAACTTCCACTTACAAAATAAATCAGCCACGGGGATGAGACATACAGCATAGGATAGGGGCTGGAGGCAATGATAGTACAATAATGTTGTACACTGATAGATGGTGACTAGTCTTATCACGGGGAGCACTTCACAGTGTATAAAATACCAAGGTGCTGGGATATCCGCTCAAGACTAGTAGAATATTGTATGTGAATTATAATTATGTCCATAGGGGCGGATTCCTCAAGTGTGGGAGAAAAGATGACCATCTAGGAAGACCCTTGTGTTCATTTCATGGCTCCTCATGGTCCTGGGTGCAGCCGTGGGTGCTCATCAGCCACCAGGAGCCCCGCGTGGAGTCCTCCTGAGACCGCTGAGATGCCAGGAGAGCCTAAGAGTGCCATCTTGCAGGGAAGGGGTTTCCTTCCAGCCTCACAGATGGGGGTCGTGGTGCTGGGCTGTCCCACTTCCCCAAACCCCCAGAAGTAAATCTCACCATCACGCAGGTTGCAGGGGCTGGGAGAAGGAGCCCCACAGAGCATCTTCTCTCTGTGACTGGGCCTCAGCATGGGACGGAAAGGGGGGTCTGACTTCCTGTGGCCTCTGGATTGAGGAGGAAGTCAGTGCCCCAAAGGCCCTCTCAGCTAAGTCCTTCCTGCCCTGGCCCTGAAGAAACCGTGTTTGAGGTTTCTGGACCATGCCTACACTTTGGGCAATGCCTCTGTGTCTCTCTCTGAGGCAAACCCAGGAGGGTCTAGTGGGCAGCGTGGCAGGGAGGAAGGAAGTGGAGGGAGCACAGCCAGGCCCCCTCAGGCGCTCTAGCCACTGCAGGAGGGGATGGCTAGGCAGTGGCTTCCCTCCTGATGACCCCATGCTCTCTTTATGAGGGCCTGGGGCCGCGGGAGTCTCGTTTCAAGGATGGTCTAGGTGAGGGTGGGTGTTGTAGGGTCTCACCTTTCAGTGACCCCCATCTCACCTCTGTCAGAGGCTGGCCAGGGATGGAAGAGGGCCCAGGATCCTCTGGGCAGAAGAGCTCACACTCTGCCAGAAGAAAAGCCCCTGGGCTGTTTTCCAAAGTGGGGTCACAAGGTCAGGATCATGATGAAGGACCCAGTTATATCCTGACAGTCTCTGGCCCATCTCAGGGGGACTCGGTCCGGGTCAACGTCCTCTTGTAATAAAAGCACGACACCCACCTTTCCTCTGTACGGGCTTCCCGGTCCCAGAGTGAGGACTGAGAGCGTCCCGAGTTTCTGACTAGGATGAAATCACCCATGGCGCACCCAGAATTCCTGGCTTCCTCTCATTTCCTCCACCCTGATTCTCAACCCAGATGGACTCTGGCTGGCCTCTGTCCTTCAGCCTGGGGTCACATCAACTCAAGACCTCTAGTGGGCCAGCAAAGCCCCTTGAAGCTTCCGCAAGGCTGGGGTCAATGGTACAATGGCTGTGCCCCTACTTCCCCTGACCCCTGGCCCTAGCCACTGCCACCCCCACTCCATTTAGGAAGCCACTTCTCACTTACCAGTTTGTCCATTCAGATAAAAGCGCACAACACCTTCTCTGCGCCCACTTTTGTGCCAGGGATTCAGAAACCTCAGGCAGAGGCTCTGGTCCCCCAGAGGTCACAGTCTAGCTCAGGTGGGCAGGTATGCCCAGGTGCAGGTCAGCCGGTTGGCAACTTGAGTGAGAAAGCAGAAGAGAGTGTGAACAGCGAGGCCTGGAGAAGCTGGAGAAGCTCAGGACCCTTGGTGAAGGGGAAGGACTTGAGTTGAGCCCTGAGGGAGGGGGGAGGTGGGAGACGCCATCAGCGGCAACAGTGCGGGATGGGGGTGCATGAGTAGAGGACTGGGGAGGGGTACATGACTGTCCTGTGGACACCCAGGGCACAGGGACCTAGAGAGGGTGCAAAGTGGAGTGGTGCTGGAGCCTAGCTGGGGAGGGGCCCTAAGGATTTCCTATGGGATACCTACCAGATGCATACACGCATGCGTCTGTAGGGATGGGCCACCCCTGGTGTGTATCCCTGCAACTGTGCCCCGTGTGTGTGTGTGTGTGTGTGTGTGCGCGCGCGCGTGCGCATGCATGTGCACACACAGGTGCACACACAAGGGTTTTGCAGGTTCTGAGATCTACTGTCAAGAGGGCTCCAACCTGCCTGGCCCTTTACAAAAGTTAGATTTCATTCATTCACTCACTCATTCCACCGCCGGGAGTGCCTCGTACCTACCAGGCCCTGCTCTGGGCTAGAGGATGTTGGGGACAGGGGCTTGCACCCAGACAACTCAAAGGCGAGTGGATGCAGACACA
Source organism: Mustela nigripes (assembly GCF_022355385.1). Classification (NCBI taxonomy): domain Eukaryota; kingdom Metazoa; phylum Chordata; class Mammalia; order Carnivora; family Mustelidae; genus Mustela; species Mustela nigripes. The sequence goes on along the minus strand of NC_081560.1, from coordinate 137,913,486 downwards.
ACCTACGTTGCTTGTGTAGCCGCTAAGTTAGAAGCAATACCCTCTTCAGGCGGCAGGGCTGTACTAATCCTCTCCAGAGGGGCGCGGGAGGGAGTAGCAAGGAGGCGGGGTTGACAGGAACGCTTGGGCTGTCGCCTCCACCTAGAGGGCCAGGCGCCCTGTGAGTCAGCGGGAAGCCCCACCCACAGGCTCTCGGTGAGGCAGTTCCCCCCACGGCCCCCCGGGGGCGCTGTGGGAGAGGGGGGTGGGCCCTGGAGCCGCGGCTCCGGCACCCGGGCCCTCACTCTGCACTCACTCAGCCGGAGCTTTTCCGGCCAGCTGTGTGCCGCCGCTCCCGGAGCCCCAGGCGCTCCCCCTTCAAGCCCGCGGTCCCACTCCGGGCCCCGGGGCTCCAGACGCCGCCCGGCAGTGATATGGGCGTCCCCCTGGTCCCGGAGGCCAGCGGCCCGCGCTGCGGGCCTGTGCTTCTTGCTCTCTTCCTGGCTGCCTCCCGAGGTAAGGTCGGCAGGAGTCCTACCCGGGCGCTGGGGAGGAGCACTGGGACAACACGGCTAGGGAGGGGGGCGGAGGGGGAGCGGGACGCCCCCCTCTGCCTGCCCTGTCTCCTACTTGCTGGGACCGACTTGCAGGGGCCAGCGGCTGTCTGCCAAGTGCCTTGGCTGGGCGGTGGCACATCTGCATGTTCTGACAGCTGCCCGAGCTGCTGCCTGCCAACCCTTCTGTGCACAGAGAGCCCCGCGCAGGACTAGCTCCTGCAGGATGGGAGGTGGCCACGGTGGGGACAGCCCCAGCAGTTTCTTGTGCACCCTACAGGCTTCTGACACCTGTGGCATCTCCCTGCCCGTCCTGCCTCAGGGCTCCAGGATCTCACTGGGTGCAGGAGGTGTGATACTCTGTGTCCTGCTCCCTGGCGACACTCCTGGTTGAACCTTGGGGGGCATGGGTCCGTTCCCAGATGTGGGCGCCCATCTGGTCCTTATCCTGAGGGTCTGGTTGCTGGGAGTTGAGTGGTCAGCTGATTCCTGACATCCTAGCAAGGCTGCAGCTCAGGGACCGGTGTGGAGTCCTAGAGAGACTGTGGGCCACTTTCCTGGCTTGGCCATGAGCCCCATCTGGGTTCCGGGATTACTTATGGCATCCTTCTGGTCTCGGTTTCCTCAGCTCATGCTCAGAGGCCCTAAAACCAGGGAGGTGCCACTTTTTCCTCCCAAAGCCCAGACTGTCACAACCCCAAGTGGGAATCCTGGCTAGGACACGGGGGCACCAGAGCAGGGTGGGGAGGTGGGGGGAGGGCAGAGGTAGGGATGTCCATAGCCTGGCCCCTGGTTCTTGCGTGCACAACGCTGGAGCAGCTGTATTTCAAGGGAAGAGGGGGCCAGCAGGCAGCCTGTGAACCAAACATTGTGGGGAGAGCCCAGGGAAAGCTTGAATCATGAGAGGAGTCAGGGAGGCAGGGGGAAGGTTGGCACAAGGACCCAGTGGGCGGGTCAGAAGAAGAAAGGATGGGGAGCACAGGGCAGGAGCAAAAGGAGGGAGTTGAGAGAACCTGGAATATACCTCAGAAACAAACCGGGTGCCTGCAGGCAGCGTGTTATCTCAGTGCTGGGAGTCTGGCCTCTGATAAGGAGGAGGGAGCCTGCACCCCACACACGGAGCTGCCTAGCCCTGGCCTGGATTCTCCCAGGATGGGGGAGTCCATCTTGGCACCAAGGCCATGCTTCATGGCAGGACATGGCTTCCAGAAGGGGCAGGGGATGGTGGCAGGCAGGAAGGCCAGCACCGTTCCCACCACAGAGCACCTGCCTTGCTTGCCCCTTTCTTCTCAAGTGAGCCCGAGAGGCCCTTCTGCTCGCTTGCCCCTTCCCCTACCCTCCCCTGGCCAGGCTGCCTTCTGTTCAGCAGCCCCAGTTTAGGAGAACTAAGGTGTAGGGGGCCTTCTTGCAGAGTAGCGGGTAGCAGAGAGGGTCACAGCCCTCACCCCGTATCATCTACTTAGCCAGAGGACGTCCCCTAGAGGTCTCGGCTACCCAGACAGCTTGGCACTCCAAAGGGACAGCTTCAGGCCCAGTTCAAGAGCTCGAAGTAGGTTTCCACTGAAGGGGGTCTTTCAGCTTTGAACTACTCTGGGACTCAATATTCTTAACTGTCATACGGGCACGCGAATGGACATTCACACTACCCAGGACAGTGTGTAATGAGGGGCTAACAGACGGGAAGCCTGGTCGCAGGCACGGTCAGGAGGATTGACCTGTGACTTGGAAAGACTTACTCGCTGGCCTGCGGAGGGGCAGGGTTGCCTTGGGCGGGATTGCTCAGGGTCAAAGCCTTCATGTCTGGGAAGGTGGGATGAGATGGCTGGTGCGGGTGTTTTCTAAGCTCCTGAGCCTGGGTCAGCACCAAGGAGCACGGAGGTGGTGAGCAGGTACTCAGGATCCCCCTTTCCTGGGCTTAGCTCAGGGTGAGATGGTGGAGGGAAGCACCTGGAGACCCCAAGGGTGGCAGACTCTTCTCCCCCTATATGCACTCCTAGGAGAAAGTTCTTGTCCTTACCATGGCCTTATAGGCTGACCTGGGAGGCCCGGACTCTGGGACTAGTGGATAGAGGGGCACTGAGGCTAGGGAGGGGAGACCCCATCTTCCCCTTCATGGTAAACACACTGCAGGGCCTTGTTGGGTAACCCAATGGCGCAAGCCTCTGACACAGCAAAGGTCAGCTCTTAGGAAATCCACTATCTTCTGTCCAGAACCCCTGGGGTGGCCCTTGAGGCTGGCCCATGGGCATGAGGGGGCAACGACCCAATGCCAGGGATGCCCAGCAATTCCAGCCCAGTACTTGCCCGGCTGGGTTGGTCTGTTTCCCCCCGCAAGCTGGATAAAGGTTCCCTGCCAGGGCCTGAGCTCCCTGGAACAGGTGGCTCGGGTGGGAGGGTCAGTTTTGGAAAGCTGAAAGAGGCCACCTATCCCTATATAGCCCTGTGTCCCTATAGGCCACATATGGGTCTTAGGCTCCAGCAGATCAAGGGAAGGAAGGAAGGAAGGGCTCCTCGGGGCCCATTTGCAGTTGACTTCAACCAGCACCAACTAAACCCCACATAGTGAGCTTAAGGCCCCCAGGTGTGGGCCTGCTACTCATCTAGGAGCAGCCTGCCTTCACTGGGGCACCCAGGGATTGGCAGCGCAGCTTTCTGAGGGACCCTCGGGTCCCCTTAGCAGCAGCACTGGCAGGCCCAAAGCCTCCGTGATGGCAGCCTATAATGGGAATGGTGAAGCAAGGGACCTGGGGTTGTGAGCCCCACAGTCTGGTCTCGGGAGTCAGTGGGATCTAGGTTCAAATCCCAAGATGGCCATTTACAGCTGTGGGCTGTCACTCAGCCTCTCTGAGCAAGTTCCTTCATCACTTCATCAATGGGGATGATGATGGCCCCTCCCTCCGCAGGCTGCGAGGAAGAGTCAGCGCACAGCCTGAGCACCATGCCTGGCCCCTGGTGGATGACATGGGGTGTTTAAGCTGTTGCTTGGCTTTCTGCAGCCACCTGCCATTGGCTCTCCATCTAAGTCCCCCACTGGCTGGAGAGCCCAGGGTGTGGGAAGGCAGGACTGGTTTCCCTAGGACTGGACTCCAAGAATCCTGGAGGTCCCGCCAGGACCTACAGGCACTTAAAGTGTGAAATGTCCATGGAGGCGCCTGTAGATTCTCTTCAGTTCCCCAGAGATGGGAGACTTGGCAACTTCAAGGCAAGCCCAGCTCAGGGTTGGCCCGTCTAACTGGGATCTTTACATTTCGCAGGGTTGCTCGGGCCGCCCGTTCCCAGAGGGAAAGGCCGTGGCGGTTAGGTACCTGCGTCATGCGGTAATGAACTTTCTGTGCTCGGGCCTGAGCATACCCCGTCCTTTAACTGTTCTGCCTGGGATGCTCTTTCCCCTGGGCACCTGGGGTTGAACAGCAGAAGCTCTTCACTCCCTGTGGGACCCTGAACACACATTCCCTCTGAGCCACCGGCAGCCTGGGCGATGGGATGTCAGGGAGCCTGACTGCCCCCTTCGGAAGGGCAGCTCTGAGACAGTGCCCCCTGAGCTTCGGCCTTCTGCTCCTTACCTTTGGGACATGGGCAGCAGCATCTGCCTATCATATGTACTTGTTTTTCCCTTCAAATGGACTTTTTCTTTTACTTAAGTAGATTTTAGTTTAGTTTAGTTTAGTTTCTGGGAAACAGGCCCCCTGCCGAGCAGAGAGCTTGATTCCAGGACCCTGGGATCATGACCTGAGCCGAAGGCAGAGGCTTTAACCCACTGAGCCACCCAGGCGCCCCAAGTAAATAGATTTTAAAAGGAAACTTTCTCCCACTGCCACCAATGGAAAGCCAGTATCATTGCCATAAATAGACCCAAATCATGCAAGTACACAACAAGAAAACCAAATAAGGGTATTCAGTTCTAGCTGGAAACTATAGCCTGGGGAAGGCTCTGAGCCTGAAACCTGCTGTCCTTTGTTAAAAAAAAAAAAAAAAGGCAGTGGAGAAGGGAGGAGGGGATAACCTTTCTCGTTGTGATTCTATGGCATTTAATGCCATAAAACTAAAAGTAAAATTATGTTAGAGTCGCCATCGGCTCCTCCCCCACCGCTGCAGGAGCCAACCCACCACTGTGGAAAGCAATAGCTGGTGGCAGGGGACAGGTCAGCTGCCCCTGGGGAAAAGAAAGAGAGCAGTGGTCTCCTTCTTAAAAGGTCAAGCCAGGGTCAGAGGGCCTCTCTGAGCCACTTCCAGCCCCCAGTTCTCCCAACCCCTGTTGCCTTCCTCAAGTAAATACAGTGTCCAAGTAAATACGGTAGCTCCAGCTGGGTCCTCTCTTATGGTGGGGCCCACTAGTTATCCCAATAACCAAAGGCCAGGGGGTGGGGGGAGCGGGATGGGGGTAGGGGTAGTTGCGGGGAGGGAAAGAGGGAGAGAGCTTACAGCAAGCTGAGCCCTCACTGGCCAGGCCAGCTTTCCTCTGCAGGAAGGACATGGGCCCTCTGGTCCGTCCCAGGCTACCTCTACTGTGTCAGTGGCTACGGGCTGCCTGCACCGAGGGCAGGGCCCAGAGACTGGGACCTGGACCTTAGGAAGTCCTCACAGGCCCAGATGCTTGGGGGAAGCTGGCTGGAGCTGGTATTCTGGGCTGCACACAGGCCTGGGCGAGTCTAGGAAGGAGGCACCCAGAGAAGCATCCATTGGCGGGGCATCTGGCCAGCTGCCCAGGTCCTCTCCAGAGAGGCGTGCGGGCCTCCAGCCTCCAGCCCCGGATGCGCGGATGCTTTCCCAAGGTGCTGGAAGCCCCGCTTCCTCCAATAGAGCCTGGCTTCCCCTTCCCAGACTCCCTGGTCCGATGTGAATGGATACTTCCTGCGGGGGCAGGTATCAATAAACACATCTGAGATGCCCTTTGTCCTTGCCGACCACAGACCCCAGGCGGTGACCTGCCGGCTCCGCCCCTCGCACCGGGGGTCACTTCCTGGAACTCGGCACTGGCAGACTCGGTCCTGATTGCTCCTGGACTCTGTTTCCCTCTGTGCTCTGCTGCTTGCGAAAGACAGAACCAAGCCTTTCCCTACACCCTCCACAGACCCCCGCTGGGGGACAGGGCCTGGCCGGGAGCTGGAGACCAGTTCCACGCCTGTTTGGCACTCATTGGGAGGGTGAGGTCCTGGCCTTTTGCGGCTCACGCCGGGCCAGCAACAGCAGAGGGCTGGGGACTGTGGGATGTTTACTTACAAGCACTAGCAGCAGCTGGACAGAGTTCTGCTGTTTGGGTGCGGCCTCCCAGACCCGACTAATCAAGCTGGGGCCCCACCTCCAAAGGCTGGGGCGTCGCCTTGGCAACCGTGGGCTAAACTCGTGCCCAGTCAGGGAAAATACACAGGCCTCTCCACACCCACACACACACCCATCCCGTGCACACCCACAGGGTTTCGCGAGGTGCCTGCTGGGGGGGAAGAGTTGAAGTCATGAAAAATAGCACCCCGAGACGGAGCCAGCCAGGAGCCTCTCTCCACTGTGCCTGCCGGAACAGAAGCTTCTACAAGGGCCTGAGCCCGCCTTTGGCTGAGGGTCCCACCGCTGGGAAGTGGCAGGAGCGAGACTAGATTCTGCGCGGCCATCCCTCAGGGGTGGCCTCTCTGCCCTGGGCTTGGCTCATGGTAGGACCTTGGTACTTATTTGTGGAATGATGGCATGGTGTTTTCGGTTTAGATCCCAGGCAGAGCCAGGAAGACTGCCTGGAAGCTGCAGTCAGCCTGGGGTCAGTTCACTCTCTGACAGGTGTCAGCCCCACCCGCTGCAGGAGTTGTGGGGTGGGGGGCGGGGGCTCTTCCTTCCTGCAGTGCTAGCCTGTCCAAGCTGTGGGTTTCAGCTCAGCCACATAGGCTTGGGTGGTCTTGGTGAGGTTGTTTGACTTCTGGGTCTGCTTCCTCATCTTTTAAATGGGCACCTGGGTGGCTCAGTCGGTTAAGCATCTGCCTTTGGCTCAGGTTATGATCCCAGGGTCCTGGGATTGAGCCCTGAACCAGGGTCCTTGTTCAGGAGGCAGCCGGTTCCTCCCCCCCCCCCCCCCCCCCCCCCGTGCCTGCCATTCCCCGTGTTTGTGCTTGCTCTCTGTCTCTCTCTCTCACTTACTCTGTCAAGTAAATAAGTAAAATCTTTTTAAAAGAATAATAAAATAAAGAAATAAATAAAACGGGGATGATAATTCCTACTTCAGGGGATGTTTAGTGAGAGGAGTATAAAACGCTCAGCAAGTAAGTCCTAACATGTAAGTGGCCCATTTCTTGCTCCCTTCCTCTGCCCTAAGGAAACATAGCCCCTTCCTCCTGCCCCAGGCTCTCAGAACTGGAAAGGCCTAGGAACATGGGGAGTCTCTTGAGATGAGGAGAAGGTGCCAGAGAGAAGGGTAGGACCTGCCCAAGGGCACACAGCAAGGATGTGGCTAAGTGGGGATAGGGGCCCAGGGATCTGTAAGACCAAGGTTTTTATCCTGAGACCTGGAATTTTCCAGGTTCCTAGCAATCTTCCTCTGCCTCCTTACCCAGTGACAGCTGGGCTCCAAGAGCTGCGCAGTGACTGGGCTCAGGCCCAGGCCCAGGCCCAGGGTCATTTTCCTGTCTCACATGTTCTCGGCCGCCCTGGAGCTGAGGACTTTCCTCCCCAGCCTCTCTCCCCAATCTCTGACAATGACCCAGGTGTCCAAAAGGATCTGCTCCTGACAATAAACAACATCCTCCTGCCAAATAATTATAAATCCAGCTGTGCGATATAAATACCCCAGTAACACGTGTGCCCGTGCAGTTGTGGACAGAATGGGGGACGGGCATTATTTTCCCCAACTCTGTGCCTTTGGGCACACTCCCAAGGGCAGGCTGTCCTAGGTTTTGACCTGGCTTGAGTCTTAGACACCATAAGGGGATGACCCCCGCCGTCTCTGAACCCCTGACCAAGACAAGACCTTGGGAACCCTTGGTTCACTGCTGTCGGGCCCTTTTGTGAAATCGAATGCTGTCCCCCATCCCCCAAACCTGAATCCCACTGCAAGCTTCTCCTTTTTCTAAAAAGGGAAGAGGTCCTCTGGGGTGTGTTGGGTGTTGGGGATTGAGCAATGCTCCCCTCTCCATGCCTCCCGCCCCTTGCTCTTCTCCGCAATTCTGTGTCCCACCCTGGGTTTTCAAGGAAATGACCTCTAGGGCTGAAAATCTCTCCCCAGTGCTGTCCAGGCACTTTTGTGCTCACCCACCCCTTGCTTGGATCCTGAGGGCTGGAGCCGAGGCCCTGCTGGCAGCCCCAGGGCTGGGGTCCCACCGGAGGCCGGGGTGCTGCTTGCCCCCACCTGATCCGCCCCAGCCATAAGCTAGCCCCATCTACACCTCTGTCCACTCCGCAGCCCCCAGCCCCACCTGGCTCAGCTCTGTGCTCCACTTCCTGCTTCTGCTTCCACCCTGGCTCTGCCTGTCCCCCTGCAGCCATCTCAGACATGGCCGGGGGCCTCTACTGAGCCAGCACTTTCCCCCAGCCCCCAAGGTGTGTGTGATCGCAGTACATGCTGCTGGCTCTGGCTCTGGCTCCGGCCTTGGGTTCTCTGGGGGAGGATGTGGGGTTGGGAATAGGGAAGATGGGGCACGAGTTGAGAGAGGTGCTGGTGGGAGCTGCCACTGGCTGGGGCCTGTTGGGGAAGAGGGGAGCACAAGGCAGACAGCTCTTTGACCTTGCTCTCTGGGCAGGTTTTCGGTCTTCCTGGGGGTGCCTGTGAGGGTCCTTTCCCTGTCTACTATGCCTTTCATTTACTGGTACACATAGTTCTGTGGCCACAGTTGCCACCAAGGCCTGTGAGGGGGAATCCGAGTCACTTACTGTGATTTTCACTGAATTATTGAGCATCTCTGTGCCTCACATTTTCTCCTCAGTGGAAAAGGAATGAAAACAATGCTGACCTTATAGGGGTTGCTAAACATGCCCCTAAGGGAGTTGGCATAGCACAGGATACCTGCACTTTCTTCTTCTTCTAGTTCTAACTAGATCTGGCTTTACCTGAAGCCCCCCAGGCTCCAGGTTCTGAGTCCAAACAGACCCTCCCTCTGTGGCACTTTAGGAAAATCCCTTTCCCCTTTTGGGCCTCTACATTTCTGCCTGAAACAGAGACCAGCATCTTGCCAGCAAGTTGTGAAATATCTGCTTAGCTTGGCAAAGATTTTCCGTAGATCTGGGGCTCTCAGATTTAACTCCCTCTCACATGTGGGTGGAGTGAATGGAAGGATCTCTGTGTGTGTGTGTGTGTGTGTGTGTGTGCGCGCGCGCGCGCGCGCGCACGCGTGTATCTTCCTTACTTTCTAGGGGCCTAAAACACCACCTTGCAGATATATTCTTTGGGGCCATGATTTTGCTAACCCCCCATACTCTGCTTTGAATATGCAAGCCCTCCAGAATAGGATCCCAAGCTGTTGTTAAATCATTCACACCTTAGTGGGAAAGAGTTTGGAGTTGGCTTCTTCATTCCGTTCTGCAGAACTATTTTCACTCCAAGGAAATGTTTCTGGACTTGCCCAGATGGATGGGAGAGCTGTCTAGCTTCCCTGAAGCCAGCACCAAGTACTAGCAAAGCAATTTACGAGCACTTCATGTAAAGCATTTGTAATCCTTGCCTCAACTCTGGCAGGAAGATGTTTTCATTTCTGTTTGACGGGGAGAGTCTGAGCCTCAGAGTTTAAAGGACTCCCAGCTATTGGACTCCAACGCAGGCTTGTCCAGTTCTGAAGCTACACCAGGCTGCTTTCTTCTGGACTGGGCAAAGCTTTTAGCTCTGCTGGAGGTTCCCAGGCAGGGAGCCTCTAAAGGCAGGGAAGGGGGTGTGGGCAGGAGGAAGTGGCATTATCTTGATTCATACAGTGGTCATGGAAGAGACGTGCTGGTTTGGATTCTGCACGCATTTCCAAACTCCTTCCCTGACTTACGACAGCCTCTGAAATGCCAATTAAAATTAAAATACCACTAATGTATAATAACCATAGTGATCCTCCCTGTGTCTATAAAGGGCATTAGAACATACGTCCTGTGTTTTCAGCTTTCCATCACTCTGTCCTCTCACAGCCATGCACTGTGTCAATATTTTTCTCATTGCGCATGTGAGGAAGGGGGGCTCCCACAGCTAGATAGGAGCCGGGACTCTAGCCCCAGCATCCTCTTTTTAAGGGTCATCGCTTGGGGGGGATCAGCATGGTTAAGTGCTGGGGGACTGGGGTAGGATAAAGAGGACCAGGGGATGGCTTCATTTGCCTATTGGAGACAAAATGAACCAGGAAATATCTCTAAGAAGACTGGATGGCAGCGGGTACACAGATGAGGTGACCTCTCTTGATTGATCTCGCCCCAGCCCCGAGACACCTTGGGTTTTCCCGCCTCCTCGCCACCTGGCCCAGGGCACCCCCTCTACTTGCTGAAATCCTCTCTATCCATCAACCCCAAAGACACTTGCTCCTTCGAGAAGTCTCCTAACCGTCCCCAGGATGGCTAAGTCTTCCCTCCTCCAAGTACCCTGTAGGCTGGCACCAGTCTGCCCTTTAGCCTGTGGTTTACTTTGTCAGGAAGGCCTGCTTTGTCAATGTGGCAAGGCCCTCAGCTCCCAAGGGGAGGCCATGCGCTCAGCATCTGGGTGAGATGTAGCCCCTGGCCCAGGCCCTGCACACAGAAGATGCTCCAATACTGCTCCCTGATGAGGGGGTGGGAAGACCTGGCCAGCCCCAGGAGAAGGTAGGGCCCAAAGTGCTAATGGCCCCAGAAGGGTGGTCGAGGGCAAAGAGCTACTCTTCCCAAATAGCCTTCACGCTCCTCGTCCTGCTTTCCACCAGACCTCATGGGGCGTGGAGGTAGGAGCTGTCTGCGGCTGGTCACGGGCAGAGCCGCAGTGCCAGTGGCGGTGGTGTGGGGAGATAGACACGCTGGCTGGGCCCAGTCCACTGTCTGCCCAGAGCCTGTCTTGCACCTCATGCAGCTTCCCCGAGGACAGGGGAGTCCCTCACCTGGAGAAGCTCCTCCTCCCACACAGCCCGCGATGGAGTCAGGGTCAGGAGCTAAGGAAGAAGCTGAGGCCCAGGGAGGTCAGCTGACTGGCCTGGGGCCCGTCGCTGGGGAACCCACATCTTTGGAGCCCCAGGCCAAGGTTCCTCCTCACTCAGGGGGAACTGGGAGTGGTTCTGGTGCAGGCAGGAGACCGTCTCTTGTCTCTCTGAACAGGTCCGGCGGCAGCCTTCAAGGTGGCCACGCCATATTCCCTGTACATGTGCTCTGAGGGGCAGAACGTCAGCCTCACCTGCAGGATCGCGGGTCCCATGGCCAAAGGGCATGACGTGACCTATTACAAGACGTGGTACCGCAGCTCACGGGGCGAAGTGCAGGTGTGCTCAGAGCGCCGGCCCATCCGCAACCTCACGTTCCAGGACCTCCACCTTCACCACAGCGCCCACCAGGCCAACGCCAGCCAGGACCTGGCCCAGCGCCATGGGCTGGAGTCGGTCTCCGACCACCACGGCAACTTCTCTATCACCATATACAACCTGACCCTCACGGACAGCGGCCTCTACTGCTGCCTGGTGGTGGAGGTCAGACACCGCCACTCGGAGCACAGGGTCCACGGCGCCATGGAGCTGGTGGTGCAGACAGGTGAGGGCTCTTCTACGGGACTGCCAGGGCCGGTTGTGGGGGGCGGGGGCTGTGACCATTGGGATGGCGCGCTAGGCCTGGGCTGGAAAGTGAGCCGAGGTGACAATGCTACTCCGGGGCTGGGCTGCTAGGGACCAGGTGGTGTGACCATGTGTGATTCTGTGTCAGGAGGGGGGTGTGGTTCCAGAAGGGTGACATGGACACTCTAGGGATGTATATGGTGAGAAGAGGTGGTCATGGGGTATGGGGCTGCGTGTAAGCCTCTCTGGTTGGTGGGGTGTGACAGAGAGGGGGGTGTGCATGGTTCTGTCTGGTAAGAGAAGGTACCAACCTAGGATGGGAGGTACCGCTCAGGACAAGAAGGTGGCCATGACATGTGACCTGGGGTGTGAGCCGATGAACACTTGTTGGGGAGTGACTCTGTGTGTGTGTGTGTGTGTGTGTGTGTGTGTCCCCAGGTGAGAGCATGTGAGGCAACGGGCCGGGTGCCCGCAGGTATCCACACACCGGGATATGAGAGTGAGCTGGGCACACCCAGCCGTGTGGTGAGAAAATGTGTCTCTGTGTGTGCGTGTGCTGGCTGTGACAGGCCCTCCTGACCTCAGGCCCACCTAACGCCCCTTCTCTTTGCTCCCACAGACAAAGCAGCATCGACGCAGTGCATCGCGTACCCACCATCGCCCAGGGAGAGTGAAAGTAAGGGACTGCCCTTTTGGCCCTTTGGGTTCTCTGTTCTTCTCTGCCCTCCTCTTGGACCCAGGCCCCACTCAGAACTCTGACCTCATCACCCCAAGCTCATGGCACCCCTGTTCTTCCTTTCCTGCTATTGCCCCTCCCTTTCACTGCCTCCTTCCCCAGAGCCATTGGGCTGAACTTCCCAGAAGCCCACTCCCCTTCCAAGGCTCAAAGCCCAGGGAAGCCGGCTCTTGGGGGTGGGGGTGGGTGCCCTGACAGTGGTCTCTGGCCAAGTGCCCTCCAGGACATGTGCCGAGTGCCACAGCTGTTTTCAGGGGACGCTGCTCTTGCCCACCTGCGTTCCGCCCCATAGAAGGCTGTGTGTGTAGGGGGTCCTCTTGGCTTGTTAAGACTTCCTTGTTCTGTGCACAGGGGAGAGAGGACAGAGAGACTGAGGGAGGGGAACAGAACTACCTTTCCTAGAGCTCTTCCGACATGCCAGGCGCCGTGCTCAGTCTTTACAAGTACTGGTATCCCCATGGAGTCTGATTAGAGCCCTCTGAAGCAGGCAGCACCACCTTCCCTTTCCATACATGGACAAGAAGCCCAGAGAGGGAACGTAACTTGCCCAAATTCACACAGCTGGGATGTGCTCACTTCACCTTCTTCCCAGCTTGAGGAACACAGAGGGCAGTGGATGGGAGGCAGTCAGCCCCCTGGTTCCGGCCCCGGGAGGCATCCTGTGGAAGAAGGCAGGCCACTGCTTGGAGGGATGTCTGGGCACTCAGAGGCCAGGGCAGAATGCCCAGCAACTTGGAGGCAGCAGGCAAAGGGGAGACGTCTCCATTCTTTGGAGAGGAGAGTGTCTTGGCTTCCAGAGCCTTCTATCCATCAGTATCTACAAGGCATCTAATGTGGACCAGCCCCGGCCCAGCCCCTGGAGATACAAGAGTGCAGACCTTCCCCCCCTGCCATGCACAAAGGTCATGCACAAAGACTGAGGGCAGCTAGAACTTCAGCCCCAGCAAAGCCCAGCTCAAAGGTTGTGATGACTTTCTCCTCCAACCACTCTTGCTTTAACCAACAAACAGCTTAGCCAGGGATAAAATTAGAACACACATTTCCATCTGAGCCAGACCCACATGGAACTAAGGAACTCTGGTTCAAGCCCCTGTTCCTGTGCACCGCAAACCTGATGTGTCGCCTCAGCACCAGGCCACCGCTGTCTTCACTTCCTCCCCAGGCAGCTCCCTGGTGAGGGTGGACGGCCGCGGGGGCCGAGCTTCACCTGGAGGGAGCCCATGAGTATTTACTTCCCCATTGCTCCTTCCACTCTGAGCAACCCTCCAGTCCCCCTTCTTCTTCCAGGAGCTCCCAGAGCTCCCTTACAGACTGTCCCCTCTGCCACTGCACACATTTCACTGGTGGGGAAACTGAGGCGCAGACAGGTACGGGGACTGTTCCCAGTCTCTCAGCCAGAGCACCCAGTTCTCAGTCACAAAGCCCAGGTGCTGGGCTGCCTTCCCCTCTCAACACCGATTTTCTGAAAATTAGTTTTACGAATTTAAGTCCTGGGGACAGACATTAGAGATGCCAGTGGGGACAATGAAGAAACAAGGTACAAAATAGAGGGAGCAGAGATTTGATTCACTTTTCCTAATTAAGACTCTAGAGAAGTAGCTGCTGGAATTAAGGAAACAGAAGTCAACCGGGAAAGCCTGGAATTCTGGCTGGTAAGAACCCAAGGCTGAAGCAGAACTTTGAACTTGATTGTCAAGAGTAGGTCAAGTTTCCTTTGCTGGACACCTGTACTCTTAGATGTTGACATTTGCCTTCCCCTCCAGGGATGCACAGCCTCACTCTGGCCCCTACTTCCCTGAGCTACTGTCCACAGTGACCTAGTTCCCCAAGGGCCAAAGGGGGGTGTTTTCCTTTTTTTTTTTTTTTTTTTAAAGATTTCATTTATTATTTATTTGACAGAGAGAGAAATCACAAGTAGGCAGAGAGTCAGGCAGAGAGAGAGAGAGAAGCAGGCTCCCGCCGAGCAAAGAGCCCGATGCGGGGCTCGATCCCAGGACACCGAGATCACGACCCGAGCCGAAGGCAGCGGCTCAATCCACTGAGCCACCCAGGCGCCCTACTTCTATCAGAACTGTTGAGGGCAGGGTGATGACTTTGCTGGTGACCTCTGGAGGCCCAGTCCCTTTCCAGACTCTTGGTTCTGGAGGTCTGAAGACTCTAGCTGTGGTGGAGTCTTGTCACTAAGGTAGACATGGTGTCTGAGGAAGAGGAACCCAGTTATCCTTTTGGGTAGGGTGTGGGGGTTTGGGGGCAGTACTTCCATTCTCCTGGTATCATGGGTCTGCTGAGAAATGGGGGCATGTGTGTCCCTTCCCCACTAACAGGGAGGCAATCCGTGTTACCCAAGAGGCTGAATATGGGATCAAAAACTCCAGTGTCCCCGAAGCCAGGGACCTGGGGAGGGTGGGGACCGTGGTGAGCAGCCAGCTGCCAGCCTGTAAGTGCAGTTCCAATTGCTGCATGCTTGAGGGGGGCCGGGGCTGCCACAGCCTCTCCATTTCCCAGCAAGGTCAGATAGATTTTATATTATATATTATATTATGTATACATAATATAATATATTATATATATTATATATTCCAGATTTTATAGAAACCCTCAATTTAAAAAAATGTTGCCTCCCTGCCTCAAAAAAAAAGAAAGAAAGAAATTATGTACCATGTGGGCCATGAGGGGATGGCAAGTACATGACAATAGACAGTGGGCACACATCTGTTGTCTAATTATTTGGAAACATTTGCCCAGTACCCCTGTGCTTAGTGGGCCTCAGGGCGGGCTGCTGGGTATTGCCCTCAGTGCTGCCGACCTTTGGAAAGACCCCAGTCCCTGCTCGCACAAAGACAGGTGCCCCACAGGTACCCTAGCCCTGGTGCCTGGTTGGCTGATGATGCTTCCAGCTAAGCGGCTCAGGGATTTTCTGTTCTCCCTGCAGCCCTGTCTCCTAATGGTCTCTTTGGGAAGTAAGAGGGGAGCTGGGCTAGGAAATCATCTGAAAGCCCAAGTCAGTCTGACGTTGGAGGAGGAGGGGAGAGAGGTTGAGGAAGTTGGTCTCCAAGGAGCCCCCGATTGTTGAGGGGCTGTGGTTTTTTCACTGAGCCCAGGGAAGGGGCCTGAGCAGGCTACCTCCTGCCAAGCAACCTCCTTGTCGCTCTACACAGCAGAATGTTTGGTTTGCTTTCATCCAACCCCCTCCTGGGGGAACCAGGCAGCCTGAAAAAACTCCCTCCTCCCCTCTCTTGCCTACCTACCTACCCACCTACCTACATACTCACCTACAGGGTACATGCAGGCTCTAGACAAGGGTGCACTGCGCAGCAGGGTAGGGTTGGGCAGAACTCCCCTCCAGCCTGCTGTGTAAGGGCCTCGCACCGTTCTCAGGGCTGGTCTGGCAGCTCTCTGCCAGTGCCTGGTCACCTTCCCAGTGAGCCTGGCTCTGGAAGGCTATCAAGCAGGACCCCTCACCCTCTCCTCCCCCATGCTTGTAGGAGGGGGTGGGGAGCTGGGGCGAGGCTGGGCTCTGCAGAAGAGCCCATAGCTTCTAGGGCAGGTGGACCCACAAAACTGTCCCCAGACTCCTGTCTCCCTGTCCTAACCTCAACTCTCAACCCAGATTGTAAGGAAACCAGATCCTGATCCCCTGGAGGGCCCACAGAGGGGGATCTCTGCCTGGGGACAGGAGTCAGGCCTGGAGTGGGGACAGGGATCCCCAGTGAGTAGCATCTAACCCCACTGAACATGGCTTAGTAGCAGTCTGGAGCCCTGCTCTGACGACTAAAGTAGAGCACTTTGCAACCCCCTTCTCAGTGCCCACCAGAAGGTCCTATGACAGGGAGTTAGAAATCCTTGAATGTCTGAATTACAGAATGTGTCTACTTTCACTACTCCACGTCAAACCGCAGCCTTGCTGAGATGTGCAGGGAACCTGCTTTAATGTGGACTTGAACTTGCTTTGTAATTAGCACAGCAACTTTTCCTGTACCAGTGGGTAGGTCTAAAGTGCCCGTAAACAGTTTGTTCTCTTCCGTGGTATGAACAAACCCCCGGAAAGCTTATTTACACCATCATGGTGTTTAGCAATACAATGAGATAAAAACAGCCTTTATTCCCAAATAAATAGTGCAAAGGCAACACTGGGATCACAACCCTTCCACCTTCCCCAAGCTTCCCTTGACGCTGTGACAAGGTATCCCAGCCCATATTTTGTATTTTGGGAAGAGCTGAAATCGGGAAGGAAATGCATTTACGCTGGTTGTGGTTCCGAGGGCACGTCTGTTCCCAGCTAAACTCCTGGCGTCAGCAGACAGGCTGAAACAAATGAAGCCTTCCATGCTGTTGGTGGGATGGTAACATGGAGGGCGATTAGACAGCCTGGAGGAAAACGCATGTACTCTTTGGCTTAGCACTTTCCCCGCTGGGAGTTTGCATGGGGGGGGGGGTACTTTCCCAAGAGAGCAATGACACACATGCGAGGAGTCTGCGGCTACGTTATTAGTTACGGGGAGAAATCAAAGCAATCTGCATGTCTACCAGTGGGGGACTGTTTCCATAAATTCTGGGGTGAGCCCGGCGACAAGGTGCAAGGCAGAATGAGGTAGAGCTCTGTGCCATCCAGAGCTGTCCGTGGGCAATGGGACATGCTAAGTGGGCAAAGCGATTGTCATGAAAAGCAGCCATTTGCTGTGTACGCAGGGAACAAATCTGGGCCGCAGGCAAGGAAAGTGTGGACAGGGACTGCCTCTGCAGGGGGTCCCGGGGGAGGAGGAGCAGCAGGAGGAGGAGAGACAGCGAGAGAGGGAACACAAGCAGGGAGAGTGGGAGAGGGAGAAGCAGGCCTCCTGCTGAGCAGAGAGCTCAATGTAGGGCTCAATCCCAGGACCCTGAGACCATGACCTGAACCTAAGGCAGACGCTTTAATGACTGAGCCACCCAGGTGCCCCAGGAGAAAACTCTTAAATATATTTTAACATATATGTATACACACACACACACACACACACGTATGTATATATATATATATATATATACACACATATATATAAAAAATATATATATATTAATTTAGAAAGTCTAAAATTTTAAAACGCTTGGTAAGGATTCACATTTTTCTAGTTCTCACCCGCATCTCCCCTGGTGACTTGTATGTGTGTGAGATCACTTCCAAAAGCTGTGTCCAGAGCTAAGGGGTCTCTTGGGATGAGTAGGGCTTTTGTTCATTTTGATGTTTTTTTTCTCCTTATTGTTACAATGTATATAACATAAGATTAGCATTTCAACCACTGTTAAGTGTGCCATTAATTCTCACCGTGTGGTGCAACCATCACAGCTATGTATTTCCAAACATTTTTCACCACTTGGGTTCCTTCTGACCTTGAATGTCAGGACACAGGGTCTGTGAAGGACTTGCTTTCCCTTTCCAGGAAACAACCTGTGGCCCAGGGCAGCTGAGCTGTCCCCAGGGGCCTGCCTGGGATGAAGACCCCGCCCTCTCTTTCCCAGAGCTGCCTTTGCTCTAAGCACCTGGCCTCCTCTCTGTGTGCCCTGGGCCCATGTGGGCAGGCGGCATGGGGCTCTCTTTGAAAGGGGATCCCTAGGCCTTCTCTGCCTCTGCAGGTCACTAAGGGTCTGGCTGCAGTGCCTGGGTAAAGCTGGGTCCCCCTGCTGCCTGGAACTTTCCTCCCTGGGCTTCAGTCTCCCCTCAGGAGAAATGGAGAAAATGGAGTCTCACTGTGGCTCTCTTTCCCCTCACAGGCATCACAGCTGCTGCCCTGGCTACCGGCGCCTGCATCGTGGGCATCCTCTGCCTTCCCCTCATCCTGCTCCTGGTCTACAGGCAAAGGCAGGTGGCCTCCAACCGCCGTGAGTATCCCCGCCTGCCTGGCTGGGGGGTGGTGAGAGTGCAAGCGATGCCCCCCAGCCCGCAGCCCGGCCCCTGGGATCAGCAAAGGCAAGAGGCAGGCACATTTCCTCTCTGTTCCAGAGATGGAAGCTGCTTGAGTCCCTGCAAGGAGAATGGTGGAGAGAGGAGGGGACCCACGTGTGCCATTTGGGGGGCCTGAGTGCCCACCAGCCTCAAGTGGTCCTGGCTTGGCACTCAGTAAATGTCTATTGACTGAATGAATAGTCACACAGAGTGGTTCAAACTGGTTTATAAAATTGCTGTCCCCCGAGATCCTTTGCGGATCTGCTTTAAGGTAGGGGTAGGCTTGTTTTGTAACCGGCATTGTAACTGCTGGGACAAAAACGACCTTTGGATGACCAGAACTGGAAGGGATCCTGGAGATCACTTAATTCAGTTATTTCCTCATGGAGCTGAGAAACCTGAGCTTACTAGTGGGGTTAAATCATTAACCGAGTGTTCTTGAAGTACATAGGTGGCAGCGCTAGGACTTAAGCCCAGAGCTTTCCACTCAGGCTCTTCCCCAGGAGTATAATCCCACCAGATCATCAGAATGCTCACTGGCATGAATATCCTGGCCACAACCCCTGCCTGGGAAGGATGCCGTGCTAGGTCCCGTGCCAAGGATGTTATATGCCTTCTCTCCTAACGATGCGACAACTTGGTCCTCCAATTGTTCCTCCTTGACAACTGAGTAAATTGAGGCACAGAGAGGTTCAGTAACTCACCAAGGGACCCTCACAGTGAGTCAGCGGCGGAGCCAGGCTTCAGGTCATGGCCACAAATACCGTTTCATCCTCCTTTGTGGTACAGTGGCCCTTGCCCTTCCTCTGACCCCACCCTTGAACCTGGGCTAGCCTGAGTCCTCCAGGAGCAGGAGGGTAGGGAGGCTTCTGCTCTGGCCCTTGCGTCACCTCTCCTGCCTCTTCCCCTCTGGCCGGTTGCAGAAGGTAGTAGAGAGAGAGCTGCTCTTTTGGCAGGTGGCTTTTGGCTCACACCCAATTTCCTCTGGCTGGACTGTAACACCTGCACTGCCCTCTCTCCTGGGGGCCCAACCTGGAGCCCCCACAGTGGCTCACTCAGCGGCTGTGGTCACCTTTCCCTTACTCTCAGGACATCCACACTCCTTTCACAAAACCCGCCATAGCCTACTGCCAGAAATACCTGAGGTTGGGGATGTGGGGGGGTCAAGGGCTTGGAGCAGAAAGAAGAACCCAGGGGCTCAAGCAGGGAGAGTCATCACTGTGGAGCAGCCATGAGCTCGTGTTCATCTGTGCAGTGTTTTCACGCAGGTGAGGAAGGGATGAGGTAGGTACACTCAGCTGGTACACGAGCTGAGGTACACTCAGCTCCCAGTAAAGAGCTCCCAGTGCTGCACGCATCCTCTCCTGATTCTGTGACGTGCAACTGCTTACAGCTCCTTATCCCCAAATTAAATTAAATATATGCAGTAACAAGAAGGTGTCAATAATTTATCTTCTAATAAAAGTATTTTGGGGGCACCTGGATGTCTCAGTGGGTTAAGGCCTCTCTACCTTCCGCTCAGGTTGTGATCCTGGGGTCCTGGGATCGAGCCCCAAATCGGGCTCTCTGCTTGGCGGGGAGCCTGCTTCCTCCCCTCTCTCTCTCTCTCTGCCTGCCTCTCGGCCTACTTATGATCTCTCTCTCTCTCTGTAAAATAAATAAATAAATAATTAATTAATTAAAAAAAAAAAGTATTTTGGAGGCCAGTTGGCTCACCCCTTTCCAAAAAAAAAAAAAAAAAAAAAGAAAGAAAGAAAAAATGAGTTATAGGATCAGAGTCTTCGAGACAGACCCAAGAGATGATGGAAGAGAAACCACATGCAAAATGGAGAGGGAGGGGAGATATGGGTCCTTTTCTCATCTAGTCTTGTGAGAAGTGCTGCTGCTGGAATTATGGGAACAGAAGTCACTCTGAAACACCAGGGGTTTGGCTGCAGGAGGGAGGCTAAGCGCCCAGATGGGGGTGGCAGTGCAGGGAGGGAGGGGACAGGGAGTGTGTGTCGGTGGCTGCAGGCAGGGCGCTGGCTCTGAGAGCATACACAGGGAGGAAGAGAGAAAGGGCTGGGAGCACTGAGGCAGGCAGCCTCCTGCAGAGGCTGATCGGTGTGGAAACCAACCGGGTTTCAGATGGAGATTGGGTTTCCTAGCTCTAAAGTGGGTCCAGAAACCCACCCCCTCAATGGGTGGAGAGAATGAGCCCAGGGAACGCTGGGCACCTGCCCAAAGCCCGATGCACAGAGCCGCCTGCTAAACGGTAGCCATGATTCCTTGCAAGAGCAGAGATTTTAGGAACCTTTGTGCAACTTCCCGTGCGTTCCGTGTGTGCCCCTCCCGCCCACGTTTCCCCACAGTGACCGTCGTGGAGCTCTTGCAAATGAGAAGTGTACAAGGAGCCGCAAGGAAGAGGGAAGTAGGGCCACGGCTTCTGGTTGGGGGCCTGTTTGGGGGTGGGGAATCCTGGGAGTGGGACAGAGCAGCAGCAGCTTGGAGGAGCATCAGAAAGTGGCGGAATGGCTGAGAAGTCAGGGGGTCTCAGGCCCCTATGGCTCCCCTGAGAGCTGTCACTGCTATATCCACCCTCTAGGTAATGTGGAGGACGGGTCAGAAAGTTCCAGTTAGGGACTCCAGTTAGGGACTGAGTTCATGGCCCTCCTGCTCAGTAAGTTATGGCGACAGACCAGAGTGTGGCAAGTATCCAAACAGGAAATAGCAAATTCAGGAGTGAGGCCTTTACCTGATACTTAAATCAAAGGTCTCGTAACACCTAATGAAGCCATAGGAGAAAGCATTGGTTGCCTTTGGCCTCCTGGTGACAAGCGCCGTCTCCTATACTTATGAAATGCAGCCCGAGTTTCATTTATCACCAGTTAACACAAGGCTCACCAAGGCCTTGCGTGCAGGGCAAACACTGCCATGTGGGCCTCCTGAACCAGCAGAAGGCGGATCCAGGGCTGAGCGTGGTCCAGCCTGGCCATGCTCCTGTTCCTCGAAGGGCATCTGGCAGCGGGGACAGGGATGCTGTCTAGGGAAGCCTCTCCTTTGTGACTAGCTTCTCTGTCTGTATGTTCCCAGGTGCCCAGGAGCTGGTGCGGATGGACAGGTAAGGCTCCTGGAGATCTTCAAGTCTTGCAAGCTCTCTCTCTCCCTGTCTCTTCCCAGGCCTGCGGCTCTGTTGGGCATGGTCTACACTCAGACCATAACTGGACTTAATGTGGGGGTGGGGGGGTCACTCTTTGCCTGGACTGGACTCCTCTTCACCAGGTTCCTTTCCCCGCTCACCCTGCTGATAACTTGTCCTAGGACAGGGCTCAGAACACAGACGAGGCCTTCCGGGTCCTCCCCAGGCCCTGGGTCAGCTGTCAAGGAGGAGAGCTGTGCAGAAGGCTCCTGTGCAGCCCTCCATGGCACAACTGCTTAGCGAAGGGTCTGCCATCTGCCACTGAGGCCTACACATCTGTGCTCTCCTTACCACTGCCCCCCACCCAGTAGGCTGAGCTCTAACACTGCTGGGATGAGCCCGGCACCTTCCTTCAGGCCCAGCGTCAGCTGACCAGGCTGGGGGAGGAGGAGGAAGCAGCTAAACTGGGGACAGACACTGAAACATGCAAAGGGGGAATGGCACACCCCCCAAAGGGGGATGACCTCCCTGCAGAGCACTCCAAGGAGAAAGCCATTAGGCTGCCACAGGCCACCAGGGCAGAGGCTGGCCAGGGGCTCCTAGTGGGGCAGCGGGCAGGGCCCATGGTCGCTGGGAGAATGTGTGTTGGTGTGCTCGGTGCAGGAAGCGGCCATGGAGGCTGGCAAGGCTGGGGGCGGTATCCTCAGGCATGAGCCCCACTCGGGAACTTGGTCCAGTTACTTCTACCAGCAAACCCAGAGTGCCTCTAGGTGTTTGAAAGAGATGATTTTCTAGACAGGTCGAAGGAGATCCTACCAGTGATCCTGCCAGGATCTCAGAGTTGGTGGCGAGGTAGTCCCGCTGCCAAGCAGGAAGAGGGAGAACCCTGCTCCCCACACCATACTATAAGCATTCAACCCTAATGCCGTCATCTCTATTGACCAAAGAGAAACCCGTCACAGGTTCCCAAATCTGGTGTCCTGAGCATGTCTCTGACCCCAGGCTTCCCGGCTGCACCCAGGGCGGACGGCCAAGTAATGAATAGGACGCTGCCTTGAGCTCAGGGGAGATGGGTGTAAGCCATGCCCTTTTCTCTCTGACCCTGGCTCCTCCCTTCCTGCGGGAAGAGGGTACAGAGATCTGGGCTGTGAAGGCAGGGGCGGGGAGGGAAGCAGAGGAGTCGGGCAGGCAGGAGGGCAGAGGCCCAAACCTGGGCAGCGCAACGGACTGAGCCAGCTCTCCTTTCCTAGCGGCAACACGCAAGGACTCGAAAATCCTGGCTTTGAGGCCTCCCCATCCTCCCAGACCATGCCAGAGGCCAAACCCAGGTCTCCACTGTCCTACATGGCTCAGCGGCAGCCTTCAGAGTCCGGGCGGCACCTACTCTCCGAGCCAGGCACTCCTCTGTCTCCACCAGGCCCTGGGGATGTCTTCTTCCCAACCCTCGGTAAGTGTAGTCCAACAACCCACCCCTGCAGGGCACAACAGCCTGCAAGGTCATGACCTCCCCATGGCCTGCCTGCAGGGCAGCAGCCTCACTCCCCTTGTGAGGCCTTACAGCCTCCCCGTGTGGGCTTAGGGGGTGAAGGATCGAGAAGCTCCCCATTCATTCTACTTCTCCTTTCGTTTGCAGAACCCGTGCCTGACTCCCCAAACTCTGAGGCCATCTAGACCAACTGGGGCCGGTGGGCAACTGTGGCTGGGCCTGGGGCAGGTGCATCTGAGGCAGAGCCGACCTTCTTGAGTGGTCCCTTAGCCTTGACGCTGGTCCTGGTTTCCTCCCTCCTGACCTGAGCCCAGACTCTCTGAGATACCTCTGATGGCCAAACCCTCAACTCCTCTGGGTGCTACAGGGCAGAAGGGAGAAGGGGTTGGATGGCTCAGCCCCTATCTCAAAAGATGGTGGGGTGCTGGGACCCCACCCCAGAGACCTGAACTTTACCAGCTACAAATGCCAAATGGCTTACATCTGAGAAGTTCAAGAGTTTCCAGCCTATGGCAGCTTCTATCCCTGGGACATGAACTTTGTGACCAGACAGCCCTCATGGGACAAGATGGGCACTGGACAGAACTCCTCTCCCCTCTTCCCCACACAGTGCCATCCTCCCAGGAACTGAGACCCAGGACACGATGTGGAAAGACTCCTCCTCAGTGTGCTAGAGCTAGCTTTCCTGACCTCGCCTGAGGCTGCTCCTCTATCAGACTCCCACTCTGTGAGCCCGGAGCTCTGAGGCTGGGCCTGCCTGCCCCCAGGGGACATGGGAGCCTTTCCCACCTGTCTGCTCCCAGCAACCTCTCCCAGTAGCTGTCTGCTGGTTAAACAAAAATGGGCTCCTGCTGCTTGCCCTCTGGTCCCCAGAGTTCACTGGCCAGGGTCCCCGAAACAGGAAGTGCACCCCGAGGCACAGTGGCCACTGTGGGCCAACTGGGATCTTGGGCAATGGGGGCCAGGCCAGAGGTTGCAGTACCCACCGCAGAGGCGGTGAGGGAGAGCACGGGGAGCCTGCTGGGAAGGTGAGTGGCTCCACCTCTTCCCCTCCCCCCTCCACTGTGCAGTGTGCTTGGTACAGAAGGTGACCACACACTGTATTGTCCCAACTGTGACCCTCCCTCCAGTGGAAAGAGGAGGTGTTATTTAAAAACTCCACGGGCAGCAAGTGCAAAGCCTGTGAAAAAACTGTAGGAGATGGGCTTGAATCCCTGCTCTGCTTCCAGGAGTGCCCAGGAGCTGCCCCCCATCTCCTCCACCTCCCCCGCCCTGTCTTTGGTCTTCCATTCCACTTAATCTGAGCTGAGTCTCCACTGCAGAGGGACCCTGTGGGGTGGGGGTGTACATAGAAGGGTCTGGGGCCCTGTGCTCCATCTCCTGCTTCCAGCCATGTCCTGGATTTGTTTTTATACACCATGTGCAAGGGAATGCTTTGTGGAATTTTGATTAAAGTGTTTTAAGACACAGAGAGGAGTGGGGGGGGGGGGCTGCCATACCTGGGGGGGGAACAGGGGAGGGGGGGGGGGGGGGGGGGGGGGGGAGGGGAGTGAGGGGGGTGGGAACAGGGAATGGGGTGGGGGGGCGAGGGGAAGGGATGAGTTTGAGTGGGTAGGGCCCAGGCAGTGCACGGAGGAGGGCGTTTAGCTGCTGTGGGCTCTGCTGAGCTGGACCCTGGGGCGCAAAGCTGGGACTTCAGGCCGGCGGGAGGGCCCAGCAGGCAGAGAGAGCCCTCTGGATGGCCTGAAGAGGTGGGGGACAGGAGTTGGGGGAGGAAGAATGCAGCTCTGGGCTCTCTGGGAGCAGTGAGCCCCCAGGCCTGCAGCTAGAACCAGGGAGGTCCCCTGGATACACGGCATTGCTTCTGAGCTCTCCGTTAGGCCTGAGGGCATGGGCAGTGTTGGTGTCCTGCTATGCCAGGGCGGGGGCTGGAGGGTTGGCCTTGAGGAAAGAGTGGGCCTGGGCCTGGAGATTGCACCGACACCCGAAGTGGCCAGGACACCAAAATCCCGGTTCTTGCTCTGTTCCGGGGGTTCCTCTTCTATTCCATCGGCTCCCTGGACACTCAGTGCCGGCTGCCATAGAAAGAGGGTGCTGTTCTAACAGCTCTTGAGGGCCCATGGCAGAGATGGGCAGGGTGATACATGCTCCAGGCTGAGCTTGACTACCCCTAGGATTGAAGGAAAAGCCTACAGACCAGACCCACCTCCCATCCCCCAGTTCAGAAAGAGTGCTCCTGCCCTAGGGGGAGGCTGGTCTGGCCCATCCCTCAGCTTTTGACCTCTAGGCAGATATAGTTTCTGAGAATTTGGCTGCCAGACCCCAAGACTGGCTGCTGCTGTGTGGAGGGAGGGAGCGAGAGAGGGAGGAGGCCCCAGAGCAGAAAGCCACCACACTTCCTCCCCAGCTTCCTCCTGTGTGGCCTCGAGATCTTCTTCTCTGGACCCTTACAAGTGAGCACATCGCAGCTTCGTGGTTTCCTGTTTTCAGTGAAATTTACTCTGAGCTCCAGGCTCCATCTTTATCCTGGACCACACGCTCCGCCCCCAGGGCCCCGAAGACATCCTCCCTGCTGCTAAGGAGGAGGGGCAGGAGGCCAAGGAGCCCCCTAGACTCGCCTGGGGGTGGGGTGGAGGTGCCCTGGGATCATCGCACCTGCCTCTCAAGGGGCTGGGAGGGACACTGGGGCCTCCGGAGAGTTGGCCAGGCAGGGTGAGACCGAGGCAGGAGGCCAATGGATCACGGCACTGGCTGAGGCCCTCAGAAGGAAATCTGTGCTTTGATGCCCCAAGTTACTGTTAAGAAATAGATCAGGAATTATAAGGGTCATCATTCCTGTAACCTTCTCATGCTCCCATTTAATAAAGACAACCTGCCTTTATTCCCTCCAAGGGAGAGACCAATGGAGGGGAGTTGATGCTCTGAACACATGTTGTGGGGCCCACGGGGGGCCCACGTGTTGGATTGGGCTGGCCCTGCCTGGGGGGGTCAGTGATGAGGGGCGCTGGGGTAGGTATGCAGGAACTTGGGGGCCTGCTTCTCAAAAGCCCAGCTCTGGAGTCAAGGAGCCAAGGCACTGCTTTCTCCTGTGAGGGCTCTGTCTCAGGAATGCATCGTAGAGAGACGGCCTACAGAGAGGTCCAGTCATTCTCCATCCCAGCTTGGGCATTGCTTCCTGGAAGGGGCCTTCCTGAGTGTCAGCTAGAGCTCCCCAAGGCTGGTCTGACTGTGATTTCTCAGGGAGGTCCAGGGACATAGCAGGGGGTAGAAAGGGACTGGGGTTGCCTGCCGGGACACCAGGTGCAAAGGCCTCTTGAGAAGTAGGCACTCACAGTCCAGCTTGGCGGGTGTCCCAGCCCACAGAGGGCACTGGTCATCTAGCCCTTCCACTGGGTAATCCCTGGGCCTGCTTGGCACAGTTGCCTCTCTTTCCTGTACGGATGCTAGTCTCCCTAACTATTCCAGGAGTTCCAACAGGGTAGTGGGTCCGATAACAGGCTATCCTCCGCACCCAGTCTCAGAGCTGACAGCTGAAGCATAGCCATGGGGTGAGGGGTTGAACCAGGATGCCAGGGTCCTGTTCTCTGGACCCCTCCCAGGGCCCCCCTCTGGCTTCCCACCAGCTCCGCTTCTTAGCGGTTCTGTCCGTGCTTGGTGGGATCTCCTGAAGAGCAACGTGATGTCCTGAGCTTGTGCAGGCGGGGGGCAAAGGTTTCATTCTGTCTCGCCATTCTGATCTAGTGGTCTTACTTCCTAAAATACATGTTGGGACGGATTCTGAAGTAGCAATGTAGCTTAAGGAGAAAATGCTGACATCAGCTAGCCACGTGCCCCGGGCACCTGATGGAGAAGTGGCAGCTGGTGGGTTATCTGTTGGCCTTTTCTGTTAGAATACTGTGTTTTCCAAAACACTTACACGTGTTAATGTTATCACTTTTTGGATTCCCCCTCCCCCACCAGATAATGCTGGGAGGCTTTACTGTGTCCATTTTATGCGCAGGAAAACCGAGGCTCCAAAACATTTGTGTCTTGTGACAAAAAGTGAATGTGGAACTGGGACTAAGACCTGGGTCTTCTGCTTCTCAGGCCTGTGCTCCTTCCTCTTCACTGAACTGAATGGCATCAGAGGCCAAGACTCAGAACCTCCCAGGACCAGGGCCGGGGGTCGGGGTGGGGGGGGGCGGTGAACCTGGGCCCACAAGCCCATGGTTCCCTTTCCTTTGCTTCATTCTTGCCACTCCCCTTTCTGCCTGGCATCCCTGAAGCCACAGGACTCCTGGTGGGCACGAGGGCCTGTGCTTGCTTATCATGGTGGAGGGGAAGGAAGATGCTCCTAGCTGACCAGAGAGCCCCAGGGTCTCTGGGAGGCCCTGAACAGGTTGCACACGGCACATTTGAGCTGCTGCAGGACAGCCCTCAAGACGCAGGGCAAGGGAAGGATTTGAACATCACCATGCTGGGCCAGAGAAGGCTGGCTTAACTCGGTGTGCAGCACAGGGAAGGGGCCAGGCTGGGGCTTCCTGAGCTTGAGCCAGCGGAAGCAGCGGGGTCGAAGTTTAATACACAGAAGAGCTCTTGGCCTTAGAGATAGGAGGTCAGCTGCCAAGGGCAATGTCCCCGGCTCACAGACTTTCTCTAGGCTACCGCTGGCAACTCTTGGACCAGCAAGTGGGTGGGGGGTGATCACTGTCCTCCCTGGACAGGTGACTTCTGCAGGTTCCCACCAGCCTGAGATGCCAGAGCTGGTTGGCTGGGATTTGTGTGGCAGGGAGGTCCCCCTGACAGGCCCTCCCCCCATCTTCATCCTCCTGCCAAGGTGCCTCTGTGACTGGGGCTCAGCTCCTGACCTCCCAGTTGCCTTCCGCCCTTCCTCCCCAGGCCCGGCCCTTCCTCTTGCAGAGGCCTCCCTGATAGCCCCTTAGACCCCTCCCCCCAGCCTGGCCTCCCTTGCCTGCAGCCTGAAGCTAGCCAGAGAGCAGAAGCCGTACAATGACTTCCCCTGGCTGGGTGGCACACCATTGTGTGACAGGCCTGGGTTGGTCCGGATGCCCCCTGCTACACAGCTGTTCTTAGCTCTGGGTGATACAGGGCTGAGAGCTGGGTGGGGACAGGAATGTACGGTTCACAGGAAATTGGGGGGAGGGGGCCAGGGTCAAATGAAAGGATAGGAGGGCTCAGATACAAGATTTCTCTTGGTAGCTGAATACCAGGCCACTTGCTAAGAGAACTTCACTCCGGAAGTCACAAACACAAGTGATGTCTTATCCTGAAAACCTTCCCGGGCTCCTGGCTCCAAGTTCCTGGCACTTCATCACATCACCAAGTGGTAACTCTCTGTTATGTGTCCATCTCCCCACTAGTCTGGGGGCCCCTTGAGGACAGGACTGTACCCAACTCATGTCTGACTTCCGAGCCTCTGGCACGGGCCAGGCGCGTATTTCGTGTTGAATGAATGAAAGAATAAAGGAACGACCCTTAACTTGCCCTTGTGAGGTTGGTCCTGTGCCAGCGAGGGCTGGCTTGGACCAGCTGATAACTGCAGGTGGAAACAAGATGGTGTGCAGGTCTGCCGGGCATCTCTGGACTGATAACGTGCAGAATGGCGCCCACCCCTAGGACCATGGTGACCTTTTCTGGAGCCTTGGGAGGCTGCTCAGGGCTCTGGCTGGTGCAGGAGGGCTCAAAACAACCCTATTCTCAAACAGCCATCCAGTGAAATCTATGCAACAGGAAGGAAGGGACCCCGTCTGGTCACCTCTGGCTTGGTGACCCTCAATTTTGTGTTTGACTCTGGGGATTCACTGTCTAGAGGGGACAGTCAGATCACTGGAAGCAAATCTTTGTGGGTCCAGTGCTCCCCGGAGGCAGATGCCCATCATGGCTGGGCGCTGGCAGCTTGTGCCCTGTCCTCACCCTGGCTCAGCCGTACTGGGAAGGACTGGAGGGGGCACATGGGCAAGTGGTGCGATCAGCCCATAGGCAATGTCAGCCCAGAGGCAATGTCACCAGGAGGAAATATAGATAGAGTCACACTCTTGGCTCTGAATGCTGCCACGGGCTCCACAAACCCGCCCCTGGTCATTTCTTGCTCTTGGGCCTTTGTTTAGGTGGATCTCTGGGTCCCTCATACGCCTTGTTGTGCTAACAATGACAGAGTGACAAGACAGCCCAGGCATCACCTCCTCCAAGAAGCCTTTCCCGAGCCCTTGTTAGTGCTCCTGAATGCAGGCCCATCCGCATGTTGGCCTCTGAACCCGGAGACCCTCACTGCGTCCCTTCCTCGGCTACCTTCTACGGTGGCAGGGACCACCACTGCTTCCTCTGGGTATCCCTGGGGCCTGGCACATACTGGGCATTCAGGGAGGCTGCCTAAGCAAACGAACAAATGTATGAATGAACGGATACGCTCCAGGGCTCAGTTCTCAACTCTGCTCTGGTCCCGGCAATTCTTCACTGTCACATGTCCCTTACAGAAGTCAAATACCAGGGATCTTTCCTCTACCTGAAGAAGCCAGAAAAAAAAGTTGATAGATTCCTTTTGACCTAAAAAATGTCTCCTGTAAATCTTTCCCCAGCTGGCCCTGATGCTGTCTGTCCCTATCATGGTGTAATAGCCCAGGAGCCATATACATATCATCTTGGTCATGGCCTCAGGGAAGCCGAGGCCTGATTGAGTCACCTGGAAGGTGCTTTCTGGGGTCCGAGCTGGTGATGGCCAGAATGAGGAAGCCAGAGAAAGGGAGGTTATGCCTCTCACCATCCAACTTCTCGTAGTCCCATAGCAGGGAGCTGGGAAGCCTGAGATTGGCTTCAAGGCGGGACCCAAATGTCAGGGACCCATGTGTGAGGAGGCAGAGTTCATGGGTTTCCACTGGACTAGGCTGGGTCTCTGATGGTGGTGGTTGGGGGTGGGGGCGGTCAGAGTGTCTGTCAACAGATGAAAACTCTTTCTGGCCACAGGGACCAGTCCCAAGTTCTGTAGGAACTGCTTGAGTAGCGGCCCACCCATTCCTGGTGGTTAAATGTGGCCGGGGTGATTTCACATTTCCCCAATTGTCATTTCTTCTGAAGACCAAAAGGAAGCCAGATGTCACCTGTAAAACTCAGTGTCTCCGAATGTCCTGGGTCTCACTGACTGCCTCCCCAGGAAACTCCAGGGCTTTGAAGTGTAGGGAAGGGGGGAGCAGGGGTGAAATTGGTGTGTTCGCTGGTCAGGACAAGAAGCAGCACAGGCTCTCAGTTTTCCACCCCAGATCTGTTCTCTACCCTTCCCTCGTTAACAAGCTCTGCTTTTGTCAGAGGCAGTGATATATCAGGCTCCCACATAATAAGCCAGTTCTGACAATCCTATCATTTTTTTCCAATCTCCTTTGGAGTGAGGGTGCCCATGTGAATCTTTTCTGGCCACAGACATAAGCAGAACTGTGGAAAGTAGTTCTGGAAAAAAAATTTTGCTTTCTTGATAAAGGGGCAGAAGTGGCTTGCATAGTTCTTTGTGTTGTCATTTCCTGCCTTGAATGCTGACATGATGGTTGGTGCTTTAGCAGCCATCATGCAGCCATGGGGGAAAGCTCAAGAGGCATTAGCTTTGACATCACAGAGCACAAAACTAACATTTGTAATTCTCTCTAGAATTTCTGTTACGTGTATAAAATGCATCCTGATTTGTTGATGACTTGAGTTAAGTATCTATCACTTGTAGCCAAACATGTCGCTAAATGCCACTGGGAGATGACTGGGATGGTGATTTGCCCTGAAGCTAGGTACAGGTAGAGAGGGTTTGTCAAAACTGAGTCCTTCCATGTCACTAAAGTAATGGATAGCCCTACATGTCCCCCCCTCGAGTAGTCATATGTGTCTTGTAAATATGTCTCTGGCTCACTGGGTGGGGATGGCGAAAGTGATTAGTGGGGACACCTGGCCACTCTGGAGCTAAGGATGTCCACCCAGGGTGTGCCCACAGCCAGTCTCATACCCTTGGCATCTCAGAATGTGGTTTCCTGGGATTGGTCAAATTCCATCTTCCTCCCCAGAGACAGTCCAGATAGACAGCCCAGCCCAGGCCTACTCTGACTCCATAGTCCATAGGGCTGCTGCCAAGGGGGAGGGGTCTAGCAGAGTCTCCCATCAGGGACCAAGGGACAGGGCTGAGGCCTCATTAATGATCAGGTTCCTAGGGTGGACAGAGCACAAAAATGTCCCCAATCCTTTATACCTCCCTGTATCCACACTTTTTAAAATTCATTTGCAACTTGTTCCTCCAAAAGAGAGGGTGGAGTTTTCCACACCTTGAACCTGGACTGGCTTTGTGACTTGCTTTGGTCAACAGAATGTGCTAGAAACAACCTCATTCCAGTTCCAAGCCTGGATTCAAGAGGCCCTGCATGCTCCCACTGTCCCTCTTGGACCCTTGCTAGCTCCACTTGAATAAGCATGGGCTAGCCTTCTGGAAGAGGAGACACAGGTGGCCCTGTCACCCCGGCCGATAGGTGGATGACCCCCCAAACCCCAGTCATCTAATGATACACAGCTGCCCCCCGCAACCCCACATAGGCGGGAGCCCAGCTAAACCAGGTCTAAATCGCCAGTCTGCAGAGTTGGCGCCAAATCAGTGATTGCGTTCATCCCTGCATGTGGTTTGGTTTGCACTGCGGCATTATCGCGGCCACATGCATCTGACACAGTCCTCCTCCTCAGGGTCTACTGAGCACTTCTGCAGACACGAGCTCACTCAATTCCCCAGACACCACCTAAGAGGAGACATCACCTCCCTTTTCCGGATGACGAGACCGCATCCCGAGAGGTTCCAACTTGCTGGTGATTGCACAGCCAGCTCACAGCGCTCCTGACTCCAAACTTCACCCCCTTGATGGGCACACGGCTCCCACCCCGGCCCATCGCCCCCAGACCATCTCGCCATCCAGTACCGCAGGGCGCGCCTCCTTCTCCAACCTTGCAAACCTCCCACGTTGCCTTGGGCGGGACCTTGTCCATTCAAGCACCAGACGGGACCAAGAGCATCAGTCCCTTCCGACATGGACATATTGCAACAGTGTGTCACATCAAAGTGACAGAGGGGAAGGGGCCAGAGGGCGCCTTTCCTGTCTGGTACAGAGTGTGGGTGAATGCATGCTCGCAGGCACACGGCTTGGCAGGTAGAGTGAGGGTTGGCCAGGCCCCAAGGTGTGGGCTCGCTCTGCACCATCCCATAGAACTGCTGGACCAAAGAGGGCTGAACAGAGACTCTGAGTGGTTACAGATACAGGATGACAAGCACATGAGTTCTGCACGTGCGGGTCCTCCACAAACACACGCAGGTCCTCCACAAACACATGCGCAGGTCCTCTATAAATACACAGAGGTGGACCTTCTAAAGGCACAACAAAGGACTTGTCAAAGATTCACCCACCTCGGACATGCCACTCCCACCCCCTACAGAAGGCGGGTCCTTCAAGCACCCTCCCCTCCCTGCATCTGCCTCCACGGCTCACCGACAGGGTGGGGGTGCCTTCGTCCTCCACCGTCACCACCAGGTGGTAGAAGCTCCGGTGCTCACGGTCGGGCGGGGCTGGCCGCGTGGAGATCTCACCACTGATCCGGTCCATGCGGAAGGTCATATCCTCATTGCCCTCAGTGATATAGTAGGACAGCACGCTGTTGATCCCGATGTCACGGTCGGTGGCTCTCACCTGGACCACAGCAGTACCCCCGCCCACGTTCTGCAGGGAGAGCAGGAAAGGGGGCTGTCGGTGGTGAGCATGCTGTGGGCACCCACTATATGCAAGGCTATGTGACTTCACAGACTCTTCTTGGCAGCCCTGGCAGTTAGATAGGATGCTATCCCCATTTACAGATGAGAAAACTGAGGTACAGAGAAAGGTCACACTGCCTGTCTGTGGCAGAGCCCAGGTCTGACTCTTGGAAGGCTGGTCTGAGACCCGGCCTTTAAACCCCTCTCCTATCCTGCTTTCTCGGACGTCCAACCTGGCCTGACACCCAGCAATGCTGGGGAAAAAATTTCCCTCAGTGCCTCAGTCTTAAGAATGAGTAGTAAATGCACTGTCTTGTTTAAAAGCAGCTCTCCAGGGGATTAATCCCATTTCCCGCTTTCTCTCTCCTCCTGTCTCCTCTTCACACCTCCTGCAAAAAACGACTGCATCCCAGGAGCTGGCATTAGGGCTGGAATTGTGAATGACCAGGACACGCCCCCACCTGCAGGGTCTGAGAGCCCAGCGGTCCAAGCAGACCCTTACACGGGTGCTTCACGGTCACTCACACCCACTGCCCACCCTGGACATCCAGCTATCCGGACACAAGAGCTGTCCTCACCTCGTTCACACTGACATTGTACCCTAAAGGGCTCTCGATCACTGGAGGGTTGTCATTGACATCCAGAATGGTCACCTGTAGGATGTGGTCCTTCTTCCGTGGAGGGGTACCACGGTCAGACGCTACAACCTGGAGTGGGGAGAGGAGAGAGGAGACTGGATTCAGGGTTAAAGGAAGGGGAAGAACCTGGAATATGGAGTCTGAAAGGGCAGTCTGTCCAGTGCGGAGGACCAGTAGGGCAGAGAGACGCTTGGGTCCATCCCTGCCCGTGGGTGGTCTGCCAGCCCTGGGCTCTCCCTGGAATTTTTTTCTTCCGCCCCATGCTGCAAACAATCCTTGCCCAATTGTTGTCTGACATGGAACCATCATTCGGAATCTGGTTCTGGTGTGTCCAGTCTTTACCTTCTGGTCCTACCCTGGACTGTATTCTGGTCTATGCCAGCCCTTGACCATGACCTGGGCCTGTGACCAGACCCCGGGCTCCTGCTTTTAGCTTCAAATAACTCTGTTCCACGCACTCCTATCTGAACCCTGGCAGATAGAGAAAGCCTCCCCTAACCTTTTCGGCAATGAACTAGAGTTTTCCCCACAGCCCAGGCCTGTCCCTGGGACCCCAAATCCTTCCTGGATGCCTGAGGAGCAGTGAAAGGGCTCTCCAGGCTTAGAGCCCTGCAGGAATGCAGCCCTGGGGTCCCCGGAGTCACAGGGAGCAGGCCAGCCACAGCAGCTCAGCAATAATGGTGGCCTCCGGGACTCCTCACACTTGTGCTTGTTTCTCACCAAGGCAGAGGCTGGCCAGGGAGGGGTTCTTCTACCCATTGCACAAGAGGGGAAACCAAGGCCCAGGGAGAGTGAACAACTTGCCCAAAGTCATACTGCCTGTGGAAGAGTCAGGGCTCTATCAGCTCTGCCAGGCCTTCTCTCCTGGCTCCTATAATAGGGACAGACACCTCTGCTGCTTCCCGCCCTGGGGACCAGAGACATGGGAAGCCAACTGCCAGGCTGTGCCAAGCTCTCTCCTGGAAGGTCAGCAGAGATCCCCGGCTCAGGGGGTGTTTCTCACCTTGAGGATGTAGTGGTCTAGCTCTTCTCTGTCCAGAGGCCTGGCCACAAACACTTCACCAATGGAGTAATTGGTGGTGACGATATCAAAGGCCCCGGCGACGTTGCCAGAGGCCAGGGAGAAGACCACCTGTGGGGGGGGGGGGGTGTACGAGAAAGTGAGGAGCACAGGCCACAGGTCAGGCTGATGGTCCCTCCCCTGCCCTCCCAGGCCCTCTGCTCGGTAAGGGCATTTGAAAAGAGAACATTTGATGCAGAGGTAGAAAATGTGTGCTGTAGGCCCACCAAGGCAGCACGGGACCTGTGGCAGGTTCCTGGGGTAAGAGAGGTCAGCATTACCAGCCTAGGGGCCAGAAGAGTGGGTATGAGTCCTGCAGCACAGACGTTTCCCAGGACAGAGGTGGGGCGGCACTGAGACTTCTGGGGGCCCTGCTGGGACATGGGCTGCATCTGGCCCTCACAGCAATGGTCAGGAGATGCTCTTTCCAGTTTGCAGACAGGAGGCTCAGAAACAGGCAACAATTGGCCAAGGTTACACAGCTTGCAAATGACTAAGAGAATGAAGATTTGAATGCCTGTGCTTCTGATCCTAAAGCTACTGCCTCCCCAAGAGGTGTACAAGCCATCTTTGCGGGATGTGGGGAGGGCAGAGGGAGAGGAGAGAGAATCTTAAGCAAGCTCCATGGTCTGTGTGGAACCCAATGAGGGGCTTGATCTCATGATCTTGAGGTCATGATCTGAGCCAAAATTAAGAGAAGGCTGCTTAACCAGCAGAGCCCCACAGGGACCCTAAACAAGCAAGCCATTTTTAAATGGTGGGAACCTCCTCAAACATGTCACTTGATTAAAGCAGCGGGAAGACTAATACAGTCTACCACCCGTCCTCCTTGTGCACTGGGCCTCCAAACGTGGAGTGTGTGTGGAGGGAGCACTTCCTGCCATGGCACAGGTCCCCCAAAGCTGGGAGGAGGAGAAGCCTATCCTCTCTGAGACCTGGGGCCATGTGGGAAGGCCTGGCACACAGGGCCGAGATGCTGAGAGGTTTGTGGATCAGGTGACAAAGGAGTCAGCAGGAAGGATGAACGCCCTCTGCTCTCAGCTTGCTGTCAGGGGCTGAGCTGGAGCCAGCCTTCGTACCCCATGTTCACGTACCCAGGCAGGGCCAACAGCCTGCACAGCTCTGCCTCCTCTTCTCTCCTTGACCATGGAGCAGGGTGAGGGCAGGGCTGTGCACCTGGGGCTGGGTGGAGCCTGGCCATCCCTCCTCTAGTGGGAGAGGCTACGGGAGCCTCCTTAAGACACGGAAGAGGCAGCATTTTACTTGGCACGCACCTGCCCATTGCTGCCGGCGTCAGGGTCCCGGGCCTTGAGGGTGGCCACAAGCTGGCCCACGGGGCAGTCCTCAGGCACGCTGACGGCCGAGTCGGAGGTGAAGTCAAACCGGGGACTGTTGTCGTTCTCATCTAGCACCGTGATGTAGACCTGGGGGTGGGGAAGGCAGCCAGAGACCCACCGCCTCCTTCTGCTTCCTGACTCCAAACACCAGGCTCCCACCGTGGGTGCACAGGGGCCCAGAGCTGAGAGTTCTAGAAAGTCAGCTAGCGTTCAGGGCTTGCCTGGGCCGATCAGGACTTGGAGGTGTTGAGCACATTTCCCATAGCCGTGGGATGGGGGAGGGCCGCACCCACTCAAATGCTGGGGCCAGCACAGCAGGGTAGAGTCCAGGGAGGACTTAGTGGTGGTAGGGCTGAGCACTGGAAGGCATGGGCCTTGGCTAAAGGGGACAGAGGCTACTCAGCAAAAAAAAAAAAAAAAAAAAAAAAAAAAATACACTGAGGAATGCCAGCTTGGCATCGATAGAGCTTCCTGTTTTTCAAAAGGAACTCGGAATCCAGATTTTTATGAGGAATTATGTGGTGATTAATAAAAATTAAAGGAAAAACTTATGTGCCAGCTGGTCAAAACACATCTGGCAGCCAGATCTTGCCCAAAGGCCTCTTCGCTGGCGCATCTGGATTACAGGGACGGAACTGGGGCTTTGGAACAAGAGGGGGCCATGAGGTAGCCTGGTGGTCCCAGTGGGGAGAGGGGAGGAATTTCCATGATCAGATATAAACTGGGAATGTGCAAATTGCATGCAAAGGGCATATTGTTTTGTATTCTGTAGCTTTCAACCCACAGATGGCCAAGAGTGCCCCTTAGGCTCATGGACGGGAAGGTTCAGGTAGGGTGGGAGGGGCTCAGGTTTGGGGAATCCCAGGAGGGGCTTGCTCCCACGGCCCTGCCCCAAGCCAGACCTCATCCTCTCCCTCCCTGAGCCTGGGGTACAAGGGCTCCCAGGCGGCATATAGGGGCCCCCATGGGGAGCCTGGGGAACATCGCTGCCACATAGGAGACCCCTTTCATCCTCCCCGCCCCCCAATCAGGTCTTCCTTCTTCTCCATCCTAGCCATGCCTCCATATTTTTAGGGAGCTGTCAGTAGCTCCCTAAAAATAGGACAAGCAGGACAAGCAGCCCAGGCTTGGCAGCACGACCAACTCCCCCATTTACTAGCTGTGCGACTTGGGAAAAAATGATTCAACCTCTCTGATTTTCCACTTCCTTAGTTGAAAGTATAGACAAAAACACATACAGCATTGGGATGCCTTGGGGAATGAATGAACAAAAGAAAAGGTCAGGGGTGGTAAAGGTGGTCCCCATCCTGCTTCGTGCCTGGGAGATTGGCATGCTCTCATACTCCAAGGCTTTGCCCATCCCTCATGATTTTGCTCAGGGTGTTCCGTGATGTCCCAGAGCCCCAGTCTGCTCATCTGTGAAATGGGCCCAGTAATGCCCACCACGCTATTCCTAGGGCAGAACCAAACAAGGCCTCTGTGCTCTAACTCCTCCAAACTCTTTTGCTCGGCTCAAGACCTTGTCCAGACTTCCTGGGCTTTGTCCCACCACAGAGCTTTTGCATACGCTATTCCCTCTGCCTTTATGTGCTTCCTTCTTGGTTGGGTAAATGTCTGTGCTTTCTGCAGATCTCAGCCTGAGTCACTTCCTCAGGGAAGCCCTCCTCGATTTCCCAGACGTCTTATTATAGACTTTCTCCTGTAGCATATACTGACTGGTGTGGTAACTTAATCAACAACCCTCTCCTACTGTATCT
This sequence comes from Mustela nigripes, assembly GCF_022355385.1. Taxonomy (NCBI): domain Eukaryota; kingdom Metazoa; phylum Chordata; class Mammalia; order Carnivora; family Mustelidae; genus Mustela; species Mustela nigripes. Next base: position 137,876,483 of record NC_081560.1, on the reverse strand, counting down.
TATGTCTGTGAAAGCAGGGACTATGTCTAATTACAGTTTCCTGTTGTGCTCTGAGCCCAGCCCAGAGCCAGGCACACAGTGGGTATTTCCTCTAGGATTACCACTGTGATGCTGTTTGTGAGGTGCTCCCGGCAGCAGAGTCAGCCTCAGCAGTAGGGCTAATCCATAGGATTAGATCTGGGTCTGTGTTCCCACCCAGGGCCTCATGGTCCAGATCATCTTCTCCTGGCCCCAGGGGTGTGAAGGCATTATTCGAGAGCCTGTCCACGGGTGCCCCTTCCTGCTGCCTCCCCACCCCCCCCAGGGCCCATGGGGGCTGCCGGGGTCAGGGAGGAGTCAGGTGTAGGTGAGCTGTGGTTTGGGGGTTCCGGCCTTGCAGAGGAAATGGTGCTACCTTTAAAAGGCCCCTCGGGCTGCTTCACCCTAGCATCTCCAGCAATGAGTGCCTGGTGCCAACAGGGCTGCTGTATTTAGGGCAGTGGGCCCCGGGGCCTGGGAGGAAGCCAGGGCAAAGCAAAAACCCATAGGTCCTGCTTCCTGGAAGAGGGTTTAGTGATTATGGAGATACAGGGCGTGTGCTTAGGGTGCCCCCAGCGGTCTAGGCAGAGGAAGAGGGTTGCCTCATCTACAGACAGGCTCCAGGAGCCTTGGTGGGGAGCAACCTGGCCATCCTGGCTGCTTATCAGCATCCACCCGGCCTCAGCATCCCGACTCCCCATCAAAATGAGGGGAGAGCTGCAACTGGGCCCATTTTACAGATAAGGCTTCCGAGGCCCAATGAGAGGGCCCCATTTAACCTGAGCCTCAGCTCCTCCAGCTGGGGTGGCCAGGAGCCTGAGCTGGGAGGTGCGGGACACGGTGCCCGCCTAGTATCCACCACTGAGGGTTCTGCTCAGCGGTTACCCTCTGGGAGCACTGGGGGGCCACGGGGAGCTATGCAGCTCATGGCTACTCTTGGTCTCCCTACCCCCCAGGCTGGCCCTGTGGATGGAGGGGGCTTTGGGATACAACTAGGTCACAACCAGGGCCACTGGAACTAAGCACCTCTAGCAAGCAGTGGTGCAGAGACCCCCCAAGCAGCTGCCTTGGGCTCTTAGCCTGGACAGTCAGTTGATTTCTGTCCCTCTAGGTTAATGTGATAGGGACCCAGTTGGGAGTGAGAGTGTAGCTATAACCAAGGCTGTGGGTTAGCCGGACGCCCCAAGTGATCCACAGATGGCCTCAGACCGGACCAGCTGCGGCCCACGCTCAAGGTACTGTTAATATCCTGTTAATATTGCTGCAGGATGCCCACCTGGTAGACCCCTCCCTCTCGGGCCCACCCCCATTTCAACCCTGAGCCTGAGGTCCTCTGCCTGCCTCCCCCACCCCTCACCCCCCTAAGACCTTTGCCTGACACCTCTGGCTTCAGTGGTCATCCTCCTCCAAATGTCCTGAGCCCGTGGTGTTCCCGCCCTAGAGTCCTTGAGGACAGTGATTCACTGTGCCTGTGGCAGCCCTTGCCCAGCACACTCCAGGCCCCGGCACTGCAGGCTCCACTTCCCATGTACCCTAACATAATATGTTCTTTCCCCAAACCCCCAAGAGAGGGTGAGGTCCCCCTTTGCAGGTGCCACTCCCATCATATGCTCCTTGGGGCCTAGTTTACAAAGGGCTTCTTATCCTCCGGCCAGCTTCAGGGCTGCTGGGATCATCCTCACTTTAGATCCAAGGAAGAGAAACACAGAGAAGTTGAGCAACTTGCTTGTGTCACACAGCAGAGCTGGGATGAAGCCTCTCTGTTCCTTTCACTGTGTGTCCCACCTGCTCCTTGCTAGTGCCCACCCCCTGCCCCAGCTCCAGATGCCACTGGCTGGCAGGAAAGGCAGAGCTGGACCTGGGGAACATGTCCAAGAGGGGCTGGGGCTGAAGTGGTTGTGAAGGGTCTGGGTAGGAACCTGCTGCGGGGGAGGCAGGGAGGTGCAGTGCCTTACAGAGATGGAGCTGGCACTGCCCCAGGACAGCCCCAGGCCACAGGCCACTCACCTTCTGTAGTCAGAGCCGGCAGGAGGCCAAGGGAGAGAAAAGGCAAGGGTAGGAACGGTTAGCAGTCTGCAGCTCTCCCAGCCACCTCCCAGCGGGGGTGTGCTGCCCCCCAACCAGTCTGGAGTCTCATCCCTAGCCCGGGCTGCCCACGAAGGTGTGGCATTATGGCCATAGCACTGTCCCTGGGTGGCCCAAATCTTCACCCACAGCCTGCCCCGGGTATGGGGTAGCCTGTGAAGATGTATGTTTTGGGGTGCCTTGGGGCGGTGACGGGCTCTACCTGTGGGGCTCTCACCCGGGGTCCCACTCACCACAGTGGAGTCCACCTTGGGGCCACCGTCGTCTGCCACCACCGTCAAGGTGTAGAAGTCACCCTTTTCCCGGTCCACCAGGCCCTTGACGGTGACCACACCCTGCGGGGAGGGGACCAGAGAGGAGAGTGACATCATTATACTCTGGGGGCAGAGGCCGCCCTGCCCCCAAGCAGTCCCGTGCTCCAGTCAAAGCAGACTCCCCTTGTGAATCCCCAACATCCGACCCACTTTCCCACCTTCCACATCACTCCCTCTGCCCGGCGGAACATCTCCCCAGAGCTCTGTCGGCTTAAATCCTACTTCTTTCTCAAATCTCACTCAGACGCCACCTCGTCTGTGTAGGCTGCCTGCTTCCCCAGCCAGGTAAGATCTCTCTCCTTTGGGCCTCAGGGCTCCATTCCTGTATCGTAGCTCTTTTCACATCCTCCCCTGGGGTGCTCAGATGGATGCACATCCCTGATTATTCCCACTTCTCCTCCCGGTTTACCAACTCTTTGAGGGCTGGGAAGGGTCTCATTCATCTTTGTGATCCCAGTATTCCTTGGGATAAGACCTATACCCCACAGTGATTCATACTTTGCCTATTTTCAAAGAAGGGAGTCTGATAAAAGACACAGCCAACCAGAGATGGAAGAGTAAGACCCAGATAGCAGATAAGAGCCTAGCTGCTGGTTAGCTAAGACTAACGAGTATGATGAAACAAGTTATATCTGAGCTTCCTAACAGCCAAGGTAAAAAGAGAAATGTGATGAATTGCACAGCTCTCATTGTCTCATAACAAGGTTACCAGTTTGCCTAGGTATAAACCTTGTCTTACCCCTGAGTATCGGGAGGGATGCTGCACAGGGGTATTTATCTCAAAGACACTCTTTGACAAAGAGGACAGTGCTGTGCATACAGAAGGAGCTTGAAAAATGTTGGTTTGGGGGCGCCTGGGTGGCTCAGTGGGTTAAGTCTCTGCCTTCAGCTCAGGTCATGATCTCAGGGTCCTGGGATCCAGGCCCGCAATGGGCTCTCTGCTCAGCAGGGAGCCTGCTTCCCCCCCTCTCCCGCCTGCCTCTCTGCCTACTTGTGATCTCTCTCTCTGTCAAATAAATGAATAAAATATTTAAAAAAAAAAAAAAGAAGAAGAAATGTTGGTTAGCTTCAAAAGGACTGGGCTTCCTAGACCTAGGGAGAGCCCTTGCTGCGCCTGCTCTCAGCCCCCCTCACCGTGATGGCATCTATCTGGAAGAGGGCTTTGGCCTGGGCGCTGGTATAGGCGTCGAAGCGGTAGGTGATCTGGTTGAGGTTGTCGATGGAGTAGGCCTGGACCCGCACGATCTCAGTGCCGAGGGCCAGGTTCTCCAAGATGGCCGCCTCATAGGAGGCGTTGGAGAACTGCACAGCCTCGTCCAGCTCATTGAGGAGTGTGATGTAGACACTGCAGAAGCCCTGGTTGAAGGGGGGGGCCTGGTCGGTGGCAGAGACGTTCATCAGGTAGCTGGTTTTGGTCTCATAGTCCAGGTAATCCACGGTGATGATGAGCCCTGTGCTCTCATCAATCTCAAACTTGCCCTCGGCCCCAGACAGGATGCGGTAATTCACCAGGCCGCCGTCCCCTGCAGGAGGACACAAGAGTGTGCAGTCCCAGATGGGGGTGGGATGGCCGTGCGGCTTTCCAGGCTGCTCACGGCACAGCTGCTATTGGCCCCGGGGACCAGGTGAGTGGCCCTGGCTGGCCTGCCCAGTGTGTACTGTCTCCCCACTTGTGGGGGTTGGGTTGCCCCGAGAGAAGTGACAGAGGATGGGGCCAGGGTCTACGCAGACAGCAAGGCCTAACACACGCAACCCCTCTGGGGCTTGGCCTTGGCATGAGAGATGTGCTGGAGGGATTCTGTTCTGCTTCTGGAGCCTCAAATTCAAGCTCAAGTACTGACCCCTACCCCCGCCTTAGGTATTTGGACTAGTAGCAGTGGGGAAATCAGGGAGCTCTTGTAAGGGGAGCTCTCATCTAGAAAGTACTGGACAAGGGCAGCATCCTCTGAAGTGGCCATGACTCCATTTGGTCCCTCCAGCTGAAGGGTGCTAGCACCAGGGACACCTTCCCCCGTCCTCCCCACTTCTCCACCTCAAATCCCTCGGCCTTGGTATATTCTCCAACCAGGAGCTCAAGTTGGGATTCTTTAGCTGAGGTCCACAGACTTCCAGGGGAGTGGCCATAAAACCGCTCAGGAAATCCCAGACGTCCTTGAAATCATTTGCTGAACTCAGAATGGATGTGCATTCTTCTAGGGATGGACACACAGCTCTCATGAATTTCTCAAAAGGATTCCTGACCCAGAAAAAGCCACGAACCATTGGTCAACAGTGACATATGTGGCCCGAATTGTATAAATATGATCCATAAGGGACGGCAGATCTGAGAGTTTTCAGGCCACTCCCCCCACATCACCCCATCCTGTGCCCCAGCGGGGCTGGGGATACTCAGAGGGGCAGACATGAGGGAAGGGCCGGAGCTGGGACCTAGGGAGCAGCTCGGGGAGCCTCTCCAGGGGGGCAGTGGACCCCCAGGAAAGAGCTCCACTCTGGCTGCATTTCTGGCCTGGAGCAGAGGCCCAAATAGCCGGGCCCATGAAGATGGCTGCCGGGACCTGGTCACATTCTCCTTTGCTTTGCACTGCCAGCTGTGGCTATCTGTCAGGCTTGGGGTCCTTGGTGAGGTCCCGGCTGCCCTTAGAGCACCCCAGAACACTGCCCCTTGTGAAGCCTGCATATGCCAGGCCCTGAGCAAGGCCCACAGGACATGGAGCTGCTGCTGGCTGGTGAGGCTGTGTGTGACAAGTCCTTTGCCTGCCCCAGCCCTGCCCAGCCTCCAGCCAAAGGCTAGCCAGGAGCTACCGGCTCCTCCAGCGAGAAACCTAGACTTTCCAATCTCAGAGCCTCCCCTCCCTCCTTCCAGAGACTGGGATAGCTCCCTGACTCCAGTCCTTCTAGGCCTGGACTTCTGGGGCAGATGCCACCAGCACTGTCCCTAGAGCCCCTCCCCAGCTTGGGACCTGCTGAATGGGGGAGCCTGCGGCACCCTGAGGATGACAGGCCCTGCAAGAGTGGGAGGGACAAGCTGCAGAGGGTGACTCTGGGGAAAGCCGGACTCACCGGTGTCTCGATCTGTGGCTCGGACGACGATGACTGACGTGCCGACCCCTGCGGTCTCTCGAAGCCCCAGGCGGCTATACTGCTGCTGTGTGAACACGGGGGCCTCATCGTTGACGTCCTCCACATACACGATCACCTGTCAGAGTCAGACCAGGGGCGGAAGGTCAAGGTGGGGTGGAGACTGGAGAAGCCCAGGGCTGGCCCTTCTAGGCCTGCATGTGCGATCACTGTTCTGCTGGGCCAGTGGGGAGCTCCCGATGGTCAGCCACCAAACACCCCCACCTGGCACAGCACCAGGCATGGAGCGGGGGCTCAAACATCACTTGATCTTCCTCCTGGCATTGCTCCTAACCCTATGGGAACCTGTGACTGATTAGTGACTCTTCTGGACCATCGAGTTGCTCAGCTAGGCAACAGTAATAGATCAACCTTGTAAATCATGCTCTGGGCCACGTCCAGGGTTGGCAGAAAGACGAAATGAGCCAGTCTTAGCAAAAGTGCTTAAAAAGGCTGAAGGGACCCCATTTGAATATCAAAGTCTATCTGGGAACATAGACACAAAAATGTTCATTATGACTGGAGCAGAGAACGTCCGTACTCAGACCCCTCTAGATTATCGGGCACTTTCTCTGGGGCTTCTCTCTGCCAGCAGCCAGAGACCACCATGGCTCTTGGTGGCGGGGGGCAGGGGTAGGGAGTGGGGGGGTGGTGAGGGAGACACACTCACCCCACCCCACCCCACCCAGGCTGTTGGAACACACACACCCAGAGAGCTGGGAGTGCCTGGGAATTATGTCCCCTGGGGCAGCCCTTACCCGAGACTGATGGGTGTGGACTCCATACTCCGCTTCCTCAGCCCTGACTGGCTAGTGGCAGTGATTCTCTCCAGGGCTCCCCACGGGGCTGAGTCAAAGTTCCCTGGTTGCCTTTCCTTCCCTGGTCTTGCACCCCTTCCAGCTTTTCCTGGGGACACTTCCTGCTTATTATCTTCCTATCAACTCTTGTCCCAGGATTTGTTTTCAGGAGCCTGGCCAAGAGAGCAGCTCTATCTGAATGGTGGGATTAGGCATCATTTCCATCACCACTTATTTGTGCTTTCTAATTGTTCTTTAAAAAACAGGTCTCGCATAACAGAAGAAAAATGTCATGGAGAGAGATCTGGGTCACAGCAATTTTTTTTTTTTTTTTTTGGTTACAGCGCCTGCCCCTGCCCCTCACATACACTCAGGAGCACAGGGAGGGTCTTGCCCAGAGACCAGGGTGGTAGGGGAGGGGAGGGTGTCGTACATTGTTGATGCTTAAGGAGCCACAAGGAGGCTCAGGGCCCCTGGCTCTCCCAGATTGGGGGATGGAGGCTCAGGGATGGGGAGGGACTTATCCAAGGCCTCATGGTAACTGAAGGGGCAGGAAAGAGAAGGGGGCCCTCCTGGTTCTCAGTCCACCAACCCCTATTCCTTTTGGCGCTATGCTAGGGATGAGCTGGCCTCGAAACAGGAGACCACCTCCTTCCAGCCTGAGAGAATCAGGGTCAGCAGGAGCTTGCCAGCAGTGTGGAAGCGGCAAATAGAGCACGGGCAAAAGTGTGCAACACAGATTTCACACAAGCTCACCGGTGTCATGGCAGGGGCCACAGCACAATCGACAACACGAATATTGGATTTCTGATTAATCACCACCTTTGGGATCAGCCCTGGCTCCTCTCCTGGGCTTAGCTGGGAATTTGCTGGAGAAGTGAGGGGCCTTCTGTAGCGGAACGGGAGGCCTGGCCAGTGGAGAACATTAGCAGTGGTGGTGGTGGGGGTGTTACAGAGTTAGGGGGAGGGGAGCCATATAGGAGTAAAGTTTTCTCTATCTTCCTGGCTCTTGGGGTTTCTTGCAGCCCTGTTGCATCATCACATTTTCATGTCCAGACATCTAGAACCCACTATGCAAATTAAAGTGCCCACCCCAGAGCACAGCTGTTCATAAGCCGGAACTTTCTAAGTTTGGCTTCACCAAGAACTTGGCTGGGAAGATCCTGGGTGGGGTGGGTGTGGGGGGAATTTGCATGGATGAATTTCGGGAACTCACTTGCTGTAAACAGAAACTAACCATCCATCTTTCAAGACCCTGAGCCTTCCCCTTCCTGAGTCTGCTTGTCCAACTGGCCTTTACTCCAGGGATCGCAGGGGCACAAGCAGGGCCGATGGGCCAGGACAATAAGGGGCGTGTGTGGCACGGAGCCTGGGTGTGGCCCATGCTCCATAGGGCTGGCTCCACGCCACTGTCCTTTTGTCGGTTTCAGCCTTGTTTTTAGCAGCAGAGACAGGAGGCATAATGGTGTGTGGTTTGCAAACCTGAGACACACAGATGTACAGGAAACACACAGGTCTGCCAAGTTCTTAAAAGCGGGAGGGCTCAGCTACTGAGCTCCTGGGCCACCCTGGAGAAGCAGCCCCACTGTCTGTGTCGTGCTGTGCCCTCCGGCAGAGTCAGGGCAGGAGATGTGAGTGCGTGTAAATGCATGCTTGCACGGTGCAGGTGAGGCCCCCGTCTCTAGGAGGGCCTTTCACTCCCTGCTCCTGGGTGCTCGTCTGCACTGTCCCTGGTCTCGAAAGCAGGAACTGGAGACTGTGGTTGGTCCCCAGAAGCCATCTCTGCAGGGCAAATGAATCTGGGGCAAAGCTGGAGTCCCCATTCTGTCTTCAGGGAAGTCCCCAGGTTTCGTGGGGGCTCAGAGGGGCAGGGGCTCTGTCCGACAAAGGCTATCCTACCTCTGCCCTGGGTGCTTGCTCATATATTCCTACCTTAAAATGATTCGGGTGTTATGCATCAGACTCCGGACCCTGCAGGGCCTGTATGTGAGGCCACAGAGTGTAGGGACTGAGAGAGCAGCCCCGCGTGGACTGCTGGGGTGTGAAGCCACCTCTTCCCTTACTGCTATGCAATCCTAAACACGGTGGCCAATCCCTCTCTGCCTCAGTCTTCTCCTCTATACAATGGGTATGATAACAGTGCCTACCTCGTGGGGCTGTTATGAGGGTTAAATGAGTTCAAGGGCATAAAGCATACAGTTAGGTACCACTTGAGGATTTACTATTCCTCAGGGTTCATGGGGAAAGGAACAAAGGAGGGTAGGCAAGCAGGTGTGCTTCTGGGTGTCCCATCCCCCCACTGACTGGTCCAGCCTGGCTTTGAGCTGTTTTATGCTATATCCTGGCCCACTGTATACCATTTTGTTTCAAAAGGTCTGTGGTTAGGGGCGCCTGGTTGGCTCAGTGGGTGGAGCATGGGGCTCTTGGTCTCGGGGTTGTGAGTTCAAGCCCCACGATGGAGGGAGAGATTACTTAAAAATAAAATGTATTTTTTTAAAGATTTTATTTATTTGACAGACAGAAATTACAAGTCGGCAGAGAAGCAGGCAGAGAGAGAGGAAGGGAAGCAGGCTCCCTGTTGATCAGAGAGCCCGATGCAGGGCTCAATCCCAGGACCCTGGAATCATGACCTGAGCTGAAGGCAGAGGCTTTAACCCACTGAGCCACCCAGGCGCCCCTTAACAATAAAATATTTTAAAAAAAAGTTTGCAGTCACAATGTCAAGGCTGACAGGAGTAGCTCTGGAGAGAGGTACCCACCTGCTCCTGAGAGAGTGTAGAGCCAGGGGGCCACAGGGAGGGCTGTGATTAGGAAGCTTCAAGTCCAGGTAGCCAACCCAAGCTACGGTGATGTCATTTCCCCTTTGGCCTGAAGCGGGGCCCCACAAAGAGCGCCCTCTGACGTGGGTGCCCTTATCAGCGTGTGCGTGAGCAATTCACAGCCCTCCAGGGGAATGGGACTGTGTGGGGTTGCTCTGGTGCACCTTCAGGTAACTGAGTGTGACCACCCCCTCACCAGCGCCTGGCATCATCCGGAGCAGCCCCAAGGTGGAAACTTGACCCCAGGGAACGGATCCCCTCAGCCATTCCCACCCAGGGAAGAGTTCACTCGGAGGGCTAGCTGTAAGGACCCAGACTGCTTTTTCCATCTCCCCCTGGGGCAAAGCTGAGGGTGCCAACCCAGCAGGAGATGGGCCAAGGCTGAGTCACCCACTCCCTAGCACCCCCCCCCCCCCATGATGGTGACCCCCCACGGGCTGCTGTTCATTGTTTCCAACCTGGGGAAAGAGTGTGGTGGAGATGGGGCTGATAAGCAGCTCAGTGTGCTCCACTCAGTCCTGGGGAAAAGTCCCTGCTCACTCCCCACCCCGGCTTTTCCCATCTTCCTCCTACTCTTCACCTCTGGGCTCTGACTCATTTTTCACCTGGTTCCGGGGCAGGGGCTGGGAGCTGCTGAGTGTGCAGTCGGGGGAGGGTGGGGTGACCTTGAGGGGTCATCGCATTTCCCTCAGCCATGTCTCTGCCACTGGGCACAAGAGTGCCTCAACCAGCCCAGCCAGGAGGAAGATCTGTGTGTCTGTTTCCGCCCCTTCAGGAAGATGAGGGTTTAATTTGATCTCAGACACACGGGGCAGGGGCTCGCGGTGAGTGAGGTGGGCAGGAAAGGACACATTTGACAGGGCAGCTGGGGGTGGTAACTGGAATATTTGGGGGACACTTTCAATGGAGAATGCACTGAACCTGGAGTTGGAGGACGGGGCTCAGGTCCAGGTTCTATCACCCGGGACCCCTCCGCTCCTCAGCTCCCTCAAGTGTAAGATCTAGTTGGCAATGTCTCTAATCTCAAGGTCATATTTGCGAGATTTCCTTCTGAGATGTGCAGGCAGGGGGGTTAGTAATGTGAGGATACCTCCTTCGTCCCCGAGGAGAGACAGCAGTATCACTGACCCCCTTCCACACCTGGAGAAGCTGAGTCTCGGAGCAAAACGACACTTCCGGGATCCCAGGCCGGGCTTCGGCATCCCCTCCCGCAACTGTAGCCTCGGGTCATTCAGCACCTAAATCCATGGTGGCCTGCCCCCACCGGGCCCTGGCTGGTGGCCCTCTCTGGGCCGGTTGTGGTCTTGGTCCACCGCACCCCGCCCCCCCGGCATCTTACCCTGACGGAGCTCCGCATGGGGCCCAGGTCGTGGTTGTAAGCCTCCACTATCAGCACGTGGGATGAGTTGCGCTCTCGGTCCAGGGGCCGGGGCCCTCGCATCAGGAGCCCATTGCTGATGTGGATCCGGAAGTTGTTGCCATGGTTACCTGAGTGGAGGGACAGAGGAGATGCATACGCTCCAAGACATGGGATGCTCGTGGCATAGTGTGTGTGTGTGTGGGGGGGGAACGGGGCAGTGGGAGACCCTGACCCTCAGAAGGCTGATCCTGCCCAGAGGTCTTGGGAGCCTGGCTGAGGCCCACGATGGCAAGAAGTCATCTGCCTCACACTACCATGACCTGGAAGGATTTGAGGGAGAGGGCAAGAGCCTGCCTTGTACCCTCCTTATGGGAAGGCTGGGGGTCCCTTGATACTCCCATACTCAGACGTGTCAGTGGATTCAATATTTCAGAAGGATCTGGGGCACTACAAAAAGAGGAACTAAAACCAAATTCTTTGGGTGGTTGAACTGATGCTTTTGTGTACATCTTTGGGCTAGTCCAATACCCACTGTGTCATCTTGGGGTATCGGCACTCTGATTTTCTTTTAGGGATCCACCCCCTCTACTCTCAGTCCAGATGCTTTGTGTGAGGGTGCTCTGACCCTGATTTCCAGAGTGGGCAAGTCAGCAGATTTTAGTCTCTGGCCAATAGTAATTAGTTCAGGGATGGTCCCATGCTATATGTTGGGCCAATGACCATCTCCGGGGGGCTCGCTGCTGGGGGCTGCCCTATCCCAAGGCCCCCCTCAGTCAGGGTGATATCCCTTGGCTTCGCTTCCCAGACTCCTGGCAGCCCAGAGAAGCTCTGCCATCCTAAGGGGTGCCCACTCACCTTGAAGGATACGGTACCACACACGCCCAAACTCGCCCTCATCCGCGTCTGTGGCTTTCAGCTGAGGGAGAAAGAGACACGTGGTCACTCCTAGAATTCCACCCCACAAGAAGAGAAGATCGTGTATGAAGCCCCTCTCCTGCCCTCCACACCACCCCCAGCCCATCCGGGCCAACCCGTGGTTTCCCACAGAAGCTGGGGTTATGAGAGAGAAGGATACGTCTGTCTGCCTCTTTGCCCCATGAAGACACCTGTTGACGGCTCTCTGCTGCCTTGTATGGCAGGGGACCTGCCAGCTCTGCTCTTTGATCCTCCACGAGGGTCTTGGGGAGAATGGGGGGAGAAGGTAGATAATGGATGGCACGGTAGCTCTCCAGATCTAGACTTCACGGGGTCAGCCCATAGGAACCTGCTTCCCTCCTTCAGCCTTTTGAGATCCCAGGAGCCTTGTCCCAGTGGGGTGGGGGTGGGGGCAGGAGGCTGGATTGAGGGGCTGCTTCTTGCCTACACTTTCTAGATCTGAAACCACTCCCGCCATACTGAGTCCCAGCTGGGCACTGTGTCCTGTGACAGCCACTCTGTAGAAGCCCCAAAATCCCACCTCCTACCAGGTGGCTCCATCCTCAAGCACCTACACATTTGCTCCGGTCTAGTGTCAGACCCCACCCCGCTCCCCTCGGTTGGCGGTGCCTCAGGCTCCTGCGTGGTCTCTGGTGGAACCCGGGGGCGTGCCATTCTCACTGAGAGATACTGTGTGGTGTTTATCCTTTTCCACACGGAGTCCAGCCTCGAGGCAGCGGGCAGAGTCACGGCTGGCCCCGCGGCGAGTCCTGTCCAACCAAGAACTGAACACCTACTCTACCCTGAAGTGAGAAGAGACATTGCTCCCCTGGAAGGCGAGGCAGGAAGAGGCTTCACTCCATGTGGCTGGGAGGACCCAGGGCCTTGGGACGTAGTCTTGGCTGGTGGTGAATTACTTTGTGATACCCTGGATCTCTCCCTTCGTCCAGGTCTGCCCTCCTCTCTCCACCTCTCCCCGCAACCCTGTGGTGCGCACTGGGGCCGCCATGTTCTTATGGACCATGGCCAGCGGTGACTGGTCTGGGAGAAGGAACCTGATCCAGAGTGGATCCATCTTTCGCTGGGACTTTGGACCTTGGGCCCAGGAAAAAAGCAAGTCCGTCTTCCTACTGGTAAGAACTGAGAGGACGTGAGCTCGCCTTCTACCACTCCCTCCTCACCAGCTCTGCCCAAGCCACAGCGATTGATCTCCTTTTGTATCTTGAATGTCAAGTGTGTGCTGTTTCCTCCCCCGGCCAGCCCTCCCTCCAGATACTTGTGGGCTCGCTCCCTCACATTCTCCTGGTTTCTGCTCAAGTATCATCTCCTCATCCGGCCTTCTCTGAGCAACGTTATGTGGAACTGCATTCCCCACTCAATACTGAGGCTGTCCCCACCCCCGTCAGCTGCTGACCTACCGCATCCAAGCTTACTTTCTACATTCCCAGAGAGGGGGGCCCTTGTCCACAGTTACCTCCCCAGAGGGGATGCTCTGGCTTCTGGGAAGAAAGGTGGCTGGGGGAGGGGACGCGTGTGGGGAGGTGCGGGGGGAAGGGGTGAACGTTGTGGGGAGGTCTGGAGAGCCACCACCTGGAGGGGCTCCAAGGGCCCACCAGAACTATAAGGAGCAAGCCATGCTGTCCCTCAATCCTGTACCTTCTGCCCCAAGAGCTCTTGGACCTTTGAAAATGTCTCTGACCCCTCGCTTCTGTAGCCAGACACCTTCAAAGGGCAGGTAGTTTTCTGGGAAGCTAAGGGGTAAGCCTGGACGGTGAGGGGCCCAGGGACCCAGGAGGGGAGGAGGAGCACCGGAGCCGGGGCCTATCCCTCTGCTGCTGGGCTGTAGCCCCTCTCCCCTCTCCCTGGTAACCCAGAGGCTGGAGGCCGGCAGGCACTGAATAGCAAGCTGCTGGCTGCCGACCATACCATTCAGACACCCAGTGGGGGAAGGTGAGAGCGGCTGTGAGGCTGTGAGCTCCTCCCCGTAGCTCCCCAGTGCATCTACCCCGGGCCCCTGCGAGGGCTCCAAGGAGACCGGCTGGAGTGAGGCATTGGGAGGGCTTGGGAGTGACGGGCTCCTCTGCAGGGCTCCCCTCTCCCTCTGCCTGGCCCAGTTGCCATCCCTACCCTCTTGGCTGTCCCCTCCCCCAAGGCAGGGCCCAAACTCTTCCAGACAAAGCCAGGGCTAGCTGGAGAGAGTGAAGACGGCCCACTCTGCCCAGCCTGGCTGACTGAGGGGCACAGGGCACCGCAGAGTCCAGGGCAGGCGAGGGTCACGGTTGGCACCTGCTGCTCCTTGGCCCTCCCGTGGACAGTTAAGACGACCTTTCGACCCAGCTCGGGACTGCTGAGCGCTGGCTCTAAGGTCAGTGCTCGGGGACTGCAGGAAAAGGCTTGGTGAAGAAAGTGGGGCCAGGCGCTTGTTGGAGTACTCTAGGGAGGATGTGAGGGTACGCTCAGGCCTGGGGAATCCCTCTGCTTTTGTAGAAAGTGGAAACAGGGCCCAGGGCAGGATAGTGACTAGCCCAAAGCCACATAGCAAGATGTGTTCTGAGGTTAGCCCCTGTGCTGCAGCCAGCACTGCTCTACAGAGTTCTGAGGGAAGAAAGAAGGTTCTAGAATGAACTTGCAAGTGATATGTCCAGAGCAGGGCCTGCCAGTGTGCCTTTGGCTTGTGAGCAAGGGTAAGCTTTAACTGCCCCTCAAGACTATTCCTAGCCTTGGTCTGGTAGAGGCCTCTTTTCTCTGCAAGCAGCTGGCCCTTGCTGGATCAGAGGGCCTGTAAAGGGGCTGGCAGCTGGTTTTGCCACGGGTTCCAAGGAGGGTGGCCTGAAATTTTCAAGCACTTGAGAATCTCTTGCTTCTAAGAAAACTACTAAAATGTTAATTACAGCCTCATTTATCTTTTTTGTTCAAGTGCTTCCGTGGGGACTGAAGTCTGGACCAGCTTTGCTAGCCCAACAGGATCTCCCGATCCATGTGGGGGCCTTACAGTCCTATCAGGACTAATGGGATTGAGACCTCCCCCACTTCTGATTGCCCTTTTCTCCCTCCTAGCCAAATATTGCTCTGGGCGGCAGGAAAGAGGGACAGTTTTCTCCCTGTGGGAGATGGTGTGGGCACATCCTATCGCTTCTCCACGCTCATAGGCAAGGGCGGGCCAAACCTCACATAGCTGCCCAGCCAGAGTGCTTTCCAGGCCCGATGCCTGAAAGGCAGAGGCCATGGGCAGCTAGACGGGCATCAAAATTTCCAGCTTGGAGTTGGGAGGGGTCATGTTCTGTCTGGAAAGCCTGGAAGGAGTGATGGCAGGGAATGGGTGGGCGGTGGGGGTGGGGGTGCCCTGACTGCCCTCCTGTGGCTGGGCGCAGGGCAAGGCTCTAGGCAGGAAGGAGGCTGAGCGCAGGGAGCTGGGAGTGAGGTCCTGCCGCTGCTGGTGAGTGCTTGGGGTAGGGATGGGGGCTCCAGAGGGTGGGGGCTGGGTATCCCCTCTATGTTCCCTACATGCACAGCACATTTCAGCCCACCGACAGAGCCTTGATGTGACTCTGCTGAGCCATGCTAGAAACTCAACTGTAAGTTTATTCTAGGCTGTGAGCTGGAGGAGGAGGAGAGTAACTTGCTATCCCTCGTCTTTTTTTATTAAGATCCTCTTGGGTACTTTTCTGTCTTGTGTTTGTAGAAATCAAAGATCACCCATGCTGGCCTGTGAGCTGAAGGTAGCCTGTGTGTTTTGTGTGGCCTGTTCTAGTGTTTCAAATATTTGAAAATTCATTTCAAATTTTGGTGGTGGGGGGGTTCAAGTTTGTTTACTTTATAGCATATCCCCCCTCCCCCACCAGTCTCTGGCTTTAACCAAATTTGAAACAGTTGTCAACATTTAAATGTCAGGAACATCTGCCTGAAAAAATCCTGGCAATTTCTGGCTTCTCTTGGGAAACAGGAAGGGCTGACCAACCAAACTGAGCCCGTGTTTCATCAGCCTGGCCGAGGCACCCCCACCTCCCTGAGGGCCCTCTCTGTGTAGACCTGCCACCTGCCCTCTGTGGCCACATGTTACCTACTGGCCAAGCCCTCTAGGTATTTTCATCTGCAACTCCAGATATATTTAACCAGAAGCTCAGCCTGATTTTCCACCTCCAAAGATCCTCTGGTGAGCTCCCTCTAGTGGGCTGGTCCTGAGTGAAAGCAGATAACTGGTGTCTGGTGAGGAGGGGTGTGTTTTGAGCCCCACCTCGTGAACCCTGTGGCTCTCTGTCAATTATTTCTCACCTGTTCTAAGAGCGGCTCGTGATCCCAGAGGACTGGGGAGCCACAGGGCCAGGAGTCAGGAAACCTGCTTCTGGCCTTTGCTCAGCCATGGCTCACAGTGTGGGTCTGGGCTTGGCCTTCTCTCGTTGGGGTCTCAGATTCCTTACTTGTCATGGGAGCAGGCTGGGCTGCATTGGGAAGCACCAACCGGAATGCCCATGGGAACGGGCAGATGGAATATGGATCTGCCATGGAGTATGGTGATCTGGGGGCCAGACACCTGTCTGAAGGGGACAACTGCTACTCGACCTTGCTCCTGGGTGCCAGGCACCAACTGGCCCTGTGTTGCCACTGTTGAAATTCCGGGATTTCCAGAGAAGCCAGATATCTTATGTGAAATCTCTTGGGGTTTGGTCTGTGACTTCTAAAATATTCACAATTAATTGAAATTTATAAAAACACTAGACTCAAGGACCCAATGAAACATACCTGTGGGCCCCCAGTTGGCAGCCCCGGTGTTAGATGATTGTCAGGGTCCTTGCCAGCTGTAGCACCCTATAACTGAGGACTCGTTCCGGGCCAGGGAGCAACCTACTGATGCAGCTGGCCAGACATCCCCAGGTTTTTAGGCACAAGAATTGATTTTGCAATGCCAAGAGGCAGTACCCTTCTGTCTCCTCTGGGCAGGTGGGCAGGGGATATAGCAGAAAGAGGACCTGAGTTCGGGACCAGCTTCATCACTTCCTGCTATGTGACCTGAGACTTGTCAGCCTCTCTGGTCCTCCCTGTTCTAACCTGTAATATGGCCACGATGCCATCTACAGCTAGGTTAGCAGCCCCCAGCCCCCATCAATGTTCCCTTCCCTTTCCAGCCCCTGGGCTCAGCTGACTTGCCTCTGAGCTCCTGTCCCCTTCCTGTTACAGGAGCCATGAGCACACAGGGTCCCAGCCCCCTGGCCTTCCTCACAGCTCCTGTCACTCCCAGCAGCAGCACAGAGGCAGCAGACCCCCTCCCCATGCTCATCGCCCTTGCCTGCATCTTCCTCCTGCTGGCCAGCTGTTTGCTGTTCATGACCCTCTGCAAACCGGCAGCGCTGGACCCAACGCAGCGCCGGGCTCGGGAGTGCATGCCCCACCACCCTGGGAGCCCCAGCGAGCCCCAGCTCCGGCTCTGGAAGCGCCTGGGCTCTCTGCGCCGCTCCCTGCACAGCTTCCGCAGGGGCAGGCCTGCTCCCCGACGCCCCCTGCCGGGCTGTGATGACAGCCGGGACTGTGACTGCACAGAATCCACCAAAATGTGACAGGGTGGCCCTGCCCTCCAGGACCCACACGGGACCCACCCTCGGACCCTCCTGTCTTGGACAGAGCCTGGAATCAGGGGCTGCAGAGGACGTGGGACACACATTCAGCCCCAGTGGTCCCCTGTGTCCCTGGGCCCATGGCCTTTCCCAGAGACTGCCCTAGGAGGAATACAGGCTTCTCTACAGACCCTTCAGCTACTGCCTGCTAAAAGACCACTAGGCTGACTGGGGGGCCAGACGGTACAGCCTGCGGCCCCTGGTACCCTCCCCTCTGGCTCCCAGACACCGACAGAAGTCCTGCTCACCCTCCAGGTGCCAAAGCCAAGTGTGGATTCCAGTGGGAGTTGCTAAATGGCCAAGGGTTCCCTCCAGGCAAGCAAAATACTCAGCCCACATGGCGGGCAAGGTACCGTTTTTCTCTCTGCACCAACTCAGTGCCCTAGGCAAGATGAAAGCCTGGGGTTTCTCTCCTTGGAATTCCTGCGCCCTACCAGTATTCACCTGAAATCCCCGGGAGCTGCCAGCACCCTTGTGGTGGGTGAGATCCCCAGTGCCCACTGGGAGGAGAGCAAGCAGGAGGCTCTCAACAATACCCAGCTGGTAACCATCTTGGCAGCCATCTTGGTGGCCCCACCCACCTTGCAGGTGCTGACATTACTATGGACCAGGAAGGGGCTGAGAATGGGTTAAGGAGCTCCTTGAGAGCCAGGACCTGTGCTATCAGAGTGGTGGGAAGCAATGTCAGGAGCTAGAAGTGATGCCAGCTGGACTCTGAGAACATGTCATAGTGCTCCTGCCTCACCCGGGGGCAGAGACATCTCCCTTTGGGGTAGGAGGGTCCAGACCTCTCCAGGACAGCACCTCAGGTCTGGAGCACACTAGGTCTGCTCTCTTTGAGTTTTTGGCAATTGCGTCATTGACTGGCTACCTGTCAAAGCAAAATCACTCTGGAGTGGACGTCTCAGCATTCCAAAACCCCAAATTCTCCCCACGGGGCCATGCCTGGACACTCTGACTCCCAGATTTGGAGAATGGACAGAGGGGTTCTGAGCTGCCTACCTCCTGCTCCAGAGAGTCAGCTGGCCAGGGCCACCTGGTGCCCCGCCATGGGCTGCCCCAGCTCCCCCGTGCTTTGTTCGACTCATGGTGCAGTTAGCTGGGTCTTCTCCAAGACTGAGCTCCAGTTTTGCCCCTTGCTCCCAGTGGTTCCAGCTCCAGAACCATCCCTGGTTTCCAACTGCTGGGTAGAGAAAGCCAGAGCTCCCTAGTCTGACATTCAGTGCCTTCTGGGAGCTGGCTCTGAACTATCTTTCCCACCTCACCTTGACCCAAGACTCCAGAAGTTCTGAACAACCTACCCTCCCCAGGCTGTGGCTTACGCTGCACAAGGCACCCTCTCTGTGAGGCCATCTTTGGTCTCCAGCCAAAAGCCACCTCCTGCCTGGAACCCTTCCCATCTCTCAGAGGGACAGCAGGGATCGCTTCTACTCAACAGTGTGGGCAACCCAGGTCTATGTCTCCTCCTTCCTAGGTTCTGGGAGTTTGCAGAGAGCGGGACCACCTCCACCCTCTCACATCACCAGCTCTAGGCACAGAAGTACGAACAACGTCTCTATTTCCTGAGTGAAGGGTGGGCCAGCTGGGTGTGTCCCCACCCCTCAAAGCTTAAGGAGTCTTGCAGGGGGAATCTTTATCCTTCACATGCCCCTAAACAGAAGCTCCGTCTCCAAGCATGCTGGTGAGGCCCACTGTACCTTCACAAAGAGTGAGGCCGCCTCTGCCAGAAACTTCCAGGGCCTTGAAGAAGTCACTAATGCCTGATTTCTCCCTTAGGCACGGGGAGATTGGGAGCTGCCCTGTCTCACTCCTGAGCTCTAGGACTTCAGGCTGTGTCGTGTTGTGTAAATAGAAACTAATTCTTCAGGGTTAGAAAGTGGGGCAGGCCTCGTTCCACGGGCGTTCGTTACCCTCTCCCCTTCAGCTTGTTACCCTCAACCTGGTTCCCTTCCCAGAGCCTCCCTGACACACCCCAGGATGAACTGGGCCTAGAGTCACCGGCCCAACACTAGGTGCTTTCTTCCTGGAGGCCGGGGGTGGGGTGGAGGGGTGGGGGGTGGGGCAAGGCTTCCCGGAGGGCCTGAAGGAAACTGAAAAGCTGGGGATGGACAGAGGGGCCCTCACAGCACTGGCCACATACCCCAGCATGCCTCCACTTTGGTCCCGGGAGACTGTTGGTGAATGGGGCAGGTGTGAGGCTAGAGGAGCAGCCGAGCCCCAGAGGAAGAGAACCTCCCGCCTCCTCCTTCTGGAACAGTCCTTCAGCCTCTGGCAAATCCCTGGAGCTTCCTGGATTCTCTGGGCCTCTGGAAGTCGGCACCCCGCTCCCAGCCCATTCCCTGCCAGGCCCCTGGCCCTGACGTAGCGAGCGGGACACACTTCCAGCCCCTCCCGATGCTGGGAGCTTGCCCCCACGGACAGGCCCAGATTTGCTGTATTTGGCTCAGCCTCCGCTTCCACAGCTGGTGAAGAGGGTGATTCAGGCCTGCCCCCCACCCCCTGGCCCCAGCAACGGAGGCCTCCAGGGCAAGCTGGGGGAGGGCACCCGAGCCCCACTTTCTGATCCTCCCCCTTTCTCCCTCAGAGCCTCAGAGCTGTTACTCTAGCTCCCTGGGCAAAGGAGCTCTTTCTTCTTGTGCTTGTTTACTTCCCCAGAGGGGAGCTTTGGCCAAGGGCCTCATGAAAGCCTCTCTGTTCTGGGCCTAGCTGGGCCCTGGCTGTTTCCCCTCACCTCCTTGCTGGGAAAATGTGACTGACAGCTCCATCCCCTTGCTTTTCTGAAAGGCCCTCTGGGTGGCATGGGGGAAGAGGAGGGGGTTTGGGGGAAAGGCGGGAGTCAAGGTCTTCCTTCTGTTTTGGGGGGAGCCAGGGTACTGTCGTAGGCCACAGAAACTAAAAGCCTGGTCTCCCCGAGAGGGAGGAGGGTGCCTGGCTACTTCCGGGGCAGCCGCTGGACCCTCCCATTTCCATCCCTTCACATGGCAGGGCCACAATGCCACCGAGCGTGTGCGCAGCCCTGCGTGCCCCCAGCCCACCAGCTGCCCCCAGGGGGCCATGGCCACCTGCCTGCACGATGCTGTGTCCTTCAGGGATGTCCTCTGGGATGCTGGCCTCATAGCTGCTCTGTAGAAAGATGGGCCGGTTGTCATTCACGTCCAGGATGGTGACGAACACGGTGGCCGTCCCCGTGCGCCGCTTACCTACGGGGCCATTGTCTGTGGGAGTAGAAGGTGGATGGGTTGTTAGCAGCTGCCTGGTGGGCAAACTCCCTGGGCATGTGTCCCGTGCATCCCACCTGCCCTGGCCTTTGTAAGGGGTGGCTCTTTCCTTTTAATAAATAGAGGATAAGACTAACGATGATTAACCTCTCCCATGTGCTATTCTAGCTCATTCCACCCTTGTAAGAAGCGTGGGAAGTAGACGCTGTTACCATCAGCCCCATTTTACAGAGAAGGGAACTGAGGCACAAAGGGGTTCCATGGCAGCTCCTAGAAAAGAGACCCACGTCAGGTCCCGGATCACTTGTGAGTGCAAACTCACCAGGAAAAACTGTCTTTGAAGATGCAAGAAGTTAAGAATTTGGAGCTGAGATATCCCGGACTGGCTGGGTGGGCCACAGACCCAGGGACAAGGGTCCTCAAGGGAAAGAAGGCAGAGGGAGCTTTGATTTGGAGACAAGGTCACATTAAATCAGAGGCATGGATTGGATTCTTGCAGCTGCAAGCCCAGGAGGACTTAGAGCCACCAGAAGCTGAAGGAGTTAAGAAAGGGTTTCCTCCTAGAGCCTTGAGAGGGGGATGCAGCCCTGCTGAAACTTGATTTTGAACTTCTGGCCTCCAGAGCCCTGAGGAAATAGATCTCTACTCTCCTAAGCTACCCAGTTTATGGTAATTTGTTAGAGCAGCCCAAGGAGACAGGCACAGGTATGGGGATCACAGGCCAACAGCTCTCAGGGGGCCAGGTGGGCAAGACCTGTGGGGGCACACACACGGAGGGCCCGCCTCGACGGGCAGCTCGGCTCTCTTCCAGTCCACTGTGGAGGACCGAGGCCGAGGGTGGACCCAGTGACACGAGATCTTCCAATTTCTCCAGAGAAACCGGACATCTGGGCTTCTGCATAAAATCTGATTTTTAAATGTTCCCGACCAGCTGTCATTCTGTATGGAACGAGAGGTGGGTTAAACATGCCTACAGGACGGGATCAAACATGCCTGTAGAGGATTGGGTCTCTGGGTCCCGGGCACTAAGGTTTCTGATTTCTAAGCCTTAGGTGTCCAGGGGTTCTGCCCCTTCGGTTCCCTACGGGACCCTCCTCAGGCTGGGGACATGACTCAGCCCCAGGGGCGGCTGTCAGGTTGTCCTCCCTGGAGCGAGGAGCGTGTGCCCTGGGCTCCGTGTCCGGGCAAGGATGGTCACCCCAGGGAGGGGGACACGTAGCTGGCTCTGGCTGAGGATGAGGGATAACTCCATCCTTCCCAGGCCAGCTGACCACATGCTGGGGGCACAGTTGCATCTCCCGGTTTAGGCGATCTTGCCCTCCTAAGTTCCTCTCCAAGCCCAGCCTCCCACTGCCCTGGAGGTCCTATCCTATTTACTTCGCCGGCTGGGGACAGCATGAGCTGGCAGGCCCCATCAGAGGTCTGATCCCCAGCCTCCGCTTCCTGCCGGGCAGTGCCTGATACAGCAGGAACGCGGGGTCTCAAGAGGCAGGGAGGAGAGCAAGGCAGCGGGTGGATGCTTCTGGGTACGGGGTGGCCTGGGGAGGGGCTGCTGGCTGGAAAGGGGGAGCCACTCATTCCTTCTCACTTGCAGCTCACTGCGGATGTCCAACGGGGTGCTCCTACAAGGGGGGACACAGGCCTCATCAAACGCTTCTTTCCATCCAGAGCCCTCAGGGGCTCCCTACTGCCTGGAGACCAGAGACCAAATTGCTGGCCCAATGTTTGGGCCTCTACAAGCCGGCCCTACCTGAGTGTGGCCTTCTTCCCTGTGTACATCACACCACGAGCCAGCTGCTGCCACACATGTGTGCACACGCAGCTCTTTCCCATAGCCAGGTCTCTGCCTGGGCTGGTTCCTCTGCCTGGAAGGCCCTCCCTGCTTCTCGATATACTGAAACCCGACTTGGCCTTTGAGGTGGTGACAAGCAGGTGTCTGTCTGGCGGCACCACCCTGCTCTTGAAGGCAAACTCGGCTCCTGAAGGTTCCTCTGAGAACACTACCTTCCTGACTCTGAGGCCTGGGCTTCAGAGCAGGCCTGACCATGCCCCGACTCTAGGGATGGGCCAGGAATTCAGGTCTAACTAGCACATCTCTCCTCCCTTGACCATGGTGAGGGCTTCAAGGACAGGCACGGGGGCAGATGAACTAATTCATCAGAGCTCCTCTGGGGCTCAGCTGGGAAGACCAGCAAAGGGACAAGGGCTGTCTCCCTGCTGCTGCACTTGATCCCAGAAAGATTCAGGCCAGGGATACAGCAACCAGTGGCCACTCAGTCAGCCAGGGGATGAGAACTACACACGGGAGGCCGAGCTAGCCGCTGCAGAGAGACCGAGGCCTCATGGCCCCAGTTGGGCCCCAAATCCAGTCGTACCTGAAGCTCCATCATCCTATGGACCGGTTTTGTGAGCCCAAATTGCTTCATTTCATTTTAAAAAACTCGCAACCCAGACTCCTAACTAATCCAGAGACACTCCCTGCTGTCACTTCCTCTAAGGAGACTTCCTCGATCACACCCTTCCCCAACACCTCCCTTCGAGAGATACTCTGGGCTCCTCCCTTCCCCCTTTCTGCCTCGCTTGGCCTGAGGTTGCCGTGATCTGTCTACACCCCACCATCTGAACGGCCTGCATGTAGTGCTGCGGGCTAAGCCTCCTGCCCACCCCAGGGCTCAGGGATACCCTGGACGTCTGGCTGCCCTTTCTCCACAGATGTCAGTACACAGTCTCGGGCTCCAGGTCTGGCTTCTGGGGTCAGACACTTCAGGCCGTAGATGGGCACCCCACTAGACTGCCCAGACCCGTGCTTGTGTGGTGTGCTGGTAGGGCTGGGGCGTACCGATGGCCTCCAGGACAAGGGTGTATGCCGCTGTTGTCTCCCGGTCCAAGCTTACTACGGTTCTCACAATGGCATCACGGTAGCCCACGCTGAACTTCCCGTCAACGTTTCCACCTGTGGGCCAAAGAAAATGAAGCCTCTGTGAGGAGCCAGGCCTCCTGCCAGGGAAAGGGTGGTGGCACCCAGCTCTGCTTCTGGGCCAGGACATGCCAGGGGTAGTCAGGGAGGAAAAGGCCATGCTGCTTACTCAGCCCTGCCTGAGGACAGGGTTCTGCTGGGGCTGGGTGGGGGGTGGGTTCTGATGAGCGTGTGGCCTGCATGGGTTCAGGTGGGGGTGCCAAATGCCCGAAATCATAAGGGTTGAACATTCATTGAGCACCTCCTGCATACCAGGCACTCCACGTGGAATCTTGTCTCATCTGTACTATCACAGCCCACTTCACAGGGAGGGAAATCAGTCTGTTAGCAAAGATACGTGTGTTGCCCTGAGTTACAGTCACCAACTTGGCATTCTGATTCCTGAGCCTGCGTCCTTCACCGTTCTGCCAACTGCTGTCTGAGCAGTTAACCTGGTTGAGGCTTTTTTATAGGTGGCCAGGACTTTGGGGGCAGCTAAGATATTTTTCCAGGTCCCTTATCTTGGATTTTCTGAGTGGGGATTCCTGGAGGCTCCATGGAATAAAGAGTAGGGGCAGGTGGCCGGGGTGGGAAGTGGGAGGGTCTCCTCTCCAAAGTGGACAGAAAAGGACTCCATCTGAACAGCATGAAGACCCCTCCCCAGCCGGCTGGCAGGCAATGTGCTGTTCTGGGCAGCAGAGGGTGCTGCGGCACTGGGTTTGGACCAGCTTGGACCAGGACCCCCCCCCACCCAGCTCCTTGCGGAAAGAGCAAATTAAAATCTGAGAGTCCCAGCTAAGAGGGCTCTCCGCAGGTCAGCAGGAACTGGCCATTTTAGGGCACTGGGAAAGCATCCTGGGAGCTGCCAGGTGCTCCCTTTTCCTTACATGGTTTGCCCTTGGGTAAAAGGCCTGGACCCCTTGTGGATGGTCTGTAGCACCATTCACATGGAACAAAATCTGGTTCCTAGGGGCAGTGGAGAAACTGAGGCACAAGTAGTGCTGGGTGTTGAACCGCGGCTGGTCCACATAGTCGGGGCTTGATAACGAAGCCTTTCTTGGAGCAGTGTTGAGGACTGGACAGTGAGGAGGTGGCCGGAGGGTGCTGGGCCTCTTTAAGGAGGGGAAGGAGGGAAAGATCTGCAAAGGAGAGGCTGAGGGCTGCTGTAAGAAATGATCAGCTGTGAAGCTGGGATCCCTTGCTCTAGGGGCAGAGGAGTCCAGGAGACTGGTTTGTGCACTGAATGTAGGTAACGTGGCTGCAGGCAGGCCATGGGCAGAGAGAAGACAGCCAGTGATACAGACAAGGGACAGCTAAGGAATGTCAAAGAATGGCCCCCCAGCATCCCAGCACCTCTCAGGTGTGTCAGGGACTGCAGCCTGTTGGGCAACTGTTCTAATCCAGGCATGACTAACACGTGGCATGTTTACTACCACTTACTGAGCCTACTGTCACAACAGACATTACTAATCGATCATGACTCCCTTTCTCCTCTGGAGCCAGGACACGGCCTCATTGGATTTCTCCACAGCTCTCTACTTTGTATCTGTGAGCTGAAACCATTTTATTTAGAAGGATTGAAACCATTTGTCTCTAAGCAGATGGGAATTCTCATGAGAGAAGAGTTCCCAGGGAAGAACAAGATCACAGTGTTCCAGTCATGGCTTTATCGCCTGGATGTGGGGGCGGAGTCGGGCGGCAAGGCTCCTCCCCAGGAGTCACGGGCTCTCCCTCCCTCAAGACTGCACCTGGGTAAGGTCCCCAGGCTTTGAATAGGCTCGGGAGGCTCCCGGTGGGCCAGGCCAGAGGGATCCAGCTACAGAACCCCTGGGAAAAGCCAAGAGCAAACCCTCTGGGAGGCTCCAGCAGGAGCTAAAGCCTGGTGGGGACAGCCGACTGGGGCCCCTCCCCAATCTGTGCCCCCCTGTACCCTGGGCCTGGGGCCGGGTACACATCTGGAAGGGGAAGAGGCAGGGCCACACCTGTGATGAAGTAGCTGAGCTCAGCATTGAGGCCCACGTCATTGTCGGTACAGTTCAGCCAGACCACCCGGAACTCCCGTGGCACGTCCTCAGACACGGAGACATTGTACACGGCCGGGAAGAAGGTGGGCGTCTCATCATTCACGTCCAGCACTGTGGGCAGAGTCAGCGCACAGGGCTAGGCCTGCCTTCTGCTCCGGAGAGCCCAACGCTGGAGGCGGTGGGAGCTGACATATCTTGGTAGTGAGCTGAGGGTCCCCACGCCTGCTGGGGTCAGGGCAGAGCTGACCAGGGCTCCTTGGTCTCTCATGGTCCTGCTCCCTGCCAGGGGGCTTTGGTGCTGTTGGTGATGCTGCTGCCGCTGCCATTCAAGCCAGGAGAGAAACCCCCAGGGTCTCCCTCTAGTAGGTGCCTCACAACAACAGTGGTGATGATGATGGCGGTGACAGTGATGGTGACATCGCAGCTCTTCTCATGTCGAGCTTGCGCTAAGTGCTTCCCATACACCATCGGAATTGCCCCTCCTAACTCCCTCATGAGGCAGGCATCCTTAGACATACCACACAGAGGAGGGACAGGATCTCAGAGCAGTTGAGTCACTTATCCCATGTCACATAACAAGTGAGCGGCAGGGTTGAGGTCTCGGGGAGGCCAGCCCCTAGTCTGTCATGGGGTCCTAGGAAAACAGCTGGCTTTGAGGATTTCCCTACCCCAAAAAGCCTCATTTCCCTTAAAGACTTGGTTTCTCAGCTGCTGGGATAGTCTTCACGGTGAAATGCTCCCACCTCCCCATGCTGGCTCCTAGTTGTGTTAGCACCAGGGGACTAATGGGCTCATCTGAGGACCCAGCTTCTGCAGAGGCCTGGAGGAAAATCCCCTCTAACAGCACTGAGCACCTCTGTGTCAGCCGCTGCTGCACAAGCGGGTCCCCAGACCAGCTCCAAGAACCCTCAAGGCAAACGTGGCACCAACAGATGAGAGCATGCCTTGGCACGTCTCAGGCTGTGTCGGTTTGTACTGAGTGAACCCGCACCCGCACCAAGCCCCTGGGGGCCAGCAGAAGCCAGAGAACAGGCCACATCTCGCCTGTCACACTCTCTACTTACTTTACCTCCCTGTGGTTAGTTCTGCCCCTTTGGCAACAGCTCATGTCAATGTCCCTGTTTTATTCCAAGAATTAAAGACGTGACCAGAATGTTAGAGAAATCATAAAGGGCCTTCGCCTTGACCTTCCCCAGCCTGCAGCTAACTCTGAGGAACCCACTGACCACCCCAGGGCAAGTCGTCTCTGTTGTTCACTGGGATCAAAGATGCTAGGAGGAGTCTGGGACCTTGGAGGTGGATCCAGGCCCCCAGTCCAGGGCTGGGGACTGAAGGCTCTGCCGGCATTTTGGACATGGCAGAGGCAAAGAAGACTGCCCAGTAGCATGGTTGAGGCAGGTACCCCATCAGCAAGGCACCCTGTGTCCACCTGGACGGGGACAGCAGTGCGGGGGGTCGTGGTCTCCCCAGCCCTCCCGGCGCGGCTCCGGGTCCCATGCGCCTACCACATGGTCGGCAGCACCCTCGCCCCTCACCTCGGATGGTGAGCGTGCTGGTGGAGCTCTTGGTGGGCGTGCCTGCGTCACTGGCCACGACACGTAGCTGGTACTCGGCGACGCGCTCACGGTCCAGCTCTGCAGCAGTGACCACCACACCACTGCTGCTGTTGATGAGGAAGTCCATGCGGGGCATGGCCACCTGCATGCGGTACGACACCAGCCCGTTCGGGCCTTCGTCCAGGTCGACGGCCACCACCTGAGGGAAAGCAGGGGCCACGGGAGGGGTGGGGACAGGAGGACTTCGTCTTGAGAAGGTCCCCTCCTTCCCCTGACCCGTACTCAGCTCTAGCCAGACACGCCCACTCCCCTGAACATGTGTGTCCACTGTTCCCAGCGCACCTGCCCAGCTGCTAAGAGGGCGGCATGTCAGAGCTGAAGGGATCCGACACATCACAGGGGATCAAGGGGGCAGGGAGGGGGAAAGCGCTTTCTAGAACAAGAGTCTAGCTCCCCATAGCTTTCCCCTTCAAAACCCCATTCTCCTCCTTGGCAAGCTCCCCTCCACCCCCCATGGATGCTGGGCGGCTCGGGGCTCCGAACTGCGTCATGTTCCAGCAGGCTTCCTGGCAGCTGGCTGGAAGCAGTGGGGACAGCTCCAAGGGCCCTGGGACCATGTGCAGCTCTGCTACATAAAACGACCAATGGTGCTCTCCCCAGCTTCATTAGACAACAAGATGATGGAAAGGGGTGACTTTTAAGTCACCTGATGTATTATTTTGAAAACGTCGTTTGAGGCCACGTGTAGGCAAGCATTCCCCAAATCCCTACACTGTTGCTGTCTGCACCCCTAGTCCTGAGGACAGTTCTCCTGATATATAGAAAGTTTCATAGAAGAGGATTCAGATACTTTGAGAGAATGTGAATAACCAGGATTAAGTCCAGATTCTCAAGATCGAAAAATGTCAAGATCATCCAGCTTAACTCACATTGAACAAACCGAACAATAAGATGTCTTCTCAAATTGAATGTTTTCCACGGTGGGGGGATCACTACTTCTAATTTATCTGCAAACAGCTCTAATTCCTGGAGAAAGTTCTTCCACAGATCCCAACAGAAATCACGATCCATCCAGGTTGTGGGGTGGGGGAGTTGGAACGCATGGCTCTTGTCAGAACCCTCTTCCTATATCTACGGATGGTTCCCAAGCTAACTGCTCCAGCTCCTTCAACCATCTTTTCATGCCTGAGCTAGTTAGGTCCTCTGTGAACTCAGAAGCTGCACTGTCTGCAAGCCCCTGGAGAGCAGGCTGGGGGGCTCTCTCACCCACTTGCCCCCTCCTACTTCAGGGGGCTCCTCAGGGACTGGCTGCTGTTCCCTAGATTGTAGCTCCCCCTGCTGGGCATTTGGGAGAATGTCCTGCTGGAGAGAGAGCTCCCTGGGACCTTTGAAGACCACTACTAATCTCTTCTCACAGATGAAGAAACTGAGGCACAGCGGGCCCACAGGGCATCACCAAGGTGACTCACTGTGTCATCCTGACAAAAAACTGTGTCTTCTTTGAGTGGAATCAGGCTAACCCTTTGCCATCAGATCCCGCTGTGTCTCAGGTATAACCCCCCACACCAGACACCAGATCATGAGCCCATCAGCCACCAGGGAACCTCCGCAGTCCGAGGGCCACCTTGCTGCACACACGTGTCTGACTGAATCCCAACAGCACAGCCAGGCAGGTACTAGTATGAACCCCATTTCATAGGTGAGAAAACTGAGGCCCAGTGAGGTTAAGTTGTTTGCTCTAGGTCACACAGCACACAAATGGGGAGAAGTTGGGATCCACACTCACGCTGGGTGCACTCCAAAGCCCATGCTCTTAATCATGAGGGCCTTCTGGTGTTTCTAAACAGGCATGCATCATCTTTCCAGAATGAGCCCCTTCAGGGCCTCGTTGACAGGGGGTGATGGAGCAGGAGGCAGAGGGCCAGGTTCAAGATTAGGCCCTACCTCTTCTTGGCCACAAGTCTCTTGAAGCCTCCTGCCAAGTGGGGAGGCTGCCCCCCACTGTGTGGAGCTGCTCTGGGGCTGATGGGAGAGTGGCCTGCCCGTAGATGCAGGGTGCCAGGGTGACACCTATCAACCCTCTCTATGATCTAGAACCAGCTACCGCTTGTAATATTGAGGGCCTTGGGCCAGACCTCCATAATCAGGACCTGCTTGACTTGCCTTCCCAGAATTCTGTCCTCTCCCTTGGTGCTTTCCCTCCACCTCTCTAAACCCCCTGTCCTTTAAGACCCAGCTCAAGCCCCTCCTCCTCCAGGAAGCCTTCCATTACCTCTCTCAGAGCACTGACTCTCCAAGCCTGGCCCAGACTGTGACCTGTCCGATGGTCTCGGCTGGCTTCCCCTGCCCCACCCCTGCAAAGTGTTCAGCATGAGGCCAGGCGCCCAGGGCCTCCTCTGCCCGCCTGTTGGCTGGGTGAGACGAGGTGAGGGAGATAGATCAGGAGCTCAGGCCAGGAAAGAGAAAC
This sequence comes from Mustela nigripes, assembly GCF_022355385.1. Classification (NCBI taxonomy): domain Eukaryota; kingdom Metazoa; phylum Chordata; class Mammalia; order Carnivora; family Mustelidae; genus Mustela; species Mustela nigripes. The sequence continues at coordinate 137,847,228 of NC_081560.1, read as the reverse complement.
TCACCTGGTAGACAGAGACCCCGGCTGGAGTGCCTTCGAGCACCTCAGCCACGGAAGGCAGGTTCTGAAAAGTGGGGTCATTGTCGTTGAGGTCCAAGAGGTTCACAAACACTGTGGCGCTGCTGGTGGCTCTCAGAGGAGGCCTGCCACCTGCGGGTGCCAGGGAGAGGGAGACAGGGGTGCAAAAGAGACAGGGACAGGAAGAAAGGGAGAGTGGGGAGAGGGAGGCAGACTCAGTGAGGTCTCCCTCCCAGGGTCCCTCCAGGGAGCAGCCTGGGCCTTGCACGCCCCCCTGCCACCTCCGCCCCCCGAGGGTACTTTTGGGGCTCACAACAGACAAGAGGGTGTTACCCCATTCTTAGCGATCATGACACGGCCCTCTTGTACCCAGGCCTTGCGACCCAGAAAGGACAGGTCATCAGGAGAGGCCCCCAGTACCCTGAGAGTCAGGGGCCCCCGCCGAGGTGTGTGGGGCTACAAGGGACACATACAGTCAGTGACAGAGACGATTATCCTGCGCATCAGCTCCGCCTCGTCAGGGTCGGGGTTCTCCCGATCCAGCATGACATGGGTGGTACGGATCTTGCCGGTGCTGCTGTTGAGGCTGTAGAACTTGTTAGGCGGCTGGATGCTGTACACCAGGGTGCCGTTCTCCCCCAGGTCTGGGTCCACGGCCACCACCTGCCCGGGAGGGAGCCCAGCCTCCACTGAGCCCAGCTGCGGAGGGTGTCCCTGAGCCCACACCCCTGTCCCTCCCTCCCTCCCAGCTCCATAGGGGCTCTGAAGTTCATGAGATGGGTCAGCAGTGGAAGTCTTGAGCTCCTTGGCCACGCAGTTTTACCCTTAGGCCAGTCCCTTTCCCCACTTAAGCCCCAGCCTTCTGTTTCTAGAAGCAACAGCTGGCACACACCGATCTACGGGAAGCTCTCCATACCCCATGCATGCCCGGCCCTCGGCAAGTACAAGTACTGTGGGGACAGCCCTAGGAGGAGGAGATCTACAGTTATGCCCATTTCACACAGGAGGCTCAGCGAGGCTCCCCGGGTCTCTCAGCCTGTGTCCCTCCAGAGCCCACACTAGCAGTCAGCAGGCCACGCTGCTTGCACATCTTTGTGTCACTGTTTTCCAGATGTGTGGGGCAATACGTTCATGGGTTTTTGGGGGAGCAGGGGATGCCCAGTAGGTCCATGATCATGGAATTCTTTGGGGACTGGGAATTCTTCAGGAGGCTGGGAAGGGCTGAAGAGGCTGAACATTTGGCTGAGCTTTGGGAAGAATCTGAAACCCTGAATTTGGGGAACTGCCTTCCTTTGGACTTTCTGTGAGGCAATTTGAAAAGAATTAGTCTTCTGTGACACCAGGAATGACAGGGCGGGGGAAGGGAGCCAGAGGAGGCCTGCCACCTGCGGGTGACAAGGCCACCAGGTTTAGAGGGTGAGTCCCAGCAAGTTGGGGCTATTGTGGGTTGGGGGAGGCCGGAGAAGAGAAAAGGGTGAGCCTCCCTGCCTGAGAAGGGGGGGAGCTTTAACTCTCCAGGCCCCCTGACTTGGTTCCCCACTTATAAGCCTCACCCTGTGAAGGGATCAACCTGAGTGCCCTCCTAACCCAGGGCAACTCCCAGAACCCTTCTCTTCCCGTCCCCATGCCTGCCAATCTCCTGCTTTGGAGAAAACCTCCCTAGCATCTACCTCCCCCAAGGGGGAAGCAGAACTGAGCAGGGGACACAGGCCAGCCTCAAGGTCATACAGCGCCAGCCTGGAGGCTGACCCAGCTTCCATTGTGGACGTCTACCAAGGTCCCAGGACAGCAGCAGGACTCACCCCCACGCTCATCCTTTGCCCTGTGTGGCAGAGGTCACGGTGGCACCAGAAGGGGACAAGATCAATGGGAGAGGGGCGGTGACCGCAGTCCCCAGGGCCGCATCAGGACAGTGTCATTCTTAACTCCAGGATGCTCAGTGATGACAGCCTGGCCTTGTCAGCTCCTTCATCTTACTTGATGTGGGGACTTTTGTGCTTTGGCAGCAGAATCTGTCCCTCCTCTGGCTTAGTCCCCAGCCGGAGGTATCTCTGGGACCAGCAGACCAGAACAGAGAGATGGGTTGCCCTGGCCGAGGGCCTCCACCTTGCCCCCAGGTCCGGAGTGGCCAGGGAGAGGGGGCCGTGCTGACGCTGAACCCTGAGCCCTGTAGGGCCTCCTGCTTCAGAGAGGTGGGAGGGGAGTGCCTACACCTGGCAGCACCAGGGGGCAGGCCTGAGGGGCCCCCGCTGTGCTGTGGAGTACGTCACTCACTGTAGTTTCCTCAGCCTCTGCAAAGGGGACCCCTGTGCTGACAACGGGAGGTGGGGCCCTTAGGCATGCCGGTGTCACTTCAGCCAGGCAAGTCATTTCGCTGACAAAGGAGACCGGCAAAGCTTGTATTTCTACTATGCTTCTCTCTAGAGGAGGAAGGTTTTTAGTCCAGTTTTTCCAGATGGGGAAACTGAGGCAGAGAGCAATTAAATGACCTGTTCAAGGCTAGCAGCTTGTTGTTGAATGTGCAGAGATAATTTTACATGGTGGAGAGTGGGGGGCTTCTCCTTATCTCTCGCTGCCCCTGGGGTGAGTGCCCCAGGGTGCCTGGGTAGCTGCTTCCAAGGGGCCCTAAGTGGGGGCTGGGCCCTGGCTTCTGCCTCTCAGCTCACTCCCTGGTTGGGAGGAGGCACAGGAGAGGGGGGCCGACTGCGGCTAGCCTCCTGCAGGCTCCCCGCCAGGCAACTGCGTAGAGTCTCACCACTTTCCCTCTTCATTTCCCGTGTCACACTGTCGTTTTTCTCCTGGCCTGACGGGGAATAATTTTCTCCCTCACCCCTCTCTTATTTTGCTGGAGGGCTTTGAAAGGCTCTAAATCAATGCCCATCAGCCAGGTCCTTGAAGGAGCCTGTGGGAGCCCCGAGGGAGGGCTGGGCCAAAACCTCGCTTGCAAAGGGAAAAGGGCCAAGCTGCAAGCTCACGCCGGGGCGGGTGCAGGCCGACGTGCATGCCGGGACAGCTCGCTGTGTCCCGGGATGCAGGCACACGCTTGTCTGCACACAGCTCTCAGCAGTCACTGGCGTTTGGGAGAGTTGTGGGGCACACCCCTGGTCTCCCTCTGACAAGGAAGACCTGACGGGACCTGGCAGAGCTGGGGGGCAGGTGAAGCGGGGAAGAAAGATGAATGAAGTCCACCAATGACTACCATTTGCCAATGTTTGAATTCTTACAATGCACCTGGCACCGTGCTAGGCACTGGGGTTCAACAGCAGACAAGATGGATAGGATTCCAGCACGGGAGGCGTGGTGACAACAGCTACCATGAATTTACCACTCACTGTGTGGCTCATTAAGTAGGGACTACAACTCTATCACGTGGGGACCCCTACCAGCCCCATTTTCTAGATAAGAAAGTTGGTGCACAGGGGTGCCTGGGTGGCTCAGTCATTAAGCGTCTGCCTTGGGCTCAGGTCATGATCCCAGGGTTCTGGGATCCAGCCCTGCATCGGGCTCCCTACTCAGCAGAGAACCTGCTTCTTTCTCTCCCACTCCCCCTGCTTGTGTTCCCCGCCCCCCACCCCTGTCAAATAAATAAAATCTTTAAAAAAAAAATCAGAGCACAGAAAGGTGTGGTGACTTGCCAAAGGTCACAGAGCTGGAAAGGAACATGGTTGGGATTAGACCCTTGACATTCTGGGATCAGAGGCTGCCTGCTTAATCACTAAGCTACACTGCCTCTGAATGAGTTAGCAACCTAATAAACAAATAAAACACAGATGTGGGATCAGCTCCGGAAGAAACAGTGAAGAGAGCAGACAGAGCCCCATTAGACAGGGTGGTCAGGGAGGGCTTCTCTGAGGAAGTGGCATTTTAGGCTAGGGCAGGAAGAGGAGAAAGAGGCAGCCCTGAGAAAAGCAGGGGTGGGGGTCAGAGGGAAGGGCTTGCACAGAGGCTCTGAGGGGAGGAAGAGTTTATTGGGTTTGGGAGGCTGAGAGGCCAGCGTGTGTGGTGGGGGGTACTGAGTGTGGGAAGAGTGGTGGGACGATGTGTCAGGAGGGGGCAGCCCCTATGCAAACATGACCTCCTCCTTGACATCACCTCTGGGTCAGCTGCCCTCCTCACTCCCTTTCTCCATCTCAGCCATAGCTCTTACCTCACCCAGGGCCACTGTGTGGCCTTAGAAGGCCTCATGGAGTCCCCAAAAGTAATACAGCATACCCACATATAAATGCCTATAAACCATAAAATTTAACCAGACTTTATGACTACTCCTTTTGAAATTATTTTGCCACGACAAACTGGACTAATGTACGGGCTTCTTGATTTCTGGTTTCCTGGCCTCCATTCACACATACCTGGGAATTCCAGAGAATTCTGAAAATCTTAAGAATTCTAGAAGATCTAACCTACAACTTGTCCTTAAATGCAATGGAATTTTTTCAAAACTTAATCGTCATAATATATTTGGTAGATGTTTGATGTAATAGGTTCTAATTTTGACTTGGTCATTTTCTGTTTGAACTTGAGTCATGACATTTTGTTTTCAGGTCTCAGATACAAATACTTGGGAGTCCCCACCCTGTCTGTAGCTGCCCCACCCCAGGGGAGGAATGGCCATGCTAAGCCCTTACTGAGTGGTGGGTTCACACGTCCATCTCCCCAGAGGTAAAGCGGGGGCAGGTCCGCTTGGTAAGAACTACGGCTTTAACACAGGGTGAGATGGGAACCAGTGGTGGGTTCCAGCAGGAAGGTAACAGGAAACTCCCTGGAAATGGAGGGGAGCCTTGCTGCTCTCTCTACTTCCGAGCTTGGCGAACATGGGGCCTGGCACACGGCAGGTGTCCAAAGAAGGTCTGCTGAGTTTGCTGGAGAGTGACACGGCCCCGGGTAGCGGGCCTCCAGCCCATTGTCCCAACCTGCTAATGGCTCAGAAAGCTGTGAGGAAGGCTGGAGACCTCGAGAGGGTCATGGGGACCAGGTCCTGGAAAATGCCCAAGCCAAGCGCAGTCCCAGTCCAGCAAACCCCTTTGGCAGGTGGCTTCTTCAAAAATGGCCTCTCCGGGCTGGTGGCCCACGCAGCCACTTTCTCCCAGGGACACCTGTCTCACCTGCCCCTCAGGTCCCTCGGAAGGATTTTTGCAGAGACATAAAGCAAAGGTAGGAGATGACCAGAGAGGTGTTCCAAGGTAAGCCCTTTTGGGGTCCCAGACTGGAGTTGTTGGCTAGAGCCCAAGTGCCCACGAGATGGCAGCAGAGAGCACCCCCACCATCTCAAGCCCCAGAGAGGGCTAAGGAACTGGCCTAAGGTAGTGATTTCCACACTCGGCCCCTTGCTTCAAAGAACCCTCCCACGGGGCCTGCAAAAAACCCGATTCCAGATCCCTGACCCAGGCCCTATTGGAATCTCTGGAAGGGGGGCCCAACCACCAGCAGAGAGTCATTCAGATAGGGAAAGGAGGACAAAAAGCTTCCTTCAAGGCTGACATCCTCCCCTTCTAGACTCTGTCCCGGTTGGCTGTGGTTGGTGAGGGGTCCAAATGGGGAGGCTAGGCCCCGCCATAGTGAGGCAGCCTTCCTGTGGAGCTTGGTGTGAAATTTTCCCTCCCTTCTCCCATCCCGCCCACACTCGCTCAGGACCTGAGCCTCCTGCCACGGCACCCTGAGCCAGCGGAGATGGAGGGCTGGGCCAGGCACTTTCCAAGTCAGACAGACCTGGGTTCACATCCTGATACAATCTCTGACTAGCTCTGGGACCTGGGCCAGACCCCTCCAACTCCAAGACTCAGTTTCCTCTGTAGTACGACAGTAGTCATGAGTCCACCTGCCCTGTGAGGTCATTACAAGGGTGAGAGAGAATTCAGGGGAAGGCCTCGGGCTTCGCCCCGCACAGTGCCGGCATTCGATATGCTGGGTTACCACCAACTATGAGGTTCATGCCTGTCTCAGCTGGCTGAGTGGCTTTGGGGCTGGACCCTGGGGAGAAACCACCTCACATGAAGCCAAATGGGGGAGGATACTACATCACAGATGCGAACCCCAGAGCCGATCAAGTGGGGTGCCCAACCCTGGCTTTCCTCATCTTCCCCAGGATGCTGGCTCCCATCCAGACTCCTGAGACTTTGGCCACGTCTCCCTTGCTCCCCACTCCAAGTCCTAACCCTGCACACAGTGCATCCAGGGGCCTGGGCCAACCTGGAATATTCCAGGCCAGAAAATCCCTGGGCGAACTTCAAACACCCCACTGGGGGCCTGCCTGTGGGGAACAGAAGCGGGGAAGGAAAGGTGGGGGGACAGAACCTATGTTGTATGACTTGAGGAGGTGGCTGGCGCCTTGCTAGGGGAGGGCGGGAGCTCTCCTGTGGGCCCAGACTGAGTCCTGGGGTCTCCGCAAGCATGGTGACTAGCTGAACCAGCTCTAGCTGCCTGGGCCCTGTCCCTCGGCAGCCTGTGCTCCCTTTGACAAAGCCCGAAGCAGCCCATTGCCTCTGAGGACGGTGCAAGGACTTTCCCACAGCCTCTGACTACCTTCCGCCATGCAAGAGAGCTTCCGGAAGTCTGCTCCGTGGGCTGGCTCAGAGGGAAGCAGGAAGCCCGTCGGTCCCTCATGGGCCGGCATGGCAGACGCCCTGAGAAGGGCTGCCTGGCATTCTGCCGTCCCACCACCACTTACCGTGGTCACGTCAGAGTCTGGAGGGGTCATCTCCACCAGGTTGATATAGTACGGGGCATCCTTCCAGGTGGGGTGGTTGTCGTTGATGTCCAGGAGGGTGATGTTCACCTGCGGGGGCCACGAAGGGCAGAGAGGGAGGCACCCAGCTGGCTGAGCTGTGCGGGGCCCAGGAGAGGTCATACTCAGGGGCCTATGGGGCATCTCAGCAGGAAATCCATGGGCTCCATCTACACTGGGGGCCTCAGGGCAGGGCCTGGGCTTTCTAGCACAGGGGGGAGCCAGGTCCCCCCAGGGAGAGAGTTCAGGTGCTGTCCCATCAGGAAGCATAATGAATGCAATGACCCCTGAAATTCTTCCTGTAACTGGGGACCTCTCTCACCTATCCCAGGCTTGGCGGAAAGGGATGGACAGGGTCGGGGTTGAGATTCAGTCTCAGCTACGAGCCAAGCAATTTCCCTGCTCACCTGCCACCCAGGTAAATTATTTATACGGCTCAGAATCCTATTAGCAGGGGCCTCCCAGGATGGAATGGGGTTCTGGGGATTTTTCTGCCAAGTCCCTGGCCAAGCGATACTGACCCCCACCCCTCTGGCCGGGCAGGAATGGGGCACAGCTGCTGTGGGTAGGGTGAGGGCCAGGCAGAGAGGTCAGGGATGGCTCCTGAGGGAGAGTCAGAGAAAGCAAGCAGGATGAAGGAGGCGACCGGTCAGCGGGTTTTCCTACTTCCTCTCCCATAGGGGGCTTCCTGCCTCTTACTGCCCAAACCCCTGGGCCCCATGTCTTCTCTGCAGCCCAGAGCTCAGTCAGTACCCTCAGATGTCCTTTCTCTAGTTTCCTATACCTGAGGCACCTTGGTGGGGCAGCAAGGCCTTGGCTGGGGGCTCTGGGCCTTGATGGGTCCTACTTACTCACAGTAGGGAAGCCTAGGCATTGTTTCTCAGCACCAGGGTTAGGGACCCTGCTTTCTGTTTGGAGCCACCCTTTCTGGCAGAAATACTGCTCCTTGTAGGAGCCCCAAGCTCCTACTTGCCCAGCTGGTCTTTTAGGGACAGGGAAAGACACCTGTTCCTCCTGAGTCCCCCATGTCCCAGGAGGGCATGCCTTTCGTCCCCCTAGCTGCAGTGGCCCCAGGGTTGACCTGGGCTGACAGCAAGTTGGTGTCTGCCACCCTCCCCCGACTCGCACTGCATCGGGACACAGGTGTGACCTGCAGATGGTCTAGGGAGCAGCACCTGGGCGCTGGGGAGGAGGGGGCATGGGAGCGGTGGGGGAGCAGGGGGAAGTCTGGGGGAGCAGGGGGCATGGGAGCGGTGGGCACTCACAGTGGCGATGCCGGTTTTCTGATTGTGGCCCACGCCCCCATCCACGGCTCTCACGATGAGGATGTATTCAGACTTGGTCTCACGGTCAAGCAGGGAGGTGGTGGTGATTTCGCCTGCGGGACGGAGGCATAGGGTGGGCCAGGGAGAGAGCAGGGAAGGAAGGAGAGCGTGAGCATTATTTGCATGATCCGGCAGCAGGTGTGCCTGTGTGTGTCTCCGTGTGTGTGCACGTGCTGGGTGTGTGAGATGGCGCCCTGCAGGGGAGAGCGGGGAGCACCCATGCCCCTGGAAACCGGAATGCCCGAGGTGGCAGCATAAGCCCCTGATGGGGAAATATCTTTGTATGGGGGACAGCATGGCGGGTGACAGGGTTAGGGGTTGGGGACTAGGACGGGAGCACCCTAGCCTCAAGCTTGGTCACAAGAAATTTCTTTTTTAGACTTCTGACATGATCTTACTGGCGCTGTCCCTTGAGACTTGTTACTTAAATCTTCCGTGCCTCAGTTTCCTCCCCGGTCAGAAGGGAAAAGCAATAGGAATTACTTCAGAGGGCTGTCGGGGGATTAATGTGGTCAACATCATAGAAGGCTCAGAACGGCGCCTGGCACTGTTCATTCACAGACAGTCACAGAGAAACAGACATGACCCTGTAACATAGGATGTGTTTTACACGTGTTCTGACTCATTACTTGTTAATCAGCCCATAATGCATGGACAATAGTTATAAAATAATTTCCTCATGATCTTATAACATGATTCTATTACCTTGAGGTTTCTTTTAGGGTACAAACGAGTTATTCCATTAACTACAAACACTTAAAACTGACCACTAATCAACCTGTTTTTGGCTTTTCTTTGTATTTTGGTGTAACCGAAACACAAAGGTCACCCTGGTCACGTGTGGAGTGGTGTGCTGGTTTTTGATAACCGGATTCCCAGAGGAAGCAAAAAAAGAAAAAAAGCATTTGCTGATTTCCACCAGGGCCATGGCAAGCTGCTGACTTGATGGCCTGGAACCAGGAGTGGAGGAGATGCTTGAACTTGGTTCTCAGAAGCAGGTGTGAGCTGGTCCCTGCCTGCCCGTGGTGGTAGGCAGGCCGTTTACCTCTGACCTGGGCCGCAGCAGAGAGCTATGCTTTGAGGACAGTGAAACCCAATCCGAATTCTAATTATGGCCCTTTCTACATGTTTGGCCTTGGAAAAGTTACTTAATTTCTTTGAGCCTCAGTTTTCTCATCTGTATAAGGGAAATTACTATGCCTTCCAACCAGAGCTCTTATGAAGATTAAATAATTAACAGAGCTACGGATAAAGCTCCCAGCACGTGGGAAATGCTTATTGCCTTCTCCAGACTGTGAGAATTCCCCAAGGCAGGGGCTGTACACCATCCATTTTTTTGCTTTTGTTTTTTTACCCCCCTTGCCTGAGCTGTACCCCCTGAGGCAAGTTACTCAACTTCTCCATGCTCGGTTTATTCTACCATAAAACAAGGGAGGTGGACCAGAAGGTCTCACCCTTCCCTCCCTGCCACACTGGTTTGTCCTCTGACCTGCACAGGGCTGAGCGGGGAGCTGGGAGTGGGGACCGGGCAGTGAAGGTGCTAAGGCCAGAAACAAAAGACAGGCAAAGGTCGGCCCACCAGGCCATGTTCCATGCTGGGGCGGTGTCAATTAACTGGCAGGGTGAGGAAGAAATTAATCTCTAAAAAGTTTTAAACATGAACTTGTCGGCATGATAGATGGCTCCTCCTGTCTGGGAAATTAGATCCAATTAAGGCCACCTTTGTGGAGTGGGCCGGGCTCATTTGACCGAGGAGCTCGGAGGAAAACACTTATGCCTTCCCTGCTGAAAGAGTCATGTAAAGGCAGCAAGAAAATGTCCATGTCATTATTAAAGGCCCCAGGGTGGAGATGTGGTCCCTCACTGGGGAGGCAGCCGGGTGCTGAAAGGTCAGAGCGCCCAACCCGCTCATGGGTCTAACGTGGCTTATATCATCTAGCAGTTAAAGCCTGAGCCCCGGGGTCCCAAGTTCAGACTTTCCAAGTCCTCAGTCAAGTTGCTTCACCTCTCGGTCCTATGCACCAGTTCTGCCACCTGGAAACTCAGGACGATGCTGGTACCTGCCCGAGAGCGGTGAAGGTGGTAGACGGGCGTGATGCTGTCTGAGCTCCAGCTAATGCCCATGAATGGTATGATTCTGAGCCCCGTGGAAGTGCGGGCTCGCTGGGACGGATGCTCCTGCGAGCAGGGAACAAGGCCCCCATTGTGTCAGAGGTGGAGCGAGAGGCTCAGGACGGCCCTGGACAGGTCTCGCCTTGTACATGTCAGTACGTTCTGCTCCCCTCGCTTCCAGGAAAAGGGAATCAAAGAAAGCCTTAAGGCAGACTTGGATGGGCATGGGTCACAGGAAGACTTAAAGCCTCCTCCAGCCCCTGGAGCAGGGCTGGCCAGTGTCCACCAGACCCCTGCTCTCTTTCCCAGGCTAGACTGTCTGCCGCACAGGGGCTGGGAGGCCGGAGACGACTTCCCCGGGCTGCCTTCCATATAGGCATATTGCTGGTTCTGGCCAAGAGGATGTGGGCCAAAGTGACCTCTGTCACCTCCAGTCCTGGCCCATATACATCTCTTCAGATAGAACTCCAGGCTCTCTTCCCCTGCCAGTAACCTTGGAGTCACAACATGGAAGGTGCCTGGGTCCCAGAATCACCATGCTCAAGGCTGTCCACGGAACATGGCATCGGAAAGCTGGGTGGGTCAGGATTTCTGTTGTCTTGGGCCACTGAGACTTCAGGGCGGGCCTGCTTGGTACCTTCAGTGCCCTTACCTAATATAAAAATGGGTATTTAGAAGTGGAGGGCCTTGTATGACCACTAAGTAGCATGGGAACCGCTATGAGGGAAGACCATGTCTAATTCCATCCTGTGCCCCAGAACCCAGCACCTGCTGGAGAGCAGGCCCCCACTGACACTGAATGAACATGTGAATGAATGTCCAGGGGTTTCATATTCCTTCCCAGCTTGTGACCTGGAGTCTCCTGTTTTTGTTTTTGTTTTTTCCTCCCCCTTGCCACCCAGCTTCAGGGGAGAAGGATCTGGAGGGAGGCACATGGACAAGGGGGAAGAAAGCCAAGAGCTCTGTGGACTGAGCAGGGGCCAGGGACTCACCAGGGGGCCCCTGGGTGAAAAGACGAAAGACAACGATGAGGAAGATGTCACCATGTTAGCACCTGCTGCGTGCCAGGACCAACTCTAGGAGTGCTCCCTGTAACAACTCACGGGCTCCACACTCCATCCCTAAAATGACCATCCTCATTGTGCAGGGGGAGAAACCAAGGCACATGCTGTGTTAAGAAGAGGAGCCAGGTTCAAGAACTGGGTCAGCAGCTGAGGAAGGGGAACGTGGAGGCTTAAGAGATCCCTGTAGGGTGGCATGTTAGTCAGCTGTTGGCGAAATGGAACACATGCTAAACATAACAAGGCTCCTTGCCATTGAAAGACATCCTCTGGGGACACATTCATGTTCCAGTTTGGGGGCGGGGGTAAGATCACTAATCACACTCTAGTTCATATGTCAGGGATAAAACCAGGTGCTCAAAGCTGGCATGCTTCAGTTGAGGGCTTCTTGGGAAAGGGAGGGAGACCCTGGCTCAGGGGCAGACCCAGGGCTAGGCATGGGGAGTCAGCCCGAGGCGGAGAGGATGGGGCCACGGCGCTCACCTGAGCGGGCGTTGATCCGAAACTGGGAGGAACCCTCCAAGGAGTAGATGATGGACTCCTGACCATACTCTCGGGAGCGGTCCAGGTCTGTGGCATTCAGGAACAGCACCGTGGCTCCTTCCAGGAGACAAACAGGAAATGTTCAACCTAGGCTTGTGGCTTGAGGCCCAGGGAGCAGGACCTGGGACCTCCTGCTGACCAGCCTTCAGGAGGCAGGAAACCTGCCACTGGGGCACCCAGGGATGAGAGTGGGCTTAACCCCCAGAGCTCCCTAGGCTGCGTGGGTACAAGGCTCCATGGGAGGGGGTCCTGGAGCCTGGGGGGGATTACACCTGCTGCTCTTGCCCATCCCCCACCCCCAGGGACCCTTCCACTGCTCTCCCCCACCTCCCTCTGGCAGCTCACCAGAGAAAATACACTCAGATGGACCATCTTTGACTTTGAGTCAAAAAGAAATGAAGCCCTATATTAAATTATTCCACATTTATTGTATTCAATTTTGGTCTTATTTCATCTTGTTCACAAGGGGAAATTTATAAGGGTTTTTATTTTCTCTTTAATATCTAGTTAAGGCCCTCGCTGTCATGCCCGTTTCTGTGAAACCCTGGGTCAGGGGATCAGCCTTTCCAGCGGCCTTTGCCAGAGACCCTGAAAGCGGCCTGTCCCGAGGCCACTCCAGGTTGTGGGGTCCAGCCCCCCAATTGTCTCCCATTGCCGCCTAATGGCCACACTGAGGAGATTCAGTGTGTGGCCTTTTAGAGTCATGGTGCCCAGGCTGGAATCCCAGGGGACCTTCTAGCAACTAAGCCTCAGCTTCTTCCTCTATAAAATGGGTCTACCTGGAAAGCCAGCTTATGGGGCTGTTGGTGAGGACCCTGGGGACAAGCAGGGTACAGGCCCACGGCAGCTTTCACTGAGCCACACATGGGAGTTACTCTTGTGTGGATGAAGCAGGAGTCCCAGCGGTCTAAGGGGCCAGGCAGGGGGCTGTGAGACAGGCAGGTCTTTCTGGCACCTTCCAGGGGGTGTAAGGCCTTGGCTCCCCAGTCTTACCCTGAGCAGGGGGACCGGAGAGAGATCCTCTCCTGGGGATGCCTGACTGGGACAGGGAAGGGTGGGTTGGGCCCAGCCTGGGACCTACCCAGGAAGTCCTCAAACACAGGAATGTATCTAGAGACTCTCCTGAGAAGGCCCCATGGTGCCACAGAAGGTCACCCTCCAGATATAGCAGCAATTCCTCACCTGGGGGTTTCCCCCACCAGAACAGTCCACCCTAGATGTAAGGGTGAGCTATCAGCCTGCCCCTAGGACAGAGCGGGTCCCTGGGGAATCCGAATGTAGAGCTGGGGGTCCCGGGTCTGCAAGCTGGACCCTGCCACCAAATTCATGGCCAAGAGACCAGCGTCCCCTTCTATTTCTCACATAGGAACACAGCCAGCCTGGCCTCACAACATGATTCAGTCCTCTGCACATGCTCACTTAATCAAGCTTGTTCTGTGACTGATTGCTGACCGTTCTCTCCCCTGCTGGAGAGCCGCTGAAGGAGAGTGGGGACCAAGCACCCAGCACAGTGCCTGCACATAGTGGGTGCCCTGCAAACAGCCGCTGGCTGGCAGATGACTAGACTTGTCACGGGTGTGCCCGCTGGCCTCCTGCCTCCACAGCCTCCCCCATCACCGGGGCCTGTACCTGCCATGATGTTCTCCACCACGGAGACGAAGTAGGCAGGCTTGCTGAAGGTGGGCGGGTTGTCGTTCTCATCCTGGACGGAAGGGAAACAGGTTGTCAGAGCCAGGGAGGCCAGCGGGGCTGGCACGGAAGAGCTTTGGCCTTCATGTTTAACCAGAGCCAGGTGGGGTGTCATGGGGCGGCGGGTGCTCCCCTGGCTGGGCTACAGTTTGGGGAGGGAGGACAGGCCTTGGAGATACACATAAGAGCCAGAAGATGGAAAAGGCAGGCAGTGGTAGGGTTGCCTAGAACTCTCAGCTTCCTTCTCTCCCATTGGTTTTCGAGTGCATCTCCAAGCTTTACTCCTGTTCTGCTCAGCTCAGCACCCTCCATGCTGGGGGTGCCCACTTGAAGCTTCCCTCCCAGCAGCTCTAAGATGGTGATGGAAGGTTCTAAGACCCTTCCCACCAGAAGGAAAGGGAGAAAGGGACACCCGGACCTAAAGTTCCTGGTTTCTAGAGCCCGGATTCCAGGCCCCTCTGCGCAGGTAGGAATAAGAGCTGCTCCTCCACCTACTGGGGCAAAGCCTGGCCCGGAGCCCACCACCTCCTGTTCTCCAGCAGTCCCTCATCCCATCCTGCCTCCACCAGAGACCAGCCTCGGTGACACAGTGGCCAGGAGCTGGTGAAGGCCGAGGGGCTGAACCGGCCCAGACTTGGCCTCCTCCTGCTCCTCCTGCTCCCCCTGCTCCTCTGTCTCCCTCTTCCACTCTCAGGACAATCTCGATGCCCTCGAAGACTCTGGTCCTCGCCCACTGCTTTTTGTAAGCACTCAACATGAATTTCTTTCTATCGACCTCTGGAGGAAGCCCCCAGGCCCCCTGACCCTGAGCCTTTCCCCTTCCCCTGGGAGCCCTGGGCATGGTAGCCCCCGGGGAGTCTCCTGGCTGCAGTGTTCACAGCACAGGCTTCCCTCACAGACCTGGAAGCTCCTTGAGAGGCAGACTCCCCTAGAAGCCCCTTTTGCTAGCATCACTTATACCCAAGCAGCAATGAAAGTGAAACAGGCATGACAGCTGACTGTCCACGCCTCAGAACTTCCGAGAACCCCATCCTGCCGGAACTGCAGACTGCGAGTACCCAGAAAGAAATGCTGCTCTTCTACCCCAGCCTGCCCCCGGGGCTCTGGGCTGTGCAGCACCTCCCCCCTCCCACCCCCCTGCCTCGGAGAACTGGCGGTGTGAAGGCTTGCCTGCCATTCAGTGCCCCAACAGCATGCCCAGGTATCCCCCCAGTGCAGGAGCCAATGCCCCATATATGTATATATTTAAGCCTTCCGCTTGGCTGCGCGAGACGGCGCCGAGAATGTCAGTGACAGAGCGTGAGGCAGAAACTTATTAGCGGTGATATTTCCCCGGAACCTGGCACTGCATTCGCTATTAGTTCTAATTCAGCGGCTCCCTCTACAAAAGCTTATTGTCCCCTAATGGGAAATCTACAAACCAAGTTTGACTTCTTTATTAAAAACCAACAAGCGGTGGGTGAAAAGGAATCACCTGGCGTCCCCCATCCCCCACCCCTTTCTCCTCCAGGAGCCTCCCGCCCTGATCTGCCTCGCCCCACCCCCAACCAGTGCCAGAGACGCTGCTGTGAACTTCTCATCTCTTATCTTCGCCCCCCGTTGAGAGAAAATCCCTTTGGTGGATGGAGGAGCCAGCTTAGACAAGTGACAGCTACTTAAAAATCACCCATGTGCAAAATCAACCCAAAGGCGATGACCTTTTCAAGTGTGGTCCTTAGACAAAAGTGACTAGTGACTACACCACCCCAAAGCCCTGCTTGAGGGAGTATGGTCCCTCACGGCCAAGGTGGCTCCTGTCTTTGTTGCCAGAACCCCTGCCCCACCCTTCCCCGCTGTCAGGGCCAGAGCATACCTGGAGGAAAACTGTGGGGCCCTTGCTGGTCTGCAGGACAGCTTTGAGGGAATTTGAAAATGACCCTTTCTGCTGGGCTCAAGTAGCTCCAGGCCCAGTGGATCCCTGCCCCCAACCCAGCCCTGCACACGGAGACTCTGCTGTCTGGCTTCGGGGAGGGAGGTGAAGGCTGCTGACCCCTCTTTTATTCACAGTGAACGAAAGGTTTGTTTGGCTCCTTGGCCACGCTCTTCCTGTTTGCTTGGGCTCCCCCGGAGAAGCCGAGGGGAAAGGAGGAAGAGGCCCTTTCTGGGTTCCTTAACTGAGTCACCGGTGGGGGAAGCTGGGGTTTGGGGCAGTCCCTGGGTTTCAAGATCCCATCGGGGCCGACCTTAGAAGGCCTTGCTCCTCAAAGTGTGGTCCCCTGACCTGAAGCATCGGCATTGCCTGGCCCTTGCTGGGAATGCAGAGCCTCGGCCCCTGCTTAGGTCCGCTAAAGAAGAATTTAAGATCTCCAGGAGATCCACGCGAACCGTGAGGTGTACTGGTTTCAATTGCACGCAGCTAGGGATTTCCGAGGCTTCGGGCCTAGGCGTACACTGGAAAGGATGTGAACTCAGGAGTCAGACAGGTCAGGATTCCAATCCTAGCTCACCAGGACCGGGAGCAAACTCAAGAGAGGAAGGCCCTGGGGATCCTGGACCTGCTATCTTTTGCCTCATCTGTGGAATGGGACTGGGAAAGTTTTAATTTCCACGTGGCCAACTCTGCCTGTCCATCCCTGGGCTGGTGTAGATCACCTTAACTTATTTCCTGACTCCACCCCTATTCTCACCCTCTCCCTCATCCGCTTCCCCCAAACTGAGAGTGCATCTTCTCTGTCTGGCTGAGTTCTCGGAAATTTCCATTGGTACCGGAGATGCTGCTGACAGTATGCGCGACCATCCCACCAGCTGCGACGACAGCCAACATAACAGGTGTCAAGAGCCACCTGCGTGATCTCAAGCCTCATGATAATACCATGACGTGGTACCATGATTATCCCCATTTTGCAGATGAAGAGACTGAGGTTGAGAAAGACAGAGAGTTTAGGACCCCAGGTCATAGAGTTAGAGGGTGGCAGAGCTGGGTCTCAGAGCCATATGCCTCCCAAACTCTGTTCCTTCCTCCATTCTTCGAGGAGGGGAGCAGGTTTCACAGACACCGTTGTTCCCTCCCATCCCTGCCGCTGCACCTTGCTCACTGGGAAAAGTCACCATGCCTGAGCAGACAATACCAACCAGGTGAAAATGGTGGGTTGCTCGAGCTTGGAAGTGTGACCAGGACTGGGGCGCTTTGGGGACTGTGTTTATTCAAGATGGGTAAACTAGGGTTGGGGCCATGTGGAGAAGGAACTCAAGGACGGGGTCATAATTGACAAGGAATGCATTCTGCTTCTTTGGTGCCCGCCTGCCCTGGTGCTTCAAAGTGGGAGGCTGTGGGTAAAAGGCAGGCCGTTAGTGTTTAGGGTTCTGTGGATCTCCTCTTTCCCGGCCGCCCCTCCCCCCAGCCTCCCACCACTCCCTGAAACCTGCGAGGGACCCCAGACTCTGCTTTTCCCTTTGCTGGTTCTTCACAGCCTCACCTTCTGATGCCACCCCTAGATCCTCCTCCTGGCTGCCCACATGCAGGGCTCCCCCCGAGGCATCACCCTCCACCTCATCACTGCCAGCCCATCCTAGGGAGCAAGTGAATAGGGTTCCCTGCCCAGACAAGGACCATCCCACCAGGCAGCTGGCCCTTGGGCCTCTGCTCTGGGTTGAGAGGATGAGGCCTGGTAAAGCCAGGTGTGGGGCAGCGCCAGAGGCTGCCGGTGAAGCCATCTGGGACAGAAAGGTCATCCAGCACTTCTGCACGGGAGATTCTGCAGAGCGCACGTCAGATCACAGTGTATCTCCAACCTGCCCATCTGATCTACTCTTCCTGGAGTCTGAAATGCACTAACTCTTCCGTCAACACACACTCATGGCTCCCGCAGGCAGCAGCCTTTATGAGATGCGGGTTGTGGGGGGTGGTGCTTGCACATGCACAGTGGGGAAAGGCCACGGGTGCCCCCTTCAGACCATGGTTTGCATCCCTGGGATCGCTAGTGGGGCAGCACGGGGCAAATGAACCGGCTTGGAGATGGAGTCAGTGACTGATAATTTCAGACACGGAGAGCACTACCGTGTGTTTGATATTCATGTCAGACCAGCTGTGGTTGGGTTTCAGGCCCCTTTAGATCTTCAGAGGAGCGGAAAAAGGAAAGAGAAAGGGAAGAGGGGGATATATGGAGAGAAAGAGACAGGAGAGAGATGACCTCCCTGTAATTTCCCTTCAACTTCACAAAGCATGGCTCTACACGACGGAATCCCATGACATTTCCTCCTGCTTGAGCCCCCGTTCCTGCTCCCCACCAGCGGGCATCCTGAGCCCCCCTAAAGAAGTTAGAGTATGATGGTAAGGCTCTTCTCACATCCCAGGGCCTGGACTTCCTGGCTGAGCTAGGGGGCAGCTTGGCCGCTCAGCGATGGCAGAAGTTTGCAGGACAGTCTGCTGAGTGACTCCCCGAGCTGCAGGGACAGCCAAGGATGTAGGGACACAGTCTGACACCACTGGGTTCAGGCAGGGCACCCAATACTCACCACCCCTTACCCTGGGAAGGTAAGCCCAACACTCACCACCCTTTACCATGAAAGGGCAAGACCAGCACCCTGGGTACTTACAAACACCTCGATGGTGACAGGGACAGTGCTGTTCAGAGGGGGATTGCCAGCGTCCTTGGCCATGACCGTCAGGTAAATCAGCCCGTTGGGTATCTGCTCGTAATCCAGGGGACGGCTCACGCTGATCACTGAAATGACAGGAACATGGCCCCAGGCCTCCTATAAGCAGACTTTAGATGCCTGTCCAGCCAGGGGTCTCCTTTGGGCAGAGAGGCTGTGGCTGGCACAGGCTGGCCAGCTCTGCCTCATTCTCCGCAACCGCCCCCCCCCCCCCGCCCTCCACTGCCGGCTCTGAACTCCTGGAGCCTCGTGGTCTTGACTTTGGTGAGGCACAATACTGAGCACAGCTAGTGTTGACTGTCTTGGTGGTAATGTAACCACCGCTTTACAGGTGAGGAAACCAAGCTCAGAGAGGCTCAGTAACTTGGCCAAAGTCACACAGCCAGCACTGTGTTAGAGGCGGGATTTGAGCCTGTGTTTCCCTGAATCCAGAGCCCAGGCTCTTCCCCCAGTAGGTGCTACTGCCTGCTTATCTGTCTGTCTGTCTCACCCACTTATCCGGCACTCTCCATCAGCCTGGAAGCCTCTTGGAGGGCAGGGTCATGCCTCTGGCTCTCTAGTATCTGGGAGGGAGCTCCAGATATGCAGAAAGCTCATGCACTCACTACCCAGCCTCAGGGCTGCCGGGGTGATGCCGACAGTGGGGTGCAGATGGCAGCTCCTTCCTCAGTCTCTCTGGCCCTGCCTGATCCCTCCCAAGGCCTCCCTCCTCTCTCTCCTTCCTCCGGTGCCTCCTCCCTTTACCCCATGGGCTCTCCATGCCCATCCTGTCCAGCAGCCTGCTCTGGGCACTGTTGACCCCCTTGGGGGGACCCTCAGGTGTGGCCAATTTTACTCTCAGCAGAACTTTGCTTGAAAGGGGTAAAGACAGCCCTAAAGGCAGAGACAGGCAGAAGTGAGGGGGAGCCGGGGACAGCTGAGAGATGCCGCCTTCTGATGTCCCCACTGCGGCACATGCCTGAACTCTCCCACAGGTACTCTTCTGCTTGGGGAGGGAAGGCATATGGGCTCCCACGTGGGGGGCATAGGTGGTCTGCTGGGGCATTACGACAATATGAAATCACCACTTTCTACACGGAAAATGGAAGTAAAATCTTTGCTTTAGTGATATAAAACCTAAGGGAGGGTCTAGCTACGAAGAGGCTGGGGTATGCCAGTAGGAAAAGACATTTCAGGTCTTTGAGGGGCAGGGAATAGATTTTAGAGAGAACACAGGGCTGTAGCATCTGGAGTGAGGACCGCAGTTTCCGTGACCTCGTCTCCCTGACCTGACTGTGGGGTACAGGAGGAGGGAGCGCTGGACTCAGAGTCACCCAGAGTGCATCCATTCTGCCTTGGGGTCACCTATGCCATCTTCAAGCTTCCCACAGGAGGGGATGTCCAAATGACCAGCCTAAGGCCAAAGGGAGGCAGAGCAAAGAGACGGGGAGGAAGGGTTTTCCTGGCAGAAGGAACAGACCTGGGAGT
Source organism: Mustela nigripes (assembly GCF_022355385.1). Taxonomy (NCBI): domain Eukaryota; kingdom Metazoa; phylum Chordata; class Mammalia; order Carnivora; family Mustelidae; genus Mustela; species Mustela nigripes. The sequence goes on along the minus strand of NC_081560.1, from coordinate 137,827,657 downwards.
GACCGGTAAGGGGAGACTGTCGAGGGTCTCAGAGAGGCTGGGTTCTGGTGTGGAGACAGACATGCTGAAGGAAGAGGCTGGAGCAGCAACCCAGAGCCAGATCACATGTGTGTCCGTCTGTCCCTCTGCTGTATGACCTCGGGCAAGTCATTCCCTGTCTCTGGGCCTTTTTGCCCCTCCTCTGAGAAACAAGGCTGTCTCAAGATCTTGGAGCTGAAGGCTGCTGCTGCTACTCCCTGCCTGGGTCCTGGGGATCAGGAGTCCCAGGAGGGTCGTCGGGGTGAGGCCCAGAGTCTGGGACTGTGCCTGAGCCCAGCAGGGAGTGGTCACTGCCTATGAGGCCACTGAAGCGGGCCCAGAGTATCGGGAAGCGCAGCTGACAAGCCTCTGCCTCACAGACCTGGCCAGGCAGCCAGGGTAAGAACGAGGGGCCCTGCAGACTGTGGTAATATCAGATGCGGAGCTGCCCATGTTCTGAGACCCAGAGAAAGATGGAGCTGTTCCTACAGAAGGGCGATCCCAGGCCTGTGTCCCTCACCCTGACTGATGGGCTGTGGGGCAGCTCCCTGGCTTGTCCAGGGTGTCTGGGAGACAGACAGCCACGCCCCTTCTGATGGCCCTCTAGGGTGACTGACACCGCCTCCCCCCTCGCCCCCCCCCAAGCGTTGTGGGTATACTGCCCTGCTCGGGCCCACCGCCCCTCCTCCCTGGGCGGCCCCTCGCCCAGCACAAATACCTCCATAGCCCTCGTACACGCTGATGTCGAAGTAGCTGCCGAAGGCGGAAGCGTTGACGATGCTATAGGTGATCTGGTTGTTGGGAGGGGAGTCCTCATCGGTTGCCTGGGGGGAAGAGCGCAGACAGGCCGGTGAGCCCTCAGGGGCCAGGGCGAGCAGAGGGCAGGCAGGAGAGGAGGGATGGTCCCTTCCGGGTCGGGTCGCCTGCCTTGGGAGAGCCAGGCCCTCCTTTCCCTCAGCCGGAGGCCACCCTCTGGCTCCCCACAGACACACCTCATGTTGGGGTGTGGAGGTAGTGTGGGGATCTAGAAGGTCTGCTGGAGGCCTAGGGGAAGAGGGGGAAGCCTGGAGCTTACCCTGAGGATGAGAGTCACCACCACCCCGGCACGATCATCTTAGAGACCCTTTGGTCTCAGCCTGAGCAGCCCAACCACAGAGGGCCCTCGCTGACCTCTGGACCAAGTAGGCCCTGAGCTGTGTGCCTCCTTAGTCCCTCCACACCCAGCTGTGGCTTCCTGTTTCATTTTTGCCTGCCTGCCTCCCTCAGACTGTCAGCTCTGTGCCAGCAGGAAACTTAGACTTCTCGATGGCTCCTGTGTACCTACAGTCTGGCACAATTTTTGGTACACTGTAGGTGTCAAATAAATGCATACTGCACAAATGCAAGGTGGGGTGGATGCCTGGAATGGGGTCAGAGATCCTTCTTTCCCTCTGGGGTGATTGAATTAATTCGCTTCTTTTCATAGGTTTCTGTTCCTAGAGAGGCTCCAAGGGGCTCCCACCGCTCTGGTGTACCGGGAGCCGAGTGGGGTGGGACGGCATGGGGGTGCGGGTTCTGCCTTCTCTGCATCCCCCCGTGCCCACCCTTGGTCCCCTTGCCTTTCTTCCTGCCCACGTCAGAATCCAGCTCTAAAGGGAGGCCTCTGGGCCCTGTCACTCTGGGTGGGCACAGTGGGGAAGGGGAGTGAGGACATGAAGAAGTCTCTGGTCTGGGGCGCCTGGGTGGCTCGGTGGGTTAAAGCCTCTGCCTTCGGATCAGGTCATGACCCCAGGGTCCTGGGATCGAGCCCCACATCAGGCTCTCTGCTCAGTGGGGAGCCTGCTTGCCCCATTCTTTCTGCTTGCCTCTTTGCCTACTTGTGATCTGTCAAATAAATAAATAAAATCTTAAAAAAAAAAAAAAAAAAAAAGAAGTCTCTGGTCAGAGTTACTCTGTGTGGGGGTAACTCACTGCAGGAGGACACTGGGAGGACGGGGTCCCAAGTGGAGATCCTGCTTGCCACTTGCCAAGGGAGAAGGGGAGGACATCCCTTTGCTGAATGGTGACCTGAAATTTAAGCTGACCCAGACACTTGCCCCACTCAGTTACCAAGGACACCAGGGAAAGCTCCGAAGCCTGACACAAATTGGGGCTGAGTTCTTTGTGGATGGTGGGTTGGCGTCTCTCGCAGCAGCTTCCACAGGGCGGTGGGCAGGCCGAGGCTGCCGAGGGGGAGGACAGGAGGGGGGCTGGGTGGCAGGACGCTCTGGGCTCTTACCCGGAGCCGCACCAGCTGGGTGACAGAAGGCTCGTTCTCCCTCAGGGCCCCCACATAGGCATCCTTCTGGAAGGTAGGCACGTTGTCGTTGACATCCAACACGTTGATCCTGACCCGGCCTGTGGTCTCCTCGCCACCCCCATCCCGGGCGATGATTGTCAAGGTGAAGCGCTGGATGAGCTCGTAGTCCAGTCTGGCAATGAGCATGATGAGTCCGGTGTCCTTGTCCAGAGAGAACCTGTGTCAGGAGGGACGGTGGGAGAGAAAGGGGTCCAGGCATAAAGTCAAGCAGCTCAGAGGTAAGGCCTGTATTTACCAGCCTGTCCTTGCCCGAGGGCATACACAGAAATAAAGTCAGAAGTCTGCCCTCTCTTCACTAGCCCTGACTCAGAGGAGTGTCTGTGTCTAATGAGGAGTGGGGTGGGAGGTGGGGGGCAGGGGTGAGGACCACACGGGGGTGGGAAATAGCCCGGTACTGAAAGGGCAGGAGCAGGTTGATTTCGTCGGAGGGAACTCGGCAGAACGACCCTCCTCCTGCGTGAACAGGAGTTTCTGCCTACTGTCTACGTTCAGATGCTGGAGAACAAGGACGGTCAGAAATGCTGCCGTTCCAGATGCTTTGGCCCCTAAATGTTCTAGGCGGGTGGTAAAGCATCCAGCTAGGGGAGGGGTCGTGGGTCATTTCTCAGGAGAGAGCCCTTCTTTTCTGCCCCAGCGTGGAGCCCTGGCTAAGAGCCTGGTACGTGTCTCCTGGGGAGAAGCGAGGTCCAGCAAGACCATCCCCCTAGCTTCCTCCTCTAAACAGTCCCTCGGGAGCCTCCCTTGAGTTGGAAGTTGGCACCTGTATGCCCAGATCTGGTCCTCTGAGCCCAGAAGGTCCTGGCTCCAGGACCAGGGAAGAAGACGGAAAGGGATGAGGAAACCCAAGTTGACCAGCATGAGGCCATGTGGACATGGGGGCCCAGAGGGACAGAGATGCCCTGTGCATGCTTCCTGCTGCTGGCTCCTTCCTGCCCTGGTGAGGCTCCACCCAGAGCGGCAGAGCAAGGCCGGACTGCTAACAATCTGTCTCTTCCTGAGCGCCCCCGCAGCCAGCCAGGGCCGGACCGCAAGCTGACAGCCTGTCTTCCTCATCCTGCCGAGCGTCCAGATGCTTCAGACCTGCTCTCTAACTTCCACTTGGTTTTGATCATTAAAAACGAGAGGGTTTCCCCTTCTGCTTAACTAAGGACGAGGAAAGAGATGGCCCAAAGCCACGGTGGGTGACAGGACGAGGCTGACAGCAGCCTGGCGGTGAGGCGAGTCACCCCCCATCTCCTCCAGGGGCTGAGGGATGTGGCGGGCCCCCTCTTGCTGGAGGCCATGTATCCCAGTGGTGAAGACCACATGCAGATGCCAGGCCCTAGAGCTTACCAGCTGTGTGACTTTGGGCAAATGTCTCAGCCTCTCTGAGTTTCTGCCTCTGCAAAGCACAGACGCTAACAGTGCCTGGTGCTGAGTTCCTCCAGCACTTGGGGGGATGAGGTTGGATCACGTGTGGAAAGCTCTGGGCCCCGAGCAGTACACAGCAAGGGTTCCCAGATGGGAGCTGCGGCTGCTACGGCCTTCGCTGGGTGCTGTCACTCGTGTTCCTGAGCTGCTTCATTCCCAAAGCCAAAGGCTGTCTTTCGAGGGTCAGAAAGACGATCCCTCTGAGTGTTTAGAGGATTTGGCCACGACTGTGCCACGGCAACGGCCATGCTGGCAGGGACTCCCATGGGTTCTGACTCCCTGCTCAGTGCATTAGCCATGGCGGCACTGCACCCTCCCTGGCCACTGAGAAGTTTCCGGAACCTTGTGAATAGTGGAGTGCCACTGCTGAGGTAGCATGGGGTGGGGGGCGCTGGGGCAGGGTCTTACCGGTCAGGGTCATCGCTGAAGAAGTAGTTGACTTCGCCGAAGGTGCCCACGTCATTGTCTGTTGCCTGCAAAGGTCAGAACAAGAAGTCATTGCTGCTGGCCCCAGCAAGGCTCCTGATCTCCCCGGGAAATGTCCACAGCCGGCCCGTGGTTTCAGCAGAGGTTTGGCTTTTGGGGGTGGGACTTCCGGCTTTTGCCTCATTCTCGCTCCGCCGAGTCCTCTTCTATACTAGTCCATATTATAGGTGAAATGACACCATTCATTCAGTCGTCCGTTCCCTATTTTTTTTTAAGATTTTATTTATTCATTTGACAGAGAGATCACAAGTAAGCAAAGAGGCAGGCAGAGAGAGAGGGGGGAAGCAGGCTCCCTGCTGAGCAGAGAGCCTGATGCGGGGCTTGATCCCAGGACCCTGAGACCATGATTGAGCTGAAGGCAGAGGCTTAACCCACTGGGCCACTCAGGTGCCCCACTGTCTGTTCCCTATTAAGCACGCACTGTGTGCCAGGCACTGGGACTCTGCTCCGTTCCCAGGCGACTCACTGCCCTGGAGCCGGGCAGCCTGCTGCTGCCACCAGATGCCAGGAGCAAAGGCCTTGGGCTGACCTTTCTGCCTTACATTTGGGGCTTCTCGATAAGACTGTGATTGGACAGAGATTCTGCTAATGAAAATGTTTCATTACTTTTATTTTAGCTTTAGTGAGGTATAATAGACAAATAAAATGGTAACACATCTGAAGTGTACAACTTGATGATTTGATATACATGTTCACTATAAAAGGATGTCCCCCACTGAGTTAATTAACACATCCATCACCTCCCTTACTTACCATTTTTTTTTTTTTTTTTTTTTTTTTTTTTTGGTGAGAACACGAAGTTCTACTCTCTTAGCAAATTTCAGTTCTACAATACAGCGTTATCAACCGTGGTCATCATCTTATACGTTAGCTCCTCAGACGCCATTTATCTTACAGCTGAAAGTTGATACCCTCTTACCAACCTCTCTTTTCCCCGCCCTCCATATCTTTGTATCACGTATTTTTTGAGGTTCTCCTGGATTCTGTGAAATCTATCGAATTCCATGTTCTTTATGATAGACCTGAATGTTTGAGAAAAATCTGTGTTCAGTATCCTTAGTCAAAGAAGGCAGAAGAGTGAATAATGTATTTCTACACCAAATGATCCAAGTGAAAAAAAAATGTTTAGACCCAAAGGGTTCAGAACTCGGTTATCTAGGAAACCTGGTTACCCAGAAAGAGGCCATTTCTGGGGCTAGGGGCAGCCTCTTGTGCCCAAGTCCCATTCAACATGCCCACTGTCTGCATTCTGGAAGACTGTGTGAGGCCTTCTGCTCAGTCAGGCTCCGAGCACAGCACAGGTTCTCAGGGATGTGTGTCGAATAAGGGACAAAGACGACGTTGAGCCATGGAAACCACCCTCCTACGCAGGACTGCTTCCCGGACAGACCTTCTCTCTGAGCCACTCCTCACCACAACCATCATTTACGGAGCACCTTGCACTTGTCCCACATTTTTGTAATCACCCTGCGACATAGGTCCTTTTATCAGCACGGCCTCCAATTCACAGACAAGGAAACTGAGGCACAGAGAAGGTAAAGAACTCCCCCAAGGCTTCGCAGGGATTTGAAGCCAGTGCTGTCTTGCCATGCCCTTGGCCTCCATGTGTTACTGCTCTGAACGGGGAAGGGAGCTTGCTCTCAGAAGAACCTAGACAAAACTCCTCAGGGTAAGCCTGCCTCCCTCCTCTCCTTCCAGGGACCAGAGAAGCAGGGAGGAGCCCCGAAGTTCCCTTTTGCCCCACTGATCATCATCACTATGTGTGGCTGTAGTCAACTACTGGAAGTGGGGCTTGGCCTGGTGATGCCCTCAGGCCCCTTGGTGAGGTGTCAGTGTGGCCTAGAGACCCCAGTTCCAATATAGTGCCAACAGTCAGATCACTGTGTGACCAAATGTCCCCCCCTTCAGGCCTCAGCATCATGGTGGGTCAGAGGAAAGGGTCTGGGGGAGCAACACAGGCAAAGTCACACCTGCCGGGCTCCCTCCCAGCACCCAGTGCCGGGCACAGAGCAGCTGCTGAAGGAATGCTTGGAAAAGGAATGAACAAGTTTTAGCAAGAAGGGGGTGGAGAGCTGGGACAGAGCCAGGGAAGAGAGGGATTCAAAGGGGAGGGAGCAAAAGGGGCTGAGAAAAGAGGCCAGGGACCCGAGAGAGCAGCTAGGCCGTGTGGAGGGGAGGAAGAGAGGGCTAGACTATGCAGGAACCGAGGGCCCCATCAAATCACGAGGGGGCAGTTTCTGGCCCTAGGGACAACGCCCTTCCTAGCTGGGTGCCCTGTGGAATGGCACTCAGACTGGTAGGGCAGGAAGGAACCCAGAGGTCCCCCTTGTCCAGCCCTTTCACAGCTGAGGCCCAGGGAAACTGGGTGACAAGATGGGCTGGTCTCCTCTCCCCGGGCAGACTCTGGCCTCCAAGCCCCCAACCCCCATCCCCGCATCTTCCCCTGGCGGGCTGGGCACTGCCATGGCTCCCAGAGTGACCCCTTCCCCCGGGGCCTCCCGCTGCCCACCCACGCTGCTGATGCTGACCGGGGAAGATTTGTGAGTCCTTTAGTGCCGCCGTCTAATGACCGTATGAAATATGTATGCCCAGCGAAGAGGAGAGGGAGAACTTCCATCTTTCAAATACATGAAGCAGAATCAGAAGAAGATGAAAAGCTGCTTCTGGGGCCCTGCCATGATGGGGGCAGCTGGCCCCCACAGAGAGGGCCCCGCCAGGGTGCTCAGGCCAGTGCCCGCAGCAGGGGGCCTGGGTCAAGTGCTCCGTGCTTGGGAGGAGACAGCAAACCCCTTCACTCGGCAGCCCTGCCGAAGGCCCTTCTGGGCTCCCCAGGGCCCTGAGGGGACCGTCCCTTCTCCTCCACACACACTCGTGGCCCTGCCCTCCGGGCCCCTGCTGCCGGCTCCAGCCTCGTCGCTGACCCAGGCCAGACCACGTGCGGCTCTGGCCCAGACTGGCACAGCCCATCTGCTCCCCTCTGCCTGGACCGCTTCCTTCCTCCCCTGTCTGGCTCACCCCTTTCTGTCCTTCTTGGCTCTCCAAGGCTGGGTTTGGGGTCCGCCCTTCAGGAAAGACTCCTAGCCCTGAAGATGCAGCAGAGAGGAAGCTGTCAGTGGCTCTATTTCCTCCCTCCCGGCTCTGGCTCCCTGGGGGACATGGTGGGGTCATGGCGCCCGCACAGGTTGGGGGGGGGGGTGCTCACGATCTCTGTCCTCCACAGTGACCTCTACATCCACGCAGATGCAACACGCATTCCTGCCCATGGATTTCATTCCAGCCCAGCCCTGTGAGCTGGGTACTGCTACCACCCCTGCTCCTTGCCTTTACCAAACGAGGAAGCAGACAGGATCTTCCTTAGGAAAGGTGCCCAAGGGCTCTCCACTGCTAAGTGGCAGAGGTGGCCTCCACATCTGTGTCTTAAAACCATTTAGCACCTCTGGGTCCCGTGGCAGCCGAGGTGCAGCTCTAGCCATGCTGGCTGGCCCAGTGGAGGGCGCTGCTGGGGCCTGCCCCCTCAGCCCCTTTCTCATGCACTTTTCAATCAGCCTCCTTCCCAAGCCCTGCTTTGTGCCTGCGCACCTGAAACACATCCTGTGCCAAACAGCGACCCTTGGGCCTGCTTTAGGAAGGAGGGGCTGGGGAGTAACCAGGATCTGCACAGAGGCCACAAGTACTCCTCGTGCCAGCAACACCCTCTCTCCTGCTGTGTTAGCCATTGGTGTTGGCTTCTTGCCCCTGGGTCCTTTAGAACCAGTCTTGGTAAGCAGTGAAGTGTACCTGTGTGTGCTTGTGGGTTAGATTCTAGTGCTGGGGGATGGCAGCATGTTTGCCGAGACAGCAGAGGGGAGGCCCGGATGGCCGGCTCTCATACCGTACCCTGGGAATTCTAAGAAATGCTAAACCAGGGTTCTAGATCTCCCCTATGATGTCTCTGTATACCCACTAGCATCCCCCAGGGCTAGAATCTTACCCCCAGATACACGCTGGTATGCTTTATGCCTACCCAAGGGCCAGAAGTAAAAAACAATGGCTAACATGATCTTCCTCTGCTCAAAAACCTTCAGTGGCTCCCCATTGTTGCCAAATTAAATCCAGACCAGCACCCTTGTGTCAAGGCCTGGCTAGCTTTGGAACTTTTTTTTTTTAATTAAAGATTTTTATTTATCTGATAGAGAGACACACAGCGAGAGAGGGAACACAAACAGGGGGAGTGGGAGAGGGTGACGCAGGCTTTCCGCCAAGCAAGGAGCCCGACACGACACTCAATCCCAGGACCATGACCCAAGCCAAAGACAGACGCTTAACGACTAAGCCACCCAGGTGCCCCCAGCTTCAGCATTCTTATACCCACCTCTCCATGATGCTCTGGGCTGTTCTGGGTTCTGACGACCTGATTGCACCACACCCCTTCATTCTGTAACTGCCATCCAAACCAACCCAGCCCTCAGGACCCACCCCAAATGCTTGATCACTGAAGGAGCTCCCTGATGCTTCACTGTTCCTGACCTGGGAGCCCTTGGCTGTACCTCTTTTGGAATATGGAGTATAAATTTGCCATTTCTGAAAACTGCCCGTGTATGCCCCGCGTCTGCCCCTTGACAGAAAAGTCCGTATCTTACTCATGTTTGTGTCCTCTGTTGTGCTCCGAACAGGGACATGCGCAGAGCATGTGGGAAGGGGCAGAGTGGGTCTAGAGGGCGAGCTGGAGGATCCCTGGCACACCATGGAGAGAACCTTCGTGAAGACAATGACCAGACCCTTAGTCGTGTAGTCAGTAAGTATTTTCTGGGCTCCTCCCATGCCAGTGATTACACCAGGCACTGGAGTCACAGCTACACGGACGCCAATGCCCTTGCTGGAATGTGACTTACGGATGGGAAGGGAAGACAATGAAAATGCAGGGGAGAGATTACTACAGAACGTAATTTCAGACAATGCTAACCACTCTGATGAGAATAAAGCAGAAAAGGGGTTAGCGGGCGTTGGGTTATTTTGCACTAATGAGTGTGTTTTTTAGTAATTTAAAAATTTGGTAATTTTAGGGGCGCCTGGGTGGGTCAGTGGTTTGGGCTGCTGCCTTCGGCTCGGGTCATGATCTCAGGGTCCTGGGATCGAGCCCCGCATCGGGCTCCCTGCTCCGCAGGAAGCCTGCTTCCCTCTCTCTCTCTCTCTCTGCCTGCCTCTCTGCCTACTTGTGATCTCTGTCTGTCAAATAAATAAATAAAATCTTTAAAAAAAAATTTTGGTAATTTTAGTAATTTTAGACTAATGAGTGTGTTTGGTGTCTATGGGACAGTCACTGGCTGGACACTGAGAAGCCCTTGGGAGCTCCCAGGGAGAAGCGCCCGACCCCTGGCACAGAGCTCAGAGACAGCTCTGAGCACCGGCCTTCTCCAGCACTATTGTGGGCAGTCTAGGAAGAGGGGCCCCCAGGCAGAGTCAGCAGCTGTCCCCACCACTGGCACACGGGGAGAGGGTGGGGCCGGGACTGGCTGCTGTCCAGCGCCTGATTTATAAGACATCTCCTCTGATTCTCCCCAACACTGGCATTACCAGCAAAACTAATTCCCTCATTTGGGCCTTTATAATTGCATTGCGAGTGCTTATTTCTGTGATGGACAATACTGGCAGAAGTGTAATTTTCTTCTGCTGACAAAAAGGAAAAAAATAAATACACATGGTGGGGGAAATTCCAAAGGTTAAGACAAGGTGAGCCTACAGCGGGGAAATGGCCAGATTTCCAGACTGGCCAGGTCTGAGTCAGAAATGCCCATCCTTTCTTGGCTATGGGGCAAAGGGAGGGTAAGATGGTGCCCCGTGCCATCTCCCTTTGAGTACATCTGCGTTTCCCCCACCTTATTTCATTCCATCTTCCTGACAGCCCTACCCTGGTGGTAGGGGGACTAGAACCAACATTATCCCCATTTTACAGATGGAACTGAGGCTTAGAGAGGTCAATCAACTTGTTCAAGGTCAAATGACTACAGTACAAGATATGAGCTCACCTGTGCTAGTAACCACGCCCCTCCCCACCTGCCCCTGTAGGTGTGGCTAGGGGTTCAGGAAGAGTTCGGCCATGAGATCAAGGGTGCCTCTACCAGGTCACTGTCCTTCCCCTCTAGAAGCCAGATGGGTCCCCACAGGTAGTCTCCTTCTAGCCATAATGGCTCTGCCCCAGCCTCTGCCTGGAAGGGGTAGGCTCTGGCACCTCTGGCCATGCCCATTAGCAGAGGAAGCAGGGGTGTCTGGCTGTGGTTTCCCAGGAGGCAGACCCTCAGCCAAGACCCTTGGCCCTCAAATAAGAACCCCCACCCCTGGCCAAGCTTGGTCTTGGTATGTGCATGTGGCTCAGGACCTAGACTGGGAGAGGCTGTCCTCTGCTAAAGTTAGGGCAGCCTAACCGGCTGTGGGCACCCTTCCCAACACACCCAGATCTCTTCACCCGGCACCCCCGGATACAGCGCTCCCTTTAACTTGCATGCCGGGGCTCTGTGCCCAGCCCAGCTCATCACAGCCTCTCACACTCACTCCCAGGACCCCACCGCTTCACAAGTGGTCAGGTCCTGCCCTCTCCTGGGCCCGTCCTAAGGGCTCCTTTCTGACCCAGCCTATTTTCACGATGAGCGGTCACCATCTCCCACCCTCTTCCATTCCTTTGTTCTGGGCCAAGGGCCTGTCCTGCCGACACACTGCTCCCATCACATACGTCTACACCTCTCCACTGTCCCTCTTAACAGCCTTGCGGAGGCCCATCAAGGACGCTGGGCCTTAGGCTCCAAGCTGACTCCTGCCTGCTCTGGCCTTCTCCAGGGTCTCCCTCTGAACTGCCACACACTGGGAGCTGCCATATTCTTGTTTTTGTTTTTTTTTTTTTTAAAGATATTATTTACTTATTTGACAGATGGAGATCACAAGTAGGCAGAGAGGCAGGCAGAGAGAGGAGAAAGCAGGCTCCCTGTTGAGCAGAGAGCCCAATGCGGGGCTCCATCCCAGGACCCCAGGATCATGACCTGAGCCGAAGGCAGAGGCTTTAACCCACTGAGCCCCCCAGGCGCCCCAGGAGCTGCCCTATTCCGACAGCGCTGATCCCGCCCTAGGGACAGACGCCCTCCTCTCACGGTTTCAAACAGCCTGTCTACCCTTCTCTATAGCCTGAATGTCCTGTCCTTGTATCCTCTCTCCTCCTGTGTCCTCACACTTCCCCACCCCTCCCTCCCTCCCTCTCTCTCTCTCTCACACACACACACACACACCACACATACACACACCCTGTCTCTCTTCCTTTCCCTGTGACTCCGACAGCCTCCCAAATATGCCTGTTCTCCTGCCTCCCATAGAGATTTTCCTCTCTGTCTGGCCCAGGCGAAACCCGTCCCACACACAATCTCACACACTTGCACCAACCCCCCCTCCCCGCCCCGCACCCTAGTTACAGCCCCTGTGGCCCCTCCACACCCCTTCCCCGCCACCTGTGTGCCCTTCCCTGTGGGCTGGCAGCAGGCACTCACTCAATCACTCCGCGCCAGCGCCCGCACCCCGGTCACGCATGCTCGCCCAGACACCCCGCACGGGGCTTCTGCTCTGAAGCAAGGCGGGCCCAGCTGCCTCCCCAGCAGCCCTGGGTCCCGGCAACGGTGGCAGGCGGCGGGTGCCGGCGAGCAGTTCTGCTCCCGTGCACATATCTGCAGAGAAGGGCACATGGTACAATTTGTTCAGGAAACAATAGCAATGTTTGACATGTCATAAGGATTGATGGAGCAGAAATTTACATGGGAGAATGCATTTTTAAACAGCTCCACGGAGCCCCTGTGCTTTGCTGGTAATGTTTTCCACATTCATCATTCGCTGAGCCTCTCTGAATAACTCCTTAAACTATGGGAGATTAACTGCTCTTCTTGCAAGCTCTGGGAGGCTGGTGTGGCCAGTGGAAAGCAGGAGGGACTCCGTGGAAGGAAGCCAGGAGCCCAGAGGCCAGGTGACCTCCACTTGGCCAGATCAGGCCCATGAGGCCTGGCCCTCTCCCGCACTACCGCGCTCCCTCCCATGGCGCTCTGTGAGAGGATTTCTGGTTCTTTCTAGGATACGAGGCAGAAGCCAAAGGCCAGGAAGTATTTAGTCTGTCCCACACTTTTGGGGAAACGCTGGGTGTTATTCAGTTTTGCTCGTCCCCCAAGAAGGAAGCTGGGGCTGATGGGTGAGTGTGTGGCAGGTGCTAGGTGGGCAGAAAGGTTTGGCTGGACTTTGCTGCTCTGAGCACTTTCACAGGAGTCCTGGCCAAGGGGATGGTCATGCTCCCCAGAGGAGAGGAAATGCTACTGGCTCTAGGGAAAATGCTGTGTAGGCGATGAGAAGGGAGTGTGACCAGGTGGGTAGTGGCACCAGGGAGTGAACAATAGGGTGCAGGAGAGATCTTGGGGATACCGTGGAGCCTAGGAAGAAAAATATATTTAGGAAAGCTCCTGGGTCCCGCTCGTGGCTTTCTGGGCATATAGGAGGCCTTAGGACAAAAAGGTGCCCCTGGGGAGCCTGGGCGTGGGGACAGAGGCTCAGAGCACAGGGGACAGTGGAGTCCCTCTTGGGGGGGGGTGGAGTCACCAAAGGGAGGACCCAGCTTGAGGTGGGGAAAGGGAAGGGGGCCTTTCCTCCCTTCTGTCCCATTATGGAGGGGGATGGACAGCTGCAAACTCCTTGACGCACGCCCACAGCAGACTGCCTTACCATGGCGGTGACGCACAGAGGTCCTGAGGATCTCTCAACACTGTCTTCCTCGCAGCCACTGACAACCAGGTGTTGTACACATCACGTTTAAGCCTCTCTGTGCCTCGAGGCTCAGAATGCGCTTCTCCCCGGGAGGCACCGTACAAGACCAGGCGCCAAGGGACTCACGAAGGATTTGGGTTAAGGACTCATGAGAATACCAACAAAATGGCAGCGTGTGATCTGGGTTCTGGTCCAGCTTCTGCTGCAACCATCTGGCTGCGGGACCCCACGTGAGACAGTGGGCTTCAGGGCCTCCCGACCCGTCTGCCTCTTTCACTCTGGCACCAGCAGCCCGTCCTCGGTCGGGAGCCAGACTGATGTAAGGAGAACCCACAGGCCAGCTTAGAAGGCTCCCAGGGCACTGAAGACAAAATCCAAACTGTCTTCCATGACCCTGGGGATGGCCAGTCTCAGCGGCCCCTGACCTCCCCTCCAAGCCATGTCTGGATTGCTCTGTTCCTGCCACCTGGTCTTCAGGCTCCTGCCACGACAGCCTCGTGCCTGTCTCATAACCCTTGCACTGCACTGCCCTGGGCCAGCAGTGTTCCTTCTCACCCCCAAGGGCTCAGCTAACAGGACCCGGTGACATCTGGAAAAGCTCACTCAGCTGCCCACTTGCTGCTGCGTGCGCTAGAAGCTGGGGGGGTCACGGTGGCCAGTAGTGGGGAGAGGCCATGGGCTTGGACTGGGGTGGTCAGGGCCATGCTGGGAACGGGCAGGACTCAGCTGGGGCGGACGGGTCAGGCTCGTGGCCTAGCCGGATGCGGTGGGGAGAAGGGCCTGGTTTTGGCAGGAACATTGGGGTGAGCGTTCACCGGCTATCTCCTCCCATAGACTGAAATCTTTCTGAGGACACGACCTATCCTGTTCTGACACACACCCCGCGGCCCACCACAAACCGTAGCAGAGTGAAGAAATTATATGTGACAAGGTCCTTCCTACCAGTGACGAGCCAGGAATCCCCGGTCCTGAGCAGATGTACTTCTGAGCAGCCAGAAGGATATGATAGAGTTGGGGTAGGGTGGTGAGAAGGAGAAAGAGAGGAGGAAGAAAGGGGGAGGACAGGAGGAGAGGAGGAAAAGGAAGGACAGAGAAGGAAGAACCATCACAGAAACAGGTTTCTAAGCCTCAGCTTGCGCATCTGTAAAATGGGCCTGATAACAGTACCTGCCTCTCGGGGTCGTCTTGAGGATTAAAGCAGGTGTTGCATATAAGGCGCTTAGATCAGTGCCTGGAAGGGGGAATGGCTTCCAGGGGAGTGGGCATTAGTTTTTCTACCCCCAATTCTAACCACTCTGGGCCCTCTGTAGGCCAGGGGCAGGTGGAGGGGACACAGCCCAGCAGGAGCCCTCCTCCTGGCCCCGGCCCCAGGTAGGAAGGCGTCTGTCACCTGTGGCAGCGGGAGGAGGATGAGGATGGGGCTGACCGGGGCTCTCCGGGTGCGAGGGGTGCCCGGCTTGTTTGTTCTTGCAGACACTCTGTTGTTCTCGGGTTCTACCACCCCCCTTCTTTATTCTCTTTATTTTAAAACCTGGAAATAAAAATTGATGGGGAGCAAATTGCTCTGGCCAGCAGTTCTGTGCTTAAAGGAGTCTCCCCTGGAAAGCAATTACGGGATGTCAGAGGCCGTCAGCGCGGCAGGCCGCTGCTGGCACCCAGGGCCTGGGCAGGCCTGGGGGGCCTTGGGCCTCCTGCTGGGAAGATGCGGGAGCCAGCATCTGGGTAGATGGAGGCCCCCTGACTGACAGAGGCACAGGGATAACCGAGATCACCGCCTTGCCGAGCATCGCCAGCCCGTGGGCCTGGCACTGCATGAAGAACTTGACACAATTCGTCCTGAATCCTTAAACCCACCAGCGAGATGGGGAGCACAGTCCCATTTTACAGACGAAGCGGTTTCAGCTGATAATAACTAAAAAACCAGTCACAGCAGCTCAGCCTGGTCTTGTCCACATTCTATTCCCATTCCTGCTCTGTGAGATGAGTATGATGCCACCCTTGTTCTATGGATGTGGAAAGTGCTCAGCTGGTGGAAGCTTCCAGCACCACACATAGCCCCTTGCTGCTCACCTCCACATGGAAGAGGCTGCTTTACCAACAGGACCTGGGCCTCTCTTGGCCTGCAGGCTTCTCTCTCAAGGAAGCAGCTGGCATGTTGGGGTACCCACATCCCCAGAAGCTGACCTCCCTCAGTGGGGACTGGAGTTGATGAATCAGTAGCCCAGCCTCCCGGCTATGAGGTGGACTGGCTCACCTCGGCCCTTGGAGGTCTCAGTGGACAGAGCTTCAGTAGCCCCCCAGGGTAAGTGGCTTCACAGCGCCCCTGTCCATGACCTCATCTCACTTCCCAGCCCCAAGTTACCTGGGGCCGCCTCTCCCAAGTAAACTGCCTGCCTGTGAGGCCTGTCTCAGGGTCCATGTCTGGGTGAGCCAGGTCTCAGACACAGGCTGCGGGCTGGACACACGCGGTGAGCCAGACAGTCTGTCCCTGTCCTCACAGCTGCCAGAGGCTTAGGGTCCCACAGCCGGTTCCTGGCAAAGCTGGGATTTGAACCCTCCTCTCTCTGGCATTCACACACACAAAACAAAAAGGGAAAAAAATTCAGTTCCTGACCCTTCTACATTGCTGTCCATTTCCTATGCCCTTGGGTTTGAGGAGGACTCAACGAAGTGACTTCAAAAAAAAATCACATCTGACCATGAACAAGGAAAACGGATACAGAAAGCCATTTTCTGGAGGTGTAGGAGAGAGGGTAGCTGGCTGCTCTGGGGTGAACGAGACATTCACAATCAGAAGGGATGCAGGGCCTCTCTGAGGCCAGTTATCAAGCTGGGATTCTGTAGTAGAAGAGGAGGGTACCAGAGAGATGTGGGGCCAGACACCGGGGCTGAGGCTCAGTTAAGAGAGACCTTCTGTGCAGAGGAGATGGAAGGAGGGAAAAAAGACAGTCTAATCAGCCCCCTGGGGGGTGCAGTCAAACCAAGGCTCCCCCATTACTCGAGTTCGCTACACCCCTGCCCTCCCGCTGACCCTCTCCTCCCTTGCCCCCGTGGGATCCATGGAACGCAACAGGCAGCCCCAGGTCTCTGGAGAAGGCAGGGAGAGGTACCTGGGCAGGGGCTGGTCCCATCCATGCGCCAGGACGTGTCCTCACCCCAAGGTGACTCAGAGCCCAGGTGGCACGCCCCCCATGCCTGCTGCCATTGGCGGGCCCTGATTGGGCCAGCATGTGCTGCTCGCTAATGAACCGTATTGATTCCACATTCTCTTGTTGTCTCCCTAAATGGCAAGCCACACATCTGATAGATTAAATACCCACATGATTGCCCGCCTGACATCTCCATCACTCCGCCTGCGGGTCCCTAATGAATTTTACAGCCCCACAACGACAGAAGAAATTAAGGTCAAAGTCCGACACAGGAACTATAAATCACCTGTGATCTGAGACCAGCAGAGGCCTGCAGCCCTAGCCCTCACTCACCTGGGCTGGTTCAGCCCGGGGCTTGATGGCAAGATGGTCACATTCAGTGAGTGCCTGAGAAGCAGCCCCCACTCACAGACATTTGGGTTCCCTCTCTCCCCTCCCCACCTCACCTCCAGGAGTCAGAATGTTTTCACAGAGGGAAGCTCCCTCATAGGAAAGCAGCCTTTCTTCTTTACAAAGACTTGTTTCCCAAGATGTTCAAAATATGCTGATCACACTGATCTAACAATGTCCCCAGAACAGGGAAAGGGATGAGCAGCATTCCCTCCATTTTGCAGATGAAGAAGCTGAGGCTTGTACAGAAAAGGGGCTTGCCCGGGGTCATTCAATAAGCTGAAGACCTTTATCTTCCAGACCTGAAGTTTACTGGTCTTGTTACAAGGGGAGCATTGAGGGATCTTTTATCCTAGTCCTATTTCTCCTCTGGGTAGGGAGTACCAGTTACAGGTGGCTGAGCCGGTAGAGGGAGTCCTGGCCATGGATTCAGCTTCGACATTGGCCGACCAAGCTCAGCATGTATCTTGTCATACCTCTGGGCCAGGAAGGGATTCGGTTTCTGTGAGGAGGCTGTGTTAGTTCATGGTGAAGGGAAAGGACATTGGCATTCAAGAAACAAGGGTTCATGCCTTAGCTCTGCTCCTTCCACAGGTACGGCCTCAGGCAAACACCCAACTTCTCTGAATCTCAACGCTCTCATTTCTAAAACGGGGAGGCTAATTTCTACCTCACCAGGGTGTCATGGGGATTCAACAAGGTAACAAACATAGTTGCTGAGCTCAGTGCCGGACATGTGATAAGAGTACCTGTCATTTGTTTAACACCTGTTCTGTGTCAGGCACTGGGCTAAGTGCTTTATGTATATTATCTCATTGAAGTCCCACAACAAATTCATAAGGAACGAACCTCATTACCATTTTCCAGAAAAGAAAGCTGAGGCACATGAAAGGTTATTCAGCAGAGACTCAACATCCATGATCTCTTTTTCAAATGAACAAAAATTATTATTTTTAGGTGGTATAACACTATCTGCCTAAAATACTAGATTGGCCAGCTTCCTTTGTAGACAAGCACGACCATATAACTAAGTTCTGGCTAAGGAGGTGAAAGCAAAAGTCTGGAAGATATTTCTAGGAAGTCTTCTCAAAAGGGAAGGAAAGTACCCTTCTTTGTGTCCTTCATTCTGCAGCTTAGAATGTGGATGTGATGGCCGGAGCACTAGCAACCACTTTGGACCAAGAAGATGAAGGCCAAATCTTAGAAATGGGGTGGAGAAGAGAGCTTACAGGAGCCACCCAAGGCTGCTCACCTCTAAATTCCTTTTGCATAGGAGAGAAATTCACTTTGATCTTGTTTAAGAAACCATTTGGGGGAGTATCTGTGACTGGTAGCTGTATTGGATCATTGCTGATACAAGTAATATATTCAAAGCCAAATAGCTCAGAAATAGCAGAATCAGGATAAACTTGGGTGGTTTAAGTCTGGAACTTAGGGTCTTCACCACCCTGCCTCCTGTATTGAGCACTTGAGGAACACGAGATAATACCAAAACATCATCATCATCATTGCATAGTAAAGTAGACGAGGCTTCTCCTAGAGATGTTCAAACTTGCATTAGTTAGTCATGAAATCAATTGAGTGGGTCATGACTAGTGTTTTAAAAATGAAATCTGGTGGAATAAAATAGAACATACTAAATTGAAAACTGTAAGACGTGATGGAAGAAGTTGAAGAAGACACAAACGGAAAGGCACTCTGTGCTAATGGGTTGGAAGAATGACTATTGTTAAAATGTCCTCACTACCCAAAGCAATCTATGGATTCCATGTAATCTCTATCAAAATTCCAGTGGCATCCCCCACCCAAGAAATAGGACAATCGTAAGACTTACATGGAATCACAAAAGACCCCACACATCCAAAGTCATTTTGACAATGAAGAACAAAGCTGGAGGCATCACGTGCCCAGATTTCCAACTGTATAGTAAAGCTATAGCAATGGGAAACAGCAGGACACCAGCCTAAGAACAGACATATAGACCAACGGAACAGAACAGAGAGCCCAGAAAAAAACCCACACATATATGATCAACTGATATTTGACAAAGGAGCCAAGAATACTTGATGGAGAAAAGACAGTCTCTCCAGTGAATGATGCTGGGAGCACTGGACAGCCACATGCAAGAGAACGAAACTGGACCACTGCCTCATACCATGCACAAAAATTAACTCAAAGCGGATGAAAGACTTGAATGCAAGACCTGAAACCCATAAAACTCCTAGAAGAAAACACAGGTGGTAGGTATGGGGATGACATTTTGGATCTGACTCCAAAAGCAAAGGCAACAAAAGCTAAAATAAACAAACAGGACCACCTCAGATTACAAAGCTTCTGCACAGTCTGGGAAGCCACCAACAAAATGAAGAGGCAGCCTCCTGGGTGGGAGAGAATAGGCGCAATTCACAGATCTGATAAGGGGTTAATATCCAAAATATATGGAGAACTCCGGCAAACTCAACAGCAGAAAAAGGCCTGATCGAAAGAATGGGAGGAGGAGGATCTGAATAGACATTCTTCCAAGAAGACATCCGGATGGCCAACAGACCCGTGCAAAAGTGCTCAGCATCACAGATCAGCAGGGAGATGCAGATCCAAAAACCACCACGAGCTCACACCTCCCGCCTATCAGAATGGCTGTCGTCGCCAAGATAAGAAACAAATGCTGGTGAGCACGTGGAGGAAAGAGAACACTGTGCCCTTCTGGAGAGAACATAAACTGGGGTGGCTTCTCTGGAAAACAACATGGAGGTTGCCCCCACATTGAACGTAACCTAGAAATACCGTCTGATCCGGCAATCTCACGTCTGTGTGTTTGTCTGAGAACAAAAAGAAAACACTAACTTGGAAAGACACATGCGCCCCCCCATTCACTGCGGCTTTATTTGCAACAGTCCACATAGCGAAGGAACTCAGGTGTCCGCCCACGGGTGGATAAGTAAGGAAAATGCGGTGTATGTTTATGATGGAATATTACCTGGTCATGAAAAAGAAGGAAATCTTGCCATTTGTGACAAGGATGGACCCTGAGGGCATTATGCAAAGGGAAATAAGTCAGAGAAAGACAAACTCTGAATGATCTCACTTAGAGGTGGAACAAAAGACCCAGCTCACAGACACAGAGACTAGACTGGCGTGGTTGCTGGAGGTGGGGAGTGGGAGGAGGGCAGAGCAGGGGAAGGTGATCAAAAGCTAAGAAGTTCTAGTTAAAAAATAAATAATTCAGAGGATGTAATGTACAGCATGACAATTATAGTTAATGTCACTGCATGGTACATTTGAAAGTTACTGAGAGTAAATCTTAAAAAAGTTCTCATAAAAAAGCCCCCAAATCTAAGAAAATGACATTAGAGTGTGCTATTACCTGGGGTCAGGAAGTCCTGTTTTTGTTCTAGATACGGATGTGTGTGTGTGTCCTGGGTATGAAGTTAGATGTAGTATTTATTATGGATTATCATAAAAGAAAGTTTGAAAGACATTGACGCAATGGGCATAGGGACTTTGATGCACTCCAGAAAGCAGCTGGCGGGAACAGCAGCCATGGTTCCTCCTACAGGGATAGGGATTATGCAGCAAGAATAAGCCACCCCAAATGCATAGTCTCCACCCAACTTCTCCCTAAACTTCTCTGGGCCCCCACCTCCTCTGCCTTTCTCCCCCAGCTGCTCTGGGGACAAGTCTCAGGCCGAGGCCTTGGGGGCTGCTCCGAGCCCGTCCTGCCCAAACCATCCCATCCCAGGGCCCATAACCTTCCCAGCCCAAGGCACAGGCGGACTCTGTGCGGGCATTTGGCTGACTGCGTTTATGAACTCATTCTGCCTTGGCCACTCTAAAAGCTACCTAATGTCCCTTGGCCCAGGGGGTCCATTTTCTCTGCTCTGGTGTTCTGTGAGCAACTGCCTGAGCAGGAACAATCAGCAGCTAGCCCTGCGAAGGGGGACCCTGACAGGCAGAGTGCAGGGGACCGGAGGCTCTGGGCGCAGGCGGTCACACGCTGTTAACACAGAGGGCCTTAGAGAGCATCCAGCATGACCCCTTCGTTTTATAGTTGAGGACACTGAGGTCCAGGAAGCTAGGATGTGCTCAAGGTCATCCGGTATCAGAAGAGCTCCTGCATCCTGGGCCCGCGCCCCGCCCATCTCTGGGGACTCCAACAAGAGGCTGGAGCCCAGTGCGGGGTGGCACCTGATGGAAACCAGCAAACAGGAGAGGGACCAGTCGGACAGACCCAGGTTTGAATCCTGGCTTGGATGCTCACTAGCTAGCTGACCCAGGGCCCATGCCTGACCTCTCCCACTAACAAGGCCTGACCTCTCTGTTTCTGGTCAAGGGGCAAAGGTCAGTGACAGAGCGGCTCTTGTCAAGGATGGGGGATTCTGGAGGCACCCAGGAGGGAGGGTTTCAGGGCTTGACAGGCGATGGAGGCTTTCCATCACTTTGCCAAAAGTCAAGTAGCTGAGTGACTGAATGACCAAAAATGATCAAACCTTAAACGAGCTCCAGGGTGATCACTGCAGGGGCAGGGGTGGGGGGCAGGGGCAGCTCTCCATCCTCATACCTGCCCTGCCATGAAGGGCTCCTTCCAGAAGCCCTGGGGGGTGGTGGGCAGACGGCAGCCGGCTGGGTGCTCTCTATCTGTCCTTAGTGCCTGTCCAACCTCTCATCCCATGCCATTTTGGTTTTACGGATTGATATTTAGATTAAAGAGATACACACAGCCCAGGAGCACTGAGGCCTGACAGACAGAGGAACTCAGACCTGTCAATCACAGCTTCCTCCAGCACCACACTGCACTGGCCCCGACAACTGGAGATGAACCAAAAAGTAGCTAGAAGGGGTCCGGAAGTACAGCCTGGACACACCCCAAATGTGGGAGGGCATGGCTGGCCAGCTTGTGGGGGGACTGGGGTGACACGCGCGCGTCTGTGTGTGTGTGTGTGTGTGTGTGTGTGTGTGTTTCACCTCCCTCTTACCCTCCCCAGGCCGCAGATATTCAATTTTCTTTTAAATGGTGGGGAAATTGGAAGAGATTTTGTTCTGTTTAAGCACAGCTGGAGTCTCAGGTCTCAAGGGACTGGAGAACAATGAGATCAATTAAGATGCCCGCAGTGAAGGGTGTCAGGAGGGGTGGGGAGGGACAGCACCGGGTTGTGGGTTGGGGGCCGGGGGGCCCTTTTCAAGAAGGCGAATGTGGAAGAGGCAGCCCAGGCCTGGCCGGCAGTCCAGCTTTGGCTCTCCTCTGCCTTGACCTGTCCATCTCCATTGGGCTTTGCTCGTCGGGTCATGTTATCTCCCAGACTTACTAATAATTCATGTTAGCAATTTCTGTCACCAGCCTTCTACGCTGATAGAATCCAGTTGAACGGATGCTATCGGAAGCAGAGAGAAGGCCACCATTCTAGAACAGTGCGGAGAGCCCTGGACACTTGGCAGGCAGCAGGGGCTGGAAAGGCTACCAAAGCCTGGGCGATGCGGGGGTGGGTGGGGGGGGGGGCTTGGACCACCGCCCCTCCACCACCACATTGTCCCGCAGCACTTCAGAGATGGAAGATGAAACTGAAACCCAGGGAAAGGAAGCTATTAGCCTGAGGGCAACCTGCTGGTAAGAAGCTAAGACAGGACTCCCACATGGTGTCTGCCCACCTGGGCACTGGCCAAAGCGCACAGCCCACCTGGCGGGCAGGTGGCGAGGAAAACAGGTGAAGGACCTTGCTGGGCCTGGGAGGAATGGGAGAGCCGGGGCCCAAACGGAGTGGGAGCTCGGCTATCACCTCTCGCCTGCTCTCCCAGCCTCTGCCTGGGTGCCTTCCACATCCTCGCTCTTCCCCACCCCAACCTCAGCCTATTCCCCAGATGGCAACGCCCGTGATCCATCGGATCTCCCTGTCCCGTCCATTTACCTCCCAACGGCCTCTCCTCCACCTACACCCCCAGGCTCTAGTCTCAAAGTCTTTCTCTGCATCTCCCTCAGCCTGGGGCAGCTCTTTCCCAAATTCTACCTCCCTCTCCCTTCCTTCAGGCCTCTACGCACGGCCACCTTTTGTGAGAGGTGTGTGTCCCCTGACCCCCTTGGAGCACATAGGGACACTGACACCCCTCATGCTCCCTGCCGGCCCAGCTCTATTTTTCCCCATGACACTCCCCCCACTTGACACACACTGTGCTTACTAGCTCATCCTGCCTCCTGCCCCTGGAATGGGTGGGGATGTCTGTCCCGCTCACTGCTGTCATTCTAGGCCCCTGATAAACTGTCACCGGATAGAGGATGGTAGTTGCCTCTGGGGGCCCCCCGGGCCTCAGAGAGCATGAAGTGATGCTCGGGGAGGGACAGTGGGTTAAGGCTTCTGCAGTGGAGACGCAGGGGTTCACAGAGGGCACCGCACTCCGCCTGGCAGCAGCCAAAGAAGCAGAGTCAACTCCTGCTCATCTGTGCGCGGAGCCAGGCTGAGGGGCTGCGTGCACTTCAGCCTTGACCTTGCAATCACATGCCCTGATGAGGCAGGCGATCCTGGACTCCGGTGGCCATCATACCTCCCAGCCCCTGCCTTTGTTCCTGGGCTGGGGTCTGTGACCCAAGATTCTGCTTGCTCCAGGGAAGTTTCCAGTGCACAGTGGGGAAGAAAGGATATGAGCCACGAAATCCCTGAGCGGTGAGAACAGCCACAGAAAAGGAGGTGCAGGGTACACGGGGCAGCTGGGACGAAGGGGTATTGAATTGGAGCTCTGATTCCAAGACACCCACATTTGTGTAAATGCTTTCACATTCTGTCTATTGAGAGCTGGGGGTGTCTCCATCCCCTGCCCTTGATGTTCACGAACTTGCTTGGGGGACTCCCTATAACCAACGGAAGTCAGAGTCAAGGACCAGGTGAACTTGAGGCTAGGTCAGAAATGGCCACATAGCTTCCACCTGGTCCTCTTGGGACACGCTTTCCTCAGAGGCCTCCTCTGAGGTGCTCCCTCTTAGAATGCCTACCCCACGGGGAAAGGCCGTGTGTGGGTGCTCACGACAGTCAGGTTGAGCACCAGACACCAGACGGAGGTGCCTCCAGCTGCTGGAGTCACCCCCAGCCCGGGAGCTGTAGAGAAGAACCCCCTTGCTGAGCTCTGTCCATGATGTTGACCTGCCTAGCCTGTGAGGATCGGAAAACAGCTGTCGCTTCATGCAGCCAAGTTGGGGTGGTTTCTGATGCAACAGAAAGCGGAGCAAGCTCTGAGGGTCCCCGCTCAGGGCCCGCCACCAAGCAAGCATGAGTGGAGTATGTCAAGTGTGGGGACGCATGAAACCAGCTGAGAAGGGCGCGCCTGTTGGCGGAGAATGCTAAACTCCCATGGCCAGGACAAGCTCTGCCATTTGCAGGGCCCAGCGCAAAGTGAACACAAGGGCCCCTTGTTCAAAAATTAAGAATTTCCAGGCAGTGACAACAGTGTACCAGGCCAAGGGTGGGGCCTTCTGAATCCAGGTCCCTGAGAGCGTGCCCAGGCCACACATACACCCTCTGGTCACATCTGCCTACCTCTGAGCACACTGCTGGCCGGGCTTGGTGCTGAGTGCCTTCCCACGCTGTCCCCCTCTATTCTCACAGCAGCCCTCCCCAGTAGGACCTCTCAGCACACCTGCCTAGGTTGGAGACGACACAGGCTCAGTGGCCTGTCAAGGGCCCCTCTTGGCAGAGCTGGACTTGCACACAGGCTGAAGAGTAGAGGGTAGCTGTATCGGGGTCCCTGAAGGCCACTGATGATAAAAACCACTGTGGACCACTGTGAGCCCTTGACCCACAATGGGGTCTCCCAGCAACCTTGCCCTCTGTGTTGGGGAGGTGCTATTTTGCTCACCTGATGGGAAAGAAGCCAAACCTGGAGAAGGAGGGGCCAGCCCATAGCAGAACTGGATTCACAACCCTGCCCAAGATGTTACCAGTCTCCCGAGGACAGGCTGGGAAGAGGGGCAGGGAGGAGAGAGCAGAACCATGCCTGTCAGCCCCTACAAGGCCAAGGATAGCCAAGGGGGTAGCACCCTACCCCTGTGCTGAGCAAACTGGGCCCCATGTGCACCCAGTCATGGTGCTTACATGCCTCTTTCTTGCTTTGATTTCTACACCTAGAGAATCTTATCTTGTCTGATAGTCCATCTTCTGCCCATTCCTGCTGTGCCCTAGCTCTCTGGAGCAGGGACAGAAGGCTCTGGAGGACAGTAAGATCTGCCCTGGGAGTAACCTTCCCAACTGCTGCTCCTTCTCGGCATCCTTCCCCGATGGAGCTAATGAATCTGGGCACAGGATTCCCTTATTGCGGGAGGCCAGGCCGGCTCACTGCACACCCCAGGTACAACGTCTCTCAGCAGCCTCCCAAATGCCTGCCTGCCATAGGCCACCACATGGAATAGGTAGAAGAATGGAGACAGTCTGCTACATGGTTTTTTCACTGTCGGAACAGCAGCCCCATGGTTATATTCAGGGTGAGTGGCAATGCAGGACCAAGAGAGTGTGCTGAACCCTGTCCACATCACCAAAATAAAACTCCACCACTCTACAGAGAACACCGCCCTCTCTATATTCTAGCCACAGGGCCTTTGCACATGCTCTTCCCTCCTTGTTCAATGTGCTTCCCTCCCCTCACTCATCTGTTAATGCCTACTCAATTGCTGATTCCTCAGGGAAGACTTCCCTGACTCCAGTCAAGGTCAGAAGTTCTGTTACAGGTGTTCATTGCTCCCTAATAACAAGTAATAACATCATAACAAGTAATCATTAAAGATAACATCATAAAAAGTAATAATTAAAGATTCATTTCTTAGTATTAACTCATGCTTCCCCAGGAGACTGTAAACTTCATGCAGACAAGATGCACATCACCATGGTCCTTAGGGCCACAAGCCTGGTACACACTAGGTATTCAAAAAACGTTTGTTGGATGAACAAATGATTGGAGTGCTTTCCTACTGCTCAGGAAAAACTGCTGGGCACCAAGTACCAATTGGACAGGCTGCAGGCCTGCCCCAAGCCCAGGAAGAAGACACTCCAGAGTCTTAACACCTAACCCTTGTCAGGTCGGGAGGCAGGATGGGAAGGCAAGAATCAGAGCACCTCTGGGACAAGAGAGGGGGACAAACCACACAGCCTAGAGGATGGGGAGCCCCCAACAGTATATGGGAACTTTTATAAGTGTTCATGAACACAGACGTGTGTAACACATGCACCGAGCACATGGAGCTGCACGCACATTGTGCACGACATGCGCACGCGCGTGCACACACATCTATATCCTCCCAAACAATGTGGGTGCATGTGCACCTGCACATCCCTCCCCTGCGTGGTCACCCTCTAGAGGACTGGCTCTGACGAGCACGGATGTCTGTCCTGCTCCTCCTGACCTCCAGCTCCGGGCTGCCTTGGGTGAAGTGCTCCAGTCTCCCTGACTTGGTCTTCTCCTCAGTGCAAGAAGCTCCCCCCACCTCTGACCCTCCAGCACCTGGGGCCCTACAGAACTGGACATTCACCTGACAATGCGAGAGGATCTCAAAGGGCTCACGTATCACCCAGAGACACAAGGCCTGGAGCAGCCCCGCAGTCTGTCCCCCCGGCTTCTGCAGAGAACGCTCCAAAGCTCCTCTCTTTCCCCTCTGCTCTGAGCATAACTGAAAAGACAAGCTCAGTGGTCCAACACAGAACCTTCTGGCGGGGCAGCCCTGGTTGGCTAAGAGCCTACAGCTCAGGGTCAGGCAGTCTTCTGGTGAATTTCAGCTCGATCACTTGTTAGCCCTGGGGCCCTGAGCAAGCTGTGTGTTACTTACATGAGCCTCCGTTTCCTCACCTGTACGGTGAGAAGGATGGCCTGTGTGGGGGGTTAGAAACAGTGCGTGTGAAGTGCCTGTTTCCAGCCAGGGCTCACGGGGGACAGCCACACCCTCAGAGGTCAGCTCAAGGTCTGGAAGGGGCATTGGACATGTCTTAGTCCATCTTGCCCATTTTACAAATAAGTTGCAAAAAGAAAAGCAGTTTCTGCCCTTGCCACCCAAGGTTGGCCAGGACCAGAGTCGGTGGTCAAGGTCAAGCCTCTGCACCCTGGGTCCCCACTCTGTTTTGTCCACCACTGGGCATTCCTTTTGCTGTAACTGGTGGTGGGTGTTGGGGCTTAAGGGCCTCAAAACCTGGGCTGGGGGAGGTCAGGGAGGGGCAAGGGTCCAGCCCTCCAACCCGGCTGGGAGACCAAGCTGGAGATGATGGCCTTTCTTCTCTCAGCTTCTCCACTCCCGTCAGACTGCTGCCTCCCCGACCAGGATGGATAACGAGCCCACAGAGGCCAGGCCCGTGCCTGGTGGGGGCTGGGGAGGACCCTCACAGCAGGCTCTGCCTCAGCCCTCAGTGCAAATTAAAACATTTTCCTTTTCTTCATAATTTTTTTTCCTGACACAACTGCCCATGAAACATTTTAATAACATCCTAGAAAAGGTCATGGAGAAGGAATTTCACAGTCCCTGAGCAAGCAGCTATAACTTCAGCTCCTCCTGCAGCAAAGGAGGTGGAAAGATCAGGCTCACCCTGGAAAATGGGGGGTGGGGGTAGGGATGGGGAGGCCAGGTCAGGCTGGCAGGGTGCCAGGTGTGGCCACAAAATATGCTCCCAGCTAGAGCCCTGGAAGGGCCCTGGAGGAGACTGGGAGATGATGGTGGGTAAGCAGGGCTGCCTAGGGGAAGCTCCTGCACCCAGCATCACACTTCTTGACAGCAGCCTGAGGTCTCATGCCCATTCTGCAGATGAGGAAATGGAGGTCCTCAGACTGACGTGGATAGAAGGTGAGGAAAGCAGGACCCCCAGTTCCCCGGGAGGTCCTGGGCTCTCGTAAGCACACAGCCTGGGTACTAGAATTTATTATTGGGTTAAATAGGCTTTCATGTCTGCACAATCCCACAGCCCTAGGGCCAGGGGGTTGAGAAGGAGGTGGGCAAGGCTTAAACGGATGCAGCGACTAGAGGCTGGCCAGGGGAGAGACACTCAAAGGAGGCTAGATGCATCCATTAAACAAGCAGAGAGGAACTGGAGAAGGCAGTGTAGGTGGCAGGCAGGAGCCAGTGTGAGCACCTGCTCCCCACTGGCGGCCCCAGAACAGACTGGGCCGAACCCATTGTCCTTGGCACCAGCAACTGGTCACCAGCCAAGGTATGTCCTAGGTTCCACAAACCTTCCCCAGGGCCACGGGAACTTGGGACTGCAAAGTGAGACCACCATCCCCAGCAAGAATACTGGGGAGAAGTCCCTAGGCACCCACCAAGACGGACACCTGGATTCTTTGCCATGTGGTCCCCGGCTTGCTGGGGCCCTGAAGTCCAGGCTGCTTGGGTGTCCTTCACCCTGATGTTTGAAGATGGCTGGGGGGAGCGGGGCTGCAGACACTCTGGCACTTGCTCTCCAGCTGGGCCCCTAGAGGCTGCAAGAGGATCCACAGGGGGGCCCCCAAGCACCAGGTGACAGATTACGAGGAGCACTTTGGTGGAAAACGGGGGGCCACAGCCTGGGGAAGCAGGCAGGGAGGGAAACAGCCACAGTAGACTTAGTGTTTATGTCTGAGGGCCCGCCTAGCTGAACATCTGTTTGAAATATTAATAACTGTCAGATGGGAAGGGCCTGGGGCTCAGTACAGTTTCACACCATCTGTCGGTAGAGTAAACACACTTCAGAACAGTGGGCCTGGGATTAGCAGGCGATGGCTTGGATAAGAACGGAGTAAGAGCGGAGCAAGATATGGCAGCGAGGACCCCGAGCCCTTCCGTGTGGGCAGAGAAGAGCAGCAGTGAGCTCAAATCTATCACAGGTACTGAGCACCTACTAGGCGTATGAGCTGAGCTTACGTAGCAACACGTCTGCTGCCTTGATCTGCCAGACAACCAGTCCTCTTTGCTCTGCTAACAGAAGCCCCTTCCACATAGCCCCTTCCCCACTTCTAGCCCACAGAGTTTGCACGGAGTGGACCTAACCCCTGGCTCCACCGGCAAGAGTGTGACCCATCTCTGGGAGATGAGGATCAAGATGATGGGCTCCAGCATGGCTCAGCAAGGAGACTCAATTGTGGGACTTGTGCTGGAACTAATGAAAAAGATGACTGTTTTCCCACTAGGGTTGATACATTGGTAAGAAGCAAGCCTGGGGGTGTTGGTGTCCCTCTCGGCCAATGTAAGAAAAGCAGAGCCTGGTGCTAAAGTCAGATTCTTGCTAACGGAGTGCCTGGGTACAGCCATGCCTGATATCATTTATACTTTGATTTATAAGAGCTGATACACTTTTGGCTTGAACCACTTAAGAGTTTGTGTCCCTTGCCAGCAAGGATACTAAATGATACGAATGGGACACTGGAAGGGCCCTTTGTCAAAGTCCCAGCCAAGGGCAGCTGGGGATGGCCAGGCACCCTCAAAGAGTCCATTCTTCCCTGGTGCTTAGAGGGACGGTGGCCCTCCTCGGAGATGGCTGCCCCCATCCCCACTAGAGGGCATTTCTAGGGCTCCTGGCTCACCTAGACTCAGTTCCTCTCAGGGACAAGGCAGAATACTGGTGTTCTCTTCCCACATTGTTGCCGGGACCCTGGGAACCCCATCATAAAGACTCCAGAGGTTTTAAGACACAAACACCACAGCTTCTAGGGCTCAGGCGCACCGCCTTCCCTGACTGCCCATGTTTCTTGGCCCATTCCCTCTGGCTGCCTCCCTGTGGTCTTCCCCAGAGCTCAGTAGCCCGGTGAAAGAGCAGGACTCACCAGGACTGTCAGCACAGATGTCCCCACGGTGACGTTCTCATACAAGCTGACGTTGTACAGCGGCTGGCTGAAGATGGGCCGGTTGTCATTCTCGTTGATGAGGGTGATCTTCACTTTGGCGTAGCCCACGTGGTCAGGCACGCTCTCGTTGGCAAAGAGCTGGGTATGCAGAGCAGGGGCCCAGGTGAGCTCTCGCATGCTCCCGGAACCTTGTCCCCCTAAGTCCCCCTGGGGTCTTTGCAGGTCCAAACCCAGAGTTCCTGTCTGAGTCAGTGCCTATCCCAGGTGTGTGCTGCTGGATGGCTGCAGATTCTGCTGGGGCCTGGGCCGGTGGGGACTTGGGCAGTGAGGCTCCTTATGGGTCTCAGGGGCCGTGACCGTGTCTGGTAAATTGCTGCTCAATTCCCAGACATTTCCTTGTCTTCCTTGAAAAGGGAGGCTCAGCCCAGCCCCTGCCATTGGCTCTGTGGGCTTCCTGGAGTTGGACCCATAGGGGAAGAATGGGGAGAGCTGGAAGGGGGAATTTTAGGAGATGGTGTCACCCTCTGCCTCCCCTGAAAGCCCCCCACCTGGCGAAGAAAAAGGGAGGGGGGCCTTACGTCAAAGTCGTAGCGGTCCACAGTCTCATAGTCCAGGGGGACGGCCACCCGGATGCGGATGTCTGCTTTCCCTTGGACAGAGGTGGGGGAGATGATGAAGTGCTGGGAGTTGTTCCCCACCAGGTACACCTCGAACATGCTGTTCAGGCCCTGGGGCAGAATGGAGAAGAAACCAGTCAGAAGGGGCTTAGGAGGCCACGGGTCCGGAGCAGAGTGGCTTTGGTGGAGGTAGAGAAGGGACAGTGTCCATAGCAGGGCTTGCAAGCACCCCACCCGAGAGCGGTCTGGCCTCCTCTGGGTGACCCCAGTCTGGCTCTCAGACCCTGCCTCCTGCCCATGTCCAGGCCCACTGGAAGTCTCTGCTAGTTCTTTTTGCCTTTGTTATGCCTTCAGACGCCCCAAATATCCCTTCCAGATGGTTCGGTTCATTTCCCATCTCTTGTTCCCTTCCTCAGTCCCAGTGACCCCAACTGGAGAGGTTCTGTACCTGCAAGACCCAGCAGGGAGACAGGACAGAGGGTGGGAAGGGAGGGGAGAGAAGCAAGTATGTGTCCTTGGCAGGCGTGGGCAGGAGAGGGCAACGGACAGCGCAGGGTGTGGCTTCTTCCCCTCCCTCCCCCCAGAAGGTGTCAATCAGGGAGAACACTGGCTTCCTTACACATGGAATGGGAATTTCTCAAGCAGCTAAATGGTGAAGTGAACCCCTATGGACCCCCTACACTGTGGCCAGCTAGTGGTGACCCGGAGGACACTGGGTCCTAGGTAGCTAGGAGCTGCCATGTCCTCCAAGGGCTCTGTTGTGGCCCAGCAGCTCAAGTCCGTGGTTTCCAGTGGGAGTGGGTGGGTGTGTGCTTCACTCCAAGTCAGGTGTTTCTGATCCTTCTAGCAGGGCCAGAGCTCACAGAGCCCTCAAATACCACTTGGCTTGTTCCAAACCAAAGGGTGTGAGGTTTCCATACTATCCAAGACCTCAGATCCAAAGAACCATTGCTGAAGGTGGGAGACGTGGCTTCCTGACTCCCCAGAGTCTGGTCTGCTCAGAGATGGATTCAACTCCCTACAGGGGGTAGCTACCCCCAAATAAGCCTCCTTCAACCTAGGGGGACGGCTTGTGGTTTGTAACCAATCCGTGGAGAACCTCTCCTGACCCTTACTGCAGATGCCACCGGGTTACAGACCCGGGCTTCGAGCGCCAGGAGGGAATTTCCGCCTGCCCATGCTGCTCGCCCCTGGCCCAGTGCCCAGCATAACCCCACTATGTGTGTGTTTCTTTGGAACTGAGGGCGGGCAAAGGAAGCATGCCTCTCTTCTGGTTGCCCAGGGATGCCTTCCAGAACCTGTTCCTGCTGGGAAGGGAGCAGCCAGGCCATCTGAAAGCCTTTCCTTGCTCAGAAGGGGATGGTCCTGGCAAGACTGTAAAGGATAACCCCCAGTGAAGCCTGAGAATTCACGAGATCCTTCCAGCCCTGGGACTGTCCCACAAGTGGTCGAACACATTTGTGGAATGAACGCACATGAACATTTACCCACCAGTCTCTTGAGTTTTTGTTTTTGTTTTTTCTATTTGCAATTACAAATTACCAAAACAGGAACACTGCCAATCTTGGGGTCCAGACAAGCAGCAGGGCCTCCAAAGCCCCCCCAACCCAGAGTGGCTCCCGCAGATGGTGCAGGCAATGCTCCCGTGGCCCTGTTAGCTTGTGGAGTCCTCAGTTCTCCCTGGCATGGAATCCATTCGTCTGATGGAGGCCCAATTAAATGCCCGAAGGGGCACTAATAGCCAAGGCCGGCAGAGTGTGACAGCTCCAAGCAGGTGACACCAACGCCTCTCCCTCCACCACAGGACTTGGAGGCCGGAGAAGGTGGGGGTGGGCTGAGCTGTGCCTGGGCCGATGGAGCCACACCCCCTCCGCAACCCCTCCCCCATGTGCCCACCGCCCCCCTCCCCCAGCCCTGGCCCTTCCCAGGCTCACTTACCAAGTTCTGTCAGTGGGAGTTGGTCAAAGGTATGGAGACAGAGAAGGAGCCGGAAAGGCACGGAGAAGAGGAAGAAACCGGAAAGAAAAGATGGTGAGATCTGAGGTCAGAGGAAGGCAGAGGGGCCAAGTGGACCCTAGGAGCATACCCTGCTTCAGAGGAAGAGCCCCTTTCTTGTCTGAGGGGCCCCAAACCCAGAGGAAGGAGAGGGAAGCAGAGGAAGAGGGTGCCAGGGGTCCTGAGCACACTGGGTCCTCACCCAGAGGGAGGTCGGGAAGGGGATAGCGCTGGGGGAGAGAGGGATGGGCCACACTCCTATGTCCTCCTCCCAGGAGCTTAGACCACACCCCTGCAGAAAACGACCCTGAGCACGGTCACGTTTCAATCTTCCTAACACAGAAAATGCTAAGACCTGATACATACAGACATGGGAAGTTTTTACATAGCTCTAAAGTGTAAAGGGCATGCTGTGGTCTCCCTGTCCCTGCTGGTCCAGCTGCTGGAGAGCCTTCTCTAGAGGCCACCGCACCTCATCCAGGGGTCTCTTCCCAAGCAAAGTCATGCACATATGACGAGCTCCACATATCCGTGGCTTCCCTCCCCACCCCCACACCCCCCCGCAAACGGCAGCACACGGCACGCATCGCTCTGGGTGGGGTTTGGTCCCGGAGAGCCGGGTTGTGAAGGATGTTCCCTAAGTGTACAAACAGGGGCCGATATGAATGACAGCACGGCACACAGTTACTGGTATCTGCTCTCTGTCAGACACTGTCCAGAATAAGCACAGAATTCTCCTCTGTGGTATCTGGGGAATGTTGGGCGTCCTCAAAGTCCCAGAGCATGCCCCGGGCAGTGTAAACCCACAGGAAAGCAGGGACACAGTGGGAGCTCAAGAAGCCACTGGGTTTTGGCTGCTTTTCCTCACCCAGTCCTCTGGGTGGTCCTCTTCCTACAGGCCGTAGGGTGGAGATGAAGGAACATGGGAGCTTGGAAACCTCTCCAGAGGAAATGGAGTTCAGAGAGGTTGAGTGAGTCACCCAAGGGTGCACAGCCTGTTGGCAGCAGAGTGGGGATAAAAGCTGAGGCCAGGGTGCCATCTAGGCTGAGGGAAGTGGGGTCAGGACCATAGGAGTTCCCAGAGCAGACTGAGGAGGCAGAGGTAACGTTGAGCTCCCCAGGGTGGAATTTGAGCGAGCGCCAGCAGATGAGGCCAAGCCAGGAAGGCTGCCTCAAGAAGGGGAGTTCTGAACTGGCTTTAGGAACGAAGGGAAAATGAGCTAGAAGAGGAGGGGTTCCATATGGAGGAAGTGGCTTTACACGCGGAACTCTGTCCTTAGCGTGTATCAGAAGCACCTAGAGGCTTTGATAAGCTACAGACTGTTGCCCTCAGCCAGGACTTGTGAAATTAGAAATTCCTGTTAATTTCTACTTCTAACAAGCTTCAGGTGCTGCCTGCCCTGCTACTTCTGGTCTGGGAGCCACCCACCCCCTGCCATCTCTGCAAAGGCATGGAGCAAGAATGAGGAATTAGTAAGGAGGCAGACTGGGAGCGGATTTGCAAAGGTGTGTGTGGGGAAGAGCTGGCGAGATTGTTGGGATAGTAGGAGGCTGGGGCATAGGGGCTGCCCATGCTCCCTAGAGAACCACATTGTGCAGCTAGGGCTGTGGAAACACCAGTAGGGGCAGGCAGGAGCTTAGCAGCACCCACAGGGTTCCAGAGGGGTGAGTGGGGGAGAGGCACAGCGGGAGTGCTCCATCGGATCACCCAGCAAAATCTCCTGGGGGGTCTTTAAAATATCCCCATGACTAAGCTGTACCCCAGACCAAGCAAATCAGATGTGGGTGAGGAGGAGAGACCAGAACTCTGGACCTCAGAACATTCTCTACATTATTCATTCTAATGTGCGTCCAAGGGTGAGAACCAGTAGGGCAGAGAGGTGCTTCTTCGAGCAGGGCACAGGGACAGGTAGCTGAGCTTTATCAAAAACATCATTAGAAATGCATCTTTTGGAGGGCACCTGGGTGGCGGCTCAGTGGGTTAAAGCCTCTGCCTTCGGCTCAGGTAATGATCCCAGGGTCCTGGGATAGAGCCCTGCATCAGGCTCTCTGCTTGGCGGGGAGCCTGCTTCCCCCCCTCTCTCTGCCTGCCTCTCTGCCTACTTGTGATCTCTGTCAAATATATAAATAAAATCTTAAAAAAAATAAGAGAAATGCATATTTTGGGCCATGCCCAAATCTACTCTTTGGAAACACTGGGGTTGTGCGGCCAGCACCGTCCAGCCAGCCCTCCAGGTGTCTATTACTCCCAGGTTTGAGAACCGCCAGGAAGAGCAAGGCAAGGCAGGGAGCAAGCCTGAGAGCAGGGAAGAAGACTGAGCAGTGAGGTGTGGTGGGTGAGCCACTGCGGAGAAAAAACAGAGTAAACAGCTCATGGGGTTGTAAAGGTATGGGGGTGGGGGCTGGAGCTGCCACGTGGTACCTGGACAGAGGACCAGAGCAAGGGTTGGAAGAGATGCCTGGGAAGTTGGGACTCAGTGCACTGTGGACTCAGCTTGGGTACCTGACCCCTCAGGCCAGGTTTCTGGGTCTCAAGGAATGAGGTCCCTGCCCTTCCATATTTGCCACCTGGGGCGAGTTCACTCCCTGCTGCAGTGGTCCTGAGACCCCGGGGCAACCTTCCCGCTAAGTCTCATTAAATGCTCAGCCTGTCCCTTTCAGAACCTGCCCAGCGGCCAGGTCCTGCTGGGACTTGGCTTGTGACTGTGGACCCCCTTGGGCTGGGATGTGTGTGTGATACTCACCCAGGTCACCAAGGCGGTGTGGAACCCCGATTAACTGCGGTCCTCTGCCAGGCAGCTCCTGTTCATTAAGCCCTAACTGTGTGCCCCACCGGACTTAACCAGAATCTTTATGGACATCAGCATTCGCACACCCCTTTCTTGGAGAAGGAAAGCGAGGCCCGAGAGGGCAACTCGTTCAGGCCTCACAGCTGCCAGCGAAGGATCTGAAGTTGGGTCTGTTCTGTCTCTGGCTCCGTGGGCACTCTCAACCACCCCGCTCTCCAGCCCCTCCCACCGCACAACACGGCTCCCAACAAAGAACTGGCCCGGGAGGGCGCAGGTGGGTGGGCTCCTCCCGCATTCTCCGAGGGGCAGGACTGAGGCCCAGGGAAAGGCTCCTCTGCCAAGGTCAGGGACCCAGGCAGGTGGAGGGCTAGAGCCTGCCTCTCACTCGCTGCCAGGCCCAACGGGAGAGCGGTTCACTGGGGCTGGGAGGGAGGGTGTGGGGCGGACAGAGGCAGGAGGCCCTCTTGGAACTGTTGAGGGGCAAATCTGTTGGGAAGGGAGATAAGGAGGAACATCAAAAGGAGTCCCAGTGTGTGTGGAGAGGAGGCCGGTGGATTAAATTCTCTTCCAGCTGGGAGAGGCGATGAAAAGGCTGATAGCTGGCAGCCGCGGGTCTCGGAGCCAAGCAGCAGCGTTGCCCTCCCCGCACCAGGCTGGGGCACCAGTGGCTGCCTGCGGGGCTGCGACAGCCCCGCTTTATTTGTTTAGAGGAAGGCGGAAGGACACGGGAGATCACGCCTCGCTCCCCACCGTCCCCACCCCGCGCAGCCAAGCCGCACTGCGCTCCGCTCCTGGTGACTGAAGGCTTGCCACCCCGCGGAGGGCAGCCGGCTGGTCCAGACCTCCTTATCAGCTGCTGCCAGAAGGGGCTGTCCCCCCACCCTCAGCTCCCCTCAGCCCTGCCTCCCCCCCACCTCCCGCTGCTGGACGTGGGCCGTGGCCTTGGGAGCGGTGGCCCAGCAGGCACCGCCTAGAAAGTACACCCTTCCTAGCCTTTCTGCCGCACCCACAGCCAGCGGACCCACGTGCCAGGGGTCACTCGGCTCCATGAAGGGACCCAGCTGCATTTTCCCCAATTAGTAACTGAGAGCTTTGTATGTGCTGGGTCCCCTGCAGGCTCCCTGACCACTCACAACTCTGGCAGGACCCAGGGCGGAGGTTCTGTTAAGGACTGCCTGGCTTGAGGACCTTTTCCTCCTTCCAGCCGATGCCACCTGGTGCAGAGCCCAGCCCTGGGCTTGCAGGGGGGTGACCTGGGCTCTCTCAGGGTCTGCACCTGACTTCTGAGTACAGCTTCCCTTGGTTGTCACCTGCAGGCACTGGCACGTACCCCTTGCAGACGACCTGCTCTCCAAAGGACGATGGTCTGACCCAGCCCCTACTCTTCCCTGGACCCCAGGCCCGCAGATGCCTCCCACACAGCTGTTGCTTGCTTGGTTCTCACTGCCCCCTCCTCCCAGACACTTTGCTGCCCATCCACCTCTTGGAGAGGCTCATCTCCCTGCTATGGTCAGGGGAGTAGCTGAT
The DNA here is from genome assembly GCF_022355385.1 of Mustela nigripes. Lineage (NCBI taxonomy): Eukaryota > Metazoa > Chordata > Mammalia > Carnivora > Mustelidae > Mustela > Mustela nigripes. The sequence goes on along the minus strand of NC_081560.1, from coordinate 137,791,410 downwards.
TGGGGACCAGTGATGTGATGTGCAGTGGAGAGTAAGGTTTGGCTGGGGAACAGGCTCTGTCACTCTCTAGCTGTATGGCCTTGGGCAACATACTCCCGTTGCTGGAGAACAAGGTATACCAGCAGGGTTAAGAAGCAGACTTGCCTCCTTGCACTGTCTTGTTTTGGTGGGTGATAGGAGTTAGGTTTTCTTGCCCAAGACAGGAGGCTCTCTGATAGGAACTTTGTGTTTTTTTTTTTTTTTCCTTTGTACCCCAGATGCTAGGGGTACTGACCTCCCTAACCCTGTGAGCTAGGATATGCCCTGCAAGGAACCTTTATTCCATTCCACAGAAGAGAAAAGACCAGGGAAGGGCAGCAAGGCCCAAGGTAGCCTTTATGTTGGGAGTGCTGGGCAGTGTTTTGAAACAAGACAGAGAAGAACCAGGGAGATCTGTGGGCTGGCAGGCTGCCCTTAGGTGAGCCAGGAATGGGGCTGGGGTCCTGAGTGCCCAGAGGCACCCCGAGAGCACCACCCTCACAGAAACTGCATCCAGGACTCAACCTGCCAGGGAGAGCCCCGAGACCAGTGACTTCGGGATGTGGGGCCCTAAGCTTCAGTGGTAGCTCAAAGCAACAGCCTCTTGGGGTCGGACCTGACTCCAGATGGAAGCAATTGCCTTCTTCAGCTGTGGGATTTTGCACAAAAGCTCTTATTCTGTGCCTCAATCTTCTATTCTGCAAAATGGACAGAAGGAGGGCCACCTGACAGCACTCTTACCGATAAGCTGCAAGATTCTGGTAAAGTGCCTGGACTGGGTGAGGGTTCAGTAAATAAGGGTTGTTCCTTGTTCTGGAAAGGAGTGGGGGAGGGGAGGAGGAAGCCCTAGGGAAGGGCGGATTTCTATTGCTTGGCCAAAATGAAGGGGGCAGAGAGGGATGGGCAAAGGCTTAGATAAGTGTTGGGGGTGAGCGGATCCCCCCATGCCGGCCAGAGGCTGTAGGTCTCCCTTCGCCCCTGTGCTCTATTGGTCTCACCCATGCTATCGAGCGGCTGGAAATCAAAGTCCACTGAAGATGGAGCCTTTATCACCCCTTTGTCCAGCTTTTCCCTTCATTAACCCCAATCGGACACACCAATGTGAGCCTTGGCAAGTGGCAGGCCCTTGGCACCCCTTCCCGTCACCACTTCTCCCGCAGTGTCCCATGCCCAGCACACCACGCCGCCTGCCGTGAAGGCAGAGTCCAGCGGGCCACCGGAGGAGCCGTGCGGTGGGCACCGCCTCCATCCCCCAACTCTGGCTCAACTCCCACGGATCTTCCAAGTTTCAGAGTCCGGGGGAACTGCCAACGGTACCTCCTGGCAATTGAAACCTTCTGATTCTGTCTCCTCACAGTCCCCCGACCCAGCGCCCTGTTCCTGGACACAGTCCCAACCCAGGGCCCCAGCAAAGGCCACAGTACACGCTTGGTCTCTCAGCCTTGTCTTCCTCTCCTGAGTGCCAGGCTTGTCTGGCCCAGAGTCTCAGCTTCTCCGCCCCGAGAGTGGGCCGCCTCTCAGGCCTGCATCAGCTGAAGGACCCCGCCCTGGTTTCAGGCTCTCAGCCCACCCATCCCCCCCCCCCCCCCCCCCCCCCCAGGCTCCTTCGCGGTTTGGGCCCTTGAACAACACGGGCAGGAACCATTTTTCCCTGCATGGGTCATTCGTCACTGTGAGTGTGGCAAGCCCTTCATTCTCCCTGGGCCTCAGTTTCCAGAACTGCAAACCGGGGTAATTCTCTAAGGGCCCTCAATGTCCGCTGTGCTCTCTCGGATTGCTTTCCACTCCTGCGGCTGCTCCAGGCCTCTCTCCTCGTCCTCCCTGGCTGCTGCCCTCTCTAACCCTCCTTTGTGTTCCTTCATCTTTTCCTCCACTCTTGCCTTGTCCCGCTCTTCCCTTCTCTCCTCGCTCTTTCTCCCCCTGGTCTCTTTTCCATTTCTCCTTTTCTCCCTCCTCTTCCATCACCCCTCCTGTTGCCCCCTCCCTCCTCCTCCCTCCCTCCTCCCCCCCTCCAGCCCTCTCTCTGCGAGCCTCCCCCTCCTCCTCTCCCCAGGTTATCTGCTGAATTCCACACACGCCTGCACAGACGGGATCAATCCAAGGCTGCCTTGCCTTCAGCTTATCTCTGCTCCAAATGATTGATTTTCCCTCTTTAAGAGTAATTTGCTGGTGAATTCCATGTATTGCAAAAACCCCTGTGAAATCTAATTCAATCCGATCGGCAGCTGGCACTTTGGGGAAAGAATACTAGAGAGCTGTCAATTTCATCGCGTGGACGTGTGTATTATTTAGCTCACAGACGAGAGCACGAGGCAGGCAGGTGCTTCTCACCTGCACGTGCCACCTTCCCTGCTTCCCTCCGGAGGGATCTTGTCGCCGGCCCTGCAGCCAACCCTGGCTCTTCTGGGAAGTGCATTATAACGTGCACTGGGTACTCGCATTAAGGTAAATGAGGGACAGGTGCTATCAAATTGTTTTCCTGATTTGCAGCCCACTGCCCTCATGCACTATGGGAATCTCAGCCTTCCAGAGCCCAGCTATCCCTGACCACCTGCCTCTCTCCTGCATTCCAGGCTTGTCTGGCTCAGAGCCTGTTTCTCAACGTGTATAAATGGGGAGGTGTGAGGAAAAACCAGGCCACCTCTCAGGCCTGCCCCTCGGTGACCAGCTGTCCCAGTTTGCCTTGGACGTGGGACTTACACGTGCTAAAACCCAGGCCATTGCAGGCAAACCTGGAGAGCTGGTGTCCAATGCCACGAGGCACGTCTGAAAGCCCAGCAGGGTAGGTCGTCCCCTCTGCACGGGTGAGGCGGTTATGCCGTCGGCATGGCACACAAGGCTCTGAGCATCTGACACACCAGCCCCAGTGTCTGACAGGTGCTCCTCAAAGGCGGCATTACCTTGGAGGCTCAAGTTCTCTGCCAGTGACGACGGTAACAACTACGGTAACATGGCTGACCAAGGGCTCTTGCTCAGCCCCGGTGACCTCTGTTCTGGGAGGGTCCCATCTTGTCCCCCCACCTATGTCCTCTGAAAATAACGGAGCTAATTGTAACTACCCCCCTCCCCCAAGTTGGAACCAGCCACGCTGGCCTCCATTCCCATGCCTCAGGTAAATAGCCATTTCTGGTGGGATCCGAATCTTTGGGCTGCCCCGGATCTCTAGGCATCAGAGCAATCAGTCTCAGGGTTACTTAGAGAAATGAAGTGGCTTTATGGGGACTGGCCATGAGGCCAAGGTTCACCTTACTAGTGCTTGTGGGCATGGTCAAAGGGCAGGTTTATGTGGAAGGCCCAGGGGATCTCAGGTACCATCTCAGGCCACATGGAAATTCATGGGCATGCAGCAGGGGGCCAGGTAGGATTTATAAGGCAGGGGCTCTGAGCTCTTCATTCCAGAATGACTCCTTTCATTCCACCCCGCCCTGCACCCAGGGAGATCTCAAGGATTCCCCCAGGCCATACATCCTTCCTCTGTCCTTCCCTCTCTCCTGCAAGGGACCCTGTTTGAAAGGCACATGCTCCAAGTGGAAAGCTCAACAACGCCTTCCTTGTGGTCCTGCCTGCAACCCGGGCTCACCTCCCAGCACAGGTGGCCACATTCTTAACTTTAAGATCAGAATCTGCCAACTTGGACCTTACCCCCAATACCTGGTGTCAATTCCTTCCCTCCCTTCCCCCCATTGGTAAACCCACACTGGAGCTCTGGCTGGGGTGGGGGTAGGGGGCCAAAGTGGAGTGTCCGTGTTCTTAGAGGTGCAGGAAGGAGAATCCACAATGCAGGGGGGGGGCAAAAAGTGTGTGCATCCTGGTCTGTCCCAAGCCTGGAATTGTCCCTTGGCTTCCTCTGGGGCCCAGGCTGGGAAGGATCGTGTGGCCTGAGGGGCAGGATGGCTGGCGGAGGAGGCATCCAGCCCTCAAGGGGCCTCAGGAGGAGGAGGAGAGACAGGCTGGTGTAGGGTTGGGAGCTGGCTTTGCACTCAGCAGCTGCCTGGCTCTGTCTATTTACCATGCTAAAACTATTTCCCTGTTCCCACAGAGAGAGAAATGTGTGGCAAGACAAAGAAATCTAAATGTCTTATGGAAATCGGGAGGGCACACTGCCTGCTGCTAATCACACCGCTTTATATTCCAGTCCACCTCCCCAGGCCTCCGGGTGGTGGGGAGGGGCTGAGGGGGCGGAGGACAGGGTCCCAGGAGCCCTTGAACTGATACGCGCTGTGACCTCAGGCCAACTGCCCTCTCTGGGCTGCCTTTCAACATGAGGGATCCCTTTGCCTCAGGAGGCCCGGAGGGCAGAGCTCTAAACAGTGTAGAGGCCAGGCATCTGGGCTTTGGGGATCTGGGAATGATTTTATCTCCCTCCCCATCCTAGCCCCCTGCCAGGGAGGTCGGCCCAGGTTTGCATCCCCTTCCCATGAACAAAAACACACAAATGCCCTAAGGGGTCGGGTGCTGGGCTGGGACAGAGTGCCAGGCTTCAAGCAGATGGGTGAACATGCCTGGGGACAGCCCTGCATGTCACTTAGCAGCCACGGCAGTGTTCTAGAAGTCAAACCCAGCTGCCCAGACCTGCAAAGAGCCCCTCCTACCTAACCCGTTCCACACCTTGCAAGGCACTCACATGGGGCACACAGCAACTATGGTTGAATGCACGACGGGATACGTGCATGAATGGGCTACGGGTGTGTTTATCTGTGAATGTGTTGGGTGTGAGGAAAAGCT
>NC_081560.1:137699436-137786657 GCF_022355385.1 Mustela nigripes | reverse complement strand
AGGAAACAGACAGAGGCAGGAGGAAGGTTGGGAAGGGGGGAGGGGCAAGAGAGGATAATCAGACTCAAAGAAAAACAGAGACAGAAATGGAGGGAGTGGGCAAGGGTGGGTAGAAGGCATTCAGAGGCGGAAGTGAGGAAAAGCGAGGAAACAGACAGAGGCAGGAGGAAGGTTGGGAAGGGGGGAGGGGCAAGAGAGGATAATCAGACTCAAAGAAAAACAGAGACAGAAATGGAGGGAGTGGGCAAGGGTGGGTAGAAGGCATTCAGATGCGGAACTAAGCTGAGGTGAAGAGGACAGACACCAGGAGGGCCTGGCCACTGTCTAGCCAGCAGACAGCTCACATTTTCTTTCTGCCTCCTAGACTGCCCTTCTGGGTTTCTGCCATTCCTGTCCCTGGGATTCCAAATCCTAGTGGCATTCCAACCCCACAGACCCCCACAACCAGTCCCTGCCCTTCTGGCCATCTGCTATCATCTCCTGTCACTGTCCTTGTTCTCCTGGTGTCCAGGTTAATCAACTTAAAGTACAGCTCTGAGGATACCACTCATGCTCAGGAACCATCGATGGCTCCCACGTGCCTGCTGAATTACGTTCAAACTCCTCTTGGTATTCAAGGCCCTCGTCTACCTTTCTGGCTTTATAGGTGGTGTGTATTAAATGACAGTGGAGAGAATGATGGTGTTGAGTGGTGCTATTTAAGCTGCTACCTTTCACTTCTTTCTGGGGAGTGTGGGGGAGGAAGAGGTTATCAATAATTTATAATTTTTTAAAACTAACCTGCAGTGAAATTGACATTTTGGGGTATTCGATTTTATGAATTTTAACAGAATTATAAAATCGTGTTACCCCATCACAACCAGCACGCAGAACAGTTCCACTGTCCCCCAAACTCCCCTTTGCTTACCTTTATAGTCAACCCCTCTCCCACTCCTAATCCTTGGTAACCACTGGTGGGTTCTCTGCCACTATAGTTTCATCTTTTTGAGAATGTCAAAGAATCACACAGAACATAGTGTTTGAGACTGGCGGCTCTCCCTTCTAATAAAGCCTTTGAGATCACTTGATTCTCACTTCCCCTTAGCCGTCTGCTTATCTAAGCAGTCCTGTCCCTAGAGGACCAGTTAGCATCTGCACAGATGAGCTGAGCTGGAGGGGGCAGTCCTGCATGCCTCTAAGAGGTGAGCCTACCAGTGTGCCAGGGAAGGGCTTTGAAGGCAAGGAGCCGAGTATCAAGCGGATTTAAGAAAAAACAAAAAAACACAAAAGAAACCCAACAACCCTGGTTGGCCAGCTCTGTAAACTTTAGCGGATTTGGACATTCCCTAATGAGGGCAATTAAGAGTCATTATGCTGAAAACAGAAAAGTAAACACAGATCCATATGCTAATTGGCAAATATTGCTGCGTGTTAGGGCTGGCTGCCTCCTCCCTCTCCTGAGCCCTGCCCCTAGTCCTGCACAGTGCCTGTCCAGCCCCCCCGCCAAGCTCCTCCATCACGCTCTTGTCCTCTTGTGCTCCCTCTTGGTCCTCCTCCTCCCTGGGAGGCTACTTCTTTGCTGGCTCATTCCCACCTCCCTTAAGGTGAACACCAGGATGCCTAGCCCCCCTCTCCCTACACCCACACCCCTTGCGTCAGTGAGCCCAGCTGGACCTGTGGCTCTAAATACAGCCCAGGTGCTGGTGACACTTACATTTCCATCTCCAGCCTGGGCCCACATGGTGGGCTCTGGAGAGCCAAGTGCTAGGTTTCCGGGATCTAGCCAGCTGCAATCATGCTGGTGGCTTGAGGTAGGTGTGTGATAGGAGGGCTTACCCCAGAGAGACCACCGAGTGCTACAAATGAGGGGCTCCCAACCCAGAGCCACTCGTTGTGCATTTATGAGCACACCCCCTCTGCCTTCTCGATGTTTCCATATGGATGACTAACAAGCATGTCCAATGTAACGTGTTGAAAGCTAAACTATAGATTCCACTTCCCCCTCACTAAAAATATTGCTTCACCATCTCAGGAAGGAAGGACTCCATGTTTCTAAGGGCTCAGGTCAAACACCTTGTGCAGTCATTGTAACACACACCCCTACACACACACACACACACACACTCTAGCAAATCCTTGACTTTCCATTCAAAATGGGTCCAGGAGCTGATCTCTTCTCACTCCCCACCAGCACCTCTAACTGCTGTCCTTCCCAGCGATGGCCCTGCCCTGGGTGGTCTATTTATCCATCAGCCAGCGCATCCTTTTGTTGGATCAGTGGTGCAGGAGGAACAATAGAAATGACCGCTGGGCCACAGTCGTCCAGCCTCCTCCCCACCCCTTTCCTTAACCCTTGACTCTCCCGCCAAAAGGATGTATGCCCAGGTCACGTCTCCACAGGTAACTGGATACCTACGCAGGAAACAGAAGTATCAGGACCCCCCACCCCATACCCTCCAATCACCAAATACCCTACGATCACCAAATACCCTACTATATATGGATGTGAGCCCATGCCCTACCTTGGCCCGATAAAAGACCCCTGCCAACTCCCTCCCAGTGTGACTTCCCCCACTCTCCTTTCCTGAGTTGGAGCCGAGGAACCTCACCCGAGGGCTCCCACCTCCTCCCGGGGCGACTTTCCTGGCTCCCCTTCTCCTGAGCCCTGAAACTTCGCCGGAGAGTGCCTTTAATAAATCTTGCCTTGAGCCCATCTTGCCTGGTGTTGTGTTTACCTCGCCTGGGAAACGTTATACCTTTAAAATAATTTTCTTTTAAGATAAAATTCACCAGGGCGCCTGGGTGGCTCAGTGGGTTAAGCCACTGCCTTCGGCTCAGGTCATGATCTCAGGGTCCTGGGATCGAGTCCCACATCGGGCTCTCTGCTCAGCAGGACGCCTGCTTCCCTCTCTCTCTCTGCCTGCCTCTCTGCCTACTTGTGATCTCTGTCTGTCAAATAAATAAATAAAATCTTAAAAAAAAAGATAAAATTCACCATTTTAACATGTTAAAGTGTACAATTCAGTGGTTTTCAGGATATCCACAATGTTGTGCAACTGCCCCTTCTCTGCAGTTCTACAACATTCCCATAATTCTAGGAGGCAACATTGTACGCATGAACAATCACATCGCATTCCCCTCCCTGCAGCCACGAGTCTGCAGATTTGCCTGTTCCGACATTTCATACAGAAGGCACCGCATACTATGTGCCCTTTGTGTTTGGCCTCTTTACCTCGCACAAGGTTTTCTACGTTCATCCACGTGGCAGCAGGTGGCCGGGCCGAGTAATATTCCACTGTGGAGCTACCACACCATATGCTCAGCAGTGGATGGACACTTGGGTCGCTTTCAAGGACTGTCCTTCCATACTTCACTCTGTAAGGCCCTCACTCCCTACTCACTACCCTTAGGTGGCTTCCTGCCTCCCTCGGGCTTTGCATAAGTCCAGCGCTAAAGGCACAGCTGCCTATCTGACCTCCTCCACTAGTCCCAGGCCTCCCCGCTCCTCCCCACTCCTCCTCATGCCTCCTGCACCATGCGCAGGTGCACTCCTGACCGCAGCCATGAGCCTGCCATGCCCGCTGCCTGCCGAGCTCTTCCTCCAAGTGTCCATAGGGCCTACCCCATCTTCATGGGGTCTCTCCTAAATGTCACCTCATCAGAGAGGCCTCTTCCGACCCCTCCGCCGCCCCAGGACTGCCTTGAGCCCCCTACCCTGATTTATTTTCCTCCGTGGCTCTGGTTGCTGTCTGCTGTAGATTTACTGGTTTCTTCAATCTTCCGCCCCTGCAATGGACCTGGCCTGAGGGCGGGACTTTGGCCGCTGCCTTCTCTTGTGAACAAACAGCTCCTTAAAGAGCATCAGGAAAGCAGCAGGTACTCAACAAGTATCTGTCGACCACATAAACTAATGAATTAATTCCCACCCCCGCTTGAAGCAAGAATCCCTCTAGGACAGCTTTTCCACTCGCCTGCCCCAGGCCTGTGGGTACCCCTCCCGTGTACTTGGCTGCCTGGTATAGCTCTGGCACTGTTCTGACCAAGGTTTCCTTGGAGGCTAGCTCTGCCCATGTAGAGAAGCAGAAATATCACCTGCTCTCTGACACAGGACCCAGGGCACCTGTCAAGAACCAAGAGGAGGAAAACCTGCACCTTTTAACCAGGGATATGGACGTCTGACAACCTTGATTTTGAGAATTTATTCTCACTCTCAATTCCTTTTCAAATCAGATGTGTAACAGATTCTGCAGAAACTCAGGCAAGCAGCGCTGGGTTCTGGCTCTGGGAAGGAGGCTCCACGCCCCCCCTCAGTGGCTCATCCTCACCTCTGCTGCCCAGCGGGGCTCTGCCATCCCTGATGCTTGTTAATTAGGATGTTTCTCTGCCTGTGGGAATAATGATGGGGTGAGACATGCAGGGACCACTCCCAGCTGGGCTATGTTTACCCCTACTCTTTGAGATGGGGGATAAACAAGACACTCCATCTGTAGCCGTCAGGGGTGTGATGGGGGTGGCAAATGGGGTAGGAAGGGGACCATGGGAGGAAGAAATCACGTCCTAGGGTGAGACTGGGCTCACGGGGGCCCATGGTAAAAGGGGCACTGTAGTGGGCATGAAGCGGCTAGACGGTCAAAGAGGAAGGGGATGGAGGAAGTGTGTTAATTCTTGCTTCTGATCCCCGTGGGGGTGTTTGGGAAGACCAGGCTCTCCACTTAGGAAGTGTGACTCCTAAGGACAAAGTGACTCCCGCTACTTCCCATCCCAAACAGCAGTGGGATGGGGTAAGGGTCAGCTGCCAGGGAGGTGGCTGAAGCGGTACAATCCCCATGCCCAAGATGAAAGCCCTCATCTAGCGGCAGGAGGGGACTTGGCCCAGCTGGGGAGCAGGCACGGGGGAGGGGAGAGGGTGAGGAATGGGGCTGCCTGCTTCACACCCCCTCCAGGGCTACTGGGCCTGGTGTAAATAGCACACTAATTAGATTTACGGCTGAGACTAAATTAGGAGGTGTCAGAATCAAGCCGAGGACACCCTCTGGTCCTCAGGGAGGCTGGAGCTTAGCATGCTGGGAGGAATCACACCATGGGATGCAGCCACGCACAGAAAAATCCTAATAATCACCATCGTCATAATAAGAGCCTCAGTGAAGGCAACTGGGAAGAAATTAATAGGAAAAAGAGCAGACGGGGCTGCCCTGCTCCCCCTGGTTTCCTTCCCTTCCAGAATGTCTTTGCTTTGAAGTCAACAGATATTTTCCTGGAGAACCTAAATCTTGGGGGGAAGAACCTCAGAAAAGTGAGCTGAAGCTGGAAAACAACAGAGGTCTTGCAAACAGACCCCCGCCCGCTGCCAGGCAAGCAAAGGTGCAGAGCCATGCTCACGCAGGCCCCGCAGAGTCCAGGCGCCGGCTGTGTAGACCCGGCTGTGGGCGGATGCTCACCCGGCTATGCAGCCAGATCATTAGAGAAACTTTTAGAAACTGGAGAAGCCAGGATGGGCCCCTTGGCTTGGGGCATGGGGACTGGGAGAAGGGCAGTGCTGACCTCTACTTCTGAATGTGCCTCATCTTGGTTGCTCCCTGGGCCAGAGCTCTCACTCCCTGATTGCTCCCAGTTTTGCGTCACTGATGAACTCGTGAGCTGGGTGGGAGGCACAGGATGTTGGAGGCATCCCTTACACCGCCCAGGGGATTCAGTGGGAGGTGGGTGATTTCCAGCCAGATCCCGCTTATCTCCCTAATAGAGGGGAAACAAGAGTCTAGATAGCTGGATAATCATCTATCCACAGAAAGGGCAAAAACTCACGTGGGCTCTCCTGGATGCTGGCAGCCTGCCCCTCCCCCTCTTCCCCATCTTTTCACTTCTTCTAGAGTTTGGTTTCTAGTTCAAATTGCTTCCGAAAATAGGAAAATGGAGATCCATGCTCTGGGCCCCCTCAGCAGGCAGGGAGAGTTTAGGGCGACTGGGATCACTCCCTGGGGTAATAGGGACGTATATTGTGTTGCTACTGGTGGATGGATAGAGGGGGCCCAGTGGAACAGTGGCCTGGTACATCCAGAGCTGGAAAACGGACCCTCCGCTGAATGTGGGACCCGGAGTTTCCCTGCTCCCAGCCCGCTTCAAACGGATGTGTGGCTCAGGAGGCCAACTCTGCCAGCCGGCAGAATGTCAGCCTCATAGCAAAAGCCCAAGGAGGGAGCTGGGCTAAAGGGTGGCTATTCAGGAGCAGGGAATTAAGGAGGGTTTGTTCATCTTTCGTGCCAAGGACCCCTCTGACAGTCTGGTGAAACCTATGGACCCCCTTTCTGGAATAACATTTTTAAATGGGAAAAAACAAAATACATGGGACCACAAAGTCAAAGTATGTTGAAATAGCTACCAGGAGTGTTAAAAGGGTGTTAAAGAAGAATTCGGTGCCTCTTAATGCATTAAACAGTAAGATTTACCAGGGGGCTAACATCGGCTATAATTTCAAAGTAGTGATAGCTGTAAATGGTAGGTTGAGATCCCAAGACACCCGAAATGTGGTATGAGAATATCTGAGGTTTCTCTTGGGTCAAAGCCCCAGGTACTACTCATACCCCTGTTTGTTTCTATTTTCATAATTAAAGGGAGGGCTAATGGTCAGTTGCAGGTTAGTGAAAATAAAGATGCAGATTTTTCTCTATCCAGAGTCATGGATGCCTTGGGGAGGCAGAGGGCCCCCACTTCTGGGGCTGAAAGGAAGCCTGGCCAAGGCCCCTGGGGCCCACAGCCATCACCGTGCAGGGCTGCGTAGGGAGAGGGGCCGGAGAAACCACACACTGGACAGACTGACGAATAAGAATAAACGGGAAAATAAATTTAAATAAATACAAGGTTGCAGGCTGGGCTCCCCGACAGGCCTGGAACACACATGGAATGGAGAATGAGGGTGATGGATAGAAACAAGGCCCAGATTAGCAGAACAACCGCCTCTTCTCACTGCTTACTCCCCTCCCCTCTCAACCCTCCAAGTAAACCCAGTATCCTGGAATATGGCTTTTTCTCCCTGTCATTTGCTTTCTTTTATTTATTTATTTGGTGATGTTTTCTCCTTGGGGAGGTGGGTAATTCTCTCTGTTGTTTTTTTTTTTTTTTTCCTGTGCCCCTCAAACAAATGAATCGTGTCATCTCCTGCCTGAAATAGGAATTAGCTCCTGCCAGATGTGTCCCCGCTCACCTTGCCTTACCAACCCCCTCGCCCTGCCCACAGCCATGCTGGAGGTGGGAGACCCACCTGCTTGGGTGGGACCAAACCTTTGCAAATGGGGAGACGTGGCTGCAAATGCAGAGCTCCCCAGGGCAAGCAAGAAGCATAGGATTGAGAATTCAAGGCCAAGCTCTGTGACCCACTGGCTGTGTGACCTTGGGGAAGCCCCTTAACCTCTCTGAGCCTTGACTGCCTCCTCTCTGAAGAAACCCAATAATACACCTCTCTCTCAGGGCTGGGATAATAAAAACACTTAACACTTAAAGAAGGTTTTTTATAGGCTAGGCATGGTTTCAAACATACATATTAACTCACTGAATCCTTGTAACAATGTGGTGAGGTCAGTCCTATTGTTGTCCTCATTTTGCAGATAGGAAAACTGAGCCAGAGAGGATAAATGAAGTCTCCTAAGGTTACACAGATCAAAAACTTCCCAGCAGGGTTTGAACCTGGGCGGCTTGGCTTCCAAGTGCTCCATTTTTTCTCCATTCTGGCTGCTTCCCTCTTCCTAACTGGTGAAATGCTCCAGGGAACACCAAATAAATAAACACACGGGCAGACTGGGAGAGGACGGCGGGTGGATGAGGCCCATGGCGGTGCCAGATCCTTCTGCCCATACTGGGAAGCAGAGGCGGCCAGAGCAAGTTCAGGGAAGGGAGGAGGATCCCCCCTGGGGGCAGGAGAGAAGGTGGAAGCTCAGGTGGCCCCCTCTTCCCACCCAGGTCCTCTTGGACCCAAAGGTTGGTTGAGTCTTCACTGAGATGGATTGGGCCAACCAGTGTTTTTTTCCCGAGGTGCACCCCGAGGTACAGAGTGGGGACGTGGCTTGCTTGGAATCGCTCTGTGAGGCAGGAGCAGAATAGGGGTGAGCCTTGGCTTTGGGGTTTTCTCTACCCCCTCCTGGGCACTTGGGGTAGGTCTGGTAGCAGAAGGCTAGGGCTAGGGTTCAGAGTCCTGAACCATTCTGACTTGGGAGAGCCTCTGTCACAAAGACCAAAGGTGCCCACTCCCGGTCCTCCTGGGTAGAGTTCCGAAGGCGGTCTCCATTGGACTTTCTGGGTTTCATAATAAGGGGCCTGGGGTTCTCCGACTTCTTGCCACCCTGAGAGGAAAATGGCAAACTGTAAGAGGGCCTTTCCAATGCTGGAAAGCACCTGCTGGCTGGAACAGGTGGCTAAAGGGCGGGGGGGGTGGCGCTCCTGTGCGGCTTTGCTACATTTCCCCGCTTCCTGACAGCCCCATTTTCAACACAGCAATCAGGGGGCTCCTTAAGAAAGGTGACTCAGAGCATGTCACCCCCACCCCCCGGCTCCCCACTGAGGTCACGGTAACAGAAAAAACATCTTTCGAAGGCTGCAGGGCCTGGCCAGGCTCCCGCTGATGGTGCTACCTCGCCTCCTCCAGTTCTCTCCAGCTTCCCACCCACAACACCTTCGACCCATCTCTTTTCTGCCCCACAACACCTGCCCCACAACACCTTCGACCCATCTCTTTTCTGCTCCTTGAAAATGCCCAGCCAGTTCCCTTTCGATCTCTGGCCTTGCAGGGAGCACCTGCTGCCAGAATGTTCTCCCTCAGCAGCTCCGTGTGGCTGCCTCTCCTACACCTCTCCACCTCAGCTCCAAGGGCACCTGTTCTGGAAGGCCATCTGGAACCACTGAGTCAAAACCAGCCCCCCCCCCCCATGGCACCCCATCACTCATCCTGTGAGTTGACTTCTTGACACTCATTTCCACCCACAGCACCATTGGTACCTGTTCCTCTAGCTTCCCCGCTGGGATGAAACAGAAGCCCTTGGAGGGCAGGGATCACAGCTTTAGCACTGACCCCTCCCTTCAGCACGAATTGGTGGGCACACAGTAGGTGTGCAAGAGTGTTCGTTGAGTGAATGCATACGTCACTCCCCAGCTGTGTGAATTTCCATAGAAGGCCTCAGAAAGGCCCCCGGGGCCAGCAAATTGATGAAGTCGGAAGGCCATTCTCAAATGATTGCAACTCCCAGAAATAGCCAGAACCGGGCAGTAGAGGCTACTAAAGGGCATACTGGCACCCTACTCCCCACACCCCTGCAAAAGGACAGCAGGAGATACGTTCTGGGAAGCTGTGGGGCAGAAATGAGGCAGAAATGAAGTGGATCAAAGGCTCCCAACTCCTGAGAAGAAAGGTGTTTCCTGAGAAGAAAGGGTGAGGGATGTTGTCAATTTCCAGCTTTCGGAGTCCGCTGGGAGAGGTTGCGCACAACGCCAAACAGCGCTTAAAAAGAAAGCCCTTTGCTGGAATTTGTAAAGCAGCCAGAGGCTCGGTTGATCTACACTCACTGCAACAGCCGTTGCAGAGCACAGAGCAGATGCAGAGCACAGAGAATCTAGAAGGGGAAGAGTGGATTTTAGGACAACTGAACAGAAACTTCCAACCACCCTAATAACGCCACGCCACGCAGATGGGAAAATGGGACAGACAAGCTCAGCTGTGAACAGGACTGCGTGGGGACGGCTGCAGGCTTGATCAGGAGAGGAAAAGCTGACCAAACTGGAGAAAACACAAAGAACATCCTGCGGCCAAGGGCGTGGGTTAAGGATATGGTAGGGATCCAAGTGGGTGAGAGTGTGGCTCATTTGCCCTGGCTTTCCAGAACACCGAGGAAGAGACAAGAGAACACCCAGCAGCCAGGAGCTGGGGAATGAGGCTGCCACAGCCTTTCATTTGAAACTCAGATGAGTGCCACGCCAAGGCTGACTCCTGGGGCCTTTGCCTTGAGATTTTTTTTTTTTTTTTTTTTTTTGGTGATTTGCATTACAACCATCTATTTGCATCTCAACTATCAGGAGGGCCAAGGGGGTTGGTGATGGTTTCCCTTCTTTCCTGGGCTTCTGTGAGTTTTCTGTAGCAGAGGAAAGGAGAAGAAATTACTCAGCAGGACTTGACAATGAAGATGGAGTCCTTGGGAGATAGAAAGGGCTTCTTTCAAGTACCATTGCTGTCTTGAATCTCCTGCAGAGGCTGAGATTCGGCAAGAAATGGGGCAGAATCTTCCATCTGGAGGGGAGGGGATGCCAGCGTTGACTAGTCTTAGTGAATTAGATTAGCAACCTTCTTGGGAATGAGGGCCACAAAGTGCTAACTGAGAGGTTAAACTGCTTCCTCTTTCCCTTTCTGTTTTCCATCAGCACCCTCTGCTGCCTCATTGTGGACTTAAGAGGTCACCTTCTAACTCAAACTCAGGGGGGAATTGAGCTTTTAGCCCAGGGGCACTGAGAATGGAGTTTGGACAAAGCCTTGAGCTACCTCATGGTTACTTTTATCATTAAATCACTCTTTAATTCAACCAGCACGCATTTTGCAGTGCCTCCCAAAGGCCAGGCAGAGGGTGAGGCTCTGGGTCACACTGGTGAGCAAAACCAGCCCATGAATTCTTCAGTTTAATTGGGGAGAGAGGTATGATTGAGATTATCACACTGATATCTGCAAAAGCACCTAATGATGAGTGCAAGGGAGAATTGATGAGGGAAACAGAGGCAAAAGAAAAATTATTAAATTTCCTTACCTACGGACAAGCCCTTAAAACAGGTAGAGTGACTCTCCTCTAGGGACTCAACTACCCCAACCTTAACGCTTTGCTAAGGGCAAAGGATAATCCTAGCCTGACTGACCCCCTACCCCCAACCAGGATCCTATAAGTCTACTCTAACAATTCCTTTGGAAACTTTATCTCTAAACTTCCAAGATAGTGTCGACAATCATTCCCAAGCATATGGCCCAGTGATACACATCAAAAGGGTCTCACAAAAAGGTTTTATTACTAGTAATGAATAACCTTTTCCCCAGACAATAGCTAGCCCCTCAACGTCCTAGAAACCTTGCTTCCAAAATTCCTTAGATACTTATATCATCTCTAATCCCCTCCCCAACTTACGCGTCTATAATAGACCACTCCTCACATCCCGGGGAAGCAGTTCTTCTTGCCCACGGGTCCTGTCCCCGTGCATTAATAAACTACCATTTTGCATCAAAGATGTCTCAAGAATTCTTTCTTGGTCATGGGCTCCGGACCTCCCCCATGTTCTAGAACTTCATCAGAATCACATGCTCTCTAGATGACGACGAAGTGATTTTACCTTTCCTCAGGCTCCTTTCCCTCCGCCAAGTCTGCTTAATGAATGCATTTGTCCACGACATCTAGCAAATCCAGCCACCTTTACCCCAGATACAAATCCCAACCCATGTATCCTCCCCTCAGAAAGAGAACTGGAAGAAAAAACAAATTTTTAAAATTTCCTTTTACTAAAGATGCCTGATTTCTCTTTGAGGTTCCTTGGTTTTTCCCAGATTCTGGATGTTGGCAACAGGGCTGAACTACTCCATGCCGGGAACCTGGGGCCTGACCCTTAGCATCCAAGACTGGGCCTTGGGGGCATTTATCCCAGCCACATCTGGATGATCCCTCCGGAATTCTGGAGAGTAAAGATGGGAGACATAAACAAAACAAAACAAAACTCCCAGGGCAATTTAGAAAGCAATTTATTCCTCCCTGTTTTTCAGGAATTGCCCCAGGACCACGCTGGGATGGTTTGGTGGCAGTTCTATGGGGAGCCTGGACTGTGACTCAGAGGACCTTAAGGTGGGGAGTCTGAGCTTCTGGGCTGTCTTTCTTCATCAGTCATTCTCTCTCTGCACCTCACTGTGCCCCGGAGAAGTGGGGCCGCCCAGGGGGGAGGGCAGCTCTTTACTATCAGAGTCACTGGCCAACTCCCTGGGGCAAGTGGCGACAGGATCCCTGGTAGCGTGGGCACCCCATCCATAAAGGGCATGCTGAGGTCTGTGTCTGGGTGGGGAGCGGCCACTAGAGGCAGGCTGGACCCAGACACCCCTCAGTATCCCTGCACATGCTCAGACAGGACTTCCAGCAAAGCAGGACTGAGCTAAACCCCAAAGCGGTCAGGGTGACCCTGAATGCCCCAACCAGTGGTGGTGAGAAGCCCTGGGGTTGCTGGCCCCGCTGGCGGGGATGCCCCCTGGACCATCTGGCTAATATCTCGGGGGTGTGCCAGGTATTGTGCTCAGTTCTCCAGAATAAAGGTCTGATGTCCTTCTCTATCCCTTGTCGGCCAGCCAAATATGTAGCTGCCTCCCCGTCTCCCCCAGCCTCCTGGCAATGAGGTAGGGCCACGTCCCTAGTTCTGGGCAGCTCTGGGCAGCTCAGGATGAAGCCTAGAAGGGCCGGTGCTTGCCCCCCTAGCTGTCCCCTCCCTCCTGCCGTGACCAATGTGACTGTAGAGCTGTACCGGAGAGACTACAGAGTGGGGTCTCCCTGCCCACCTGTGCTGGATGAGAAGTAATAAATCTCTGAGAGAGAAAGAAACCTCTGTCTCAGGGTTAATTTGTGACTGCAATAGAAACGGGTACATTTTCACACAGATGAGAGAGATGACGCTTAGAGAGGGTCAACGACTCACGGAAGGTCGCAGAGCTAGTGAATTACAAGACTGGATTGAATACAGGCCCCGGCAGATTCCGGAGCTTGGGCCATGAACCACTACACAAGCTGCCTCCCCT
The DNA here is from genome assembly GCF_022355385.1 of Mustela nigripes. NCBI lineage: Eukaryota > Metazoa > Chordata > Mammalia > Carnivora > Mustelidae > Mustela > Mustela nigripes. Next base: position 137,773,897 of record NC_081560.1, on the reverse strand, counting down.
CCGGTGTGCCTCCAAAATCGAGCCCCAGTTCTTTGGTTTGGCATTCAAGGCTCAAGGTCTGCGTCCCAGCCCGCCCTCGCAGGAGCCCTCTACATAAACCCTGCATCAATCACACGGTACGGCCTGCTCCTCCTCTTCCTTGCAGGTTCCTCTCTCTGGGCCTCTCAGTGGGCCACTGCCCAGCCCTCCAGCTCTCCTGGCTGCCTGTCACCATCCAATTGGTGTCCCCTTTCACTGTAGAGCTTTTACTGATCCTCTATCCCCCACATCCCCCCTTCTCAGCTGAGGTCTGGAGCCCTCTCTGCCCACTGTCACTGGCCCACACGCGAGGACCAGTGTCTCTGTTCCCTTGGACATTCGTCATAGCCTGAAACCAGAGATGGCACTTTGCCCCGAGGCTCTCACTCACACAGCATTGTCTAAAGAGGGGGTGCAGCGCTCCATGGGGATAAAAGATGACCCACCGGGGTATGAGAAAGTACTGGAGTTTATTTTTATACCTGTTGATCGCCACCTGTTAAACTTGCTGTATTTCTGCAGGTTTTAAAAAAAAGTATCTACTGTACTTGTGTAGGACACCCTTGGTCCCATGGTCTCCACTCCCACAATAGATCAAATCCAGCTCCTTGTAAACAGTAGGTGCTTAGTATATACTCAAGTTATCTCAGATAGGCAGGGATGGAATAACTAGCAGGAGGTGGGGGCACGTGGCTGGCGCACGGGCGCGGGCGCACGCATGCACACACACACACACAGTGGGACTGACCTGTCCTCACGGACCTGAGTCCCTGTGGGGGTAGGGGCTGGCTGGGGTGGACCTGGACGGTGGGCCGTTAAGAGAAGCTGACAGGAGACGGCTGACTGGGAGGAAGGGCTCCCTGGCAGGTGTGCTGGCAGTTCGCTGAGCAAGCAGCCGGAGTAGAGAGGGGCAGGAGGAGCAAGCGGGAAACCAGACCTGGAGCAAGGCCAGTGTGGGAGTCCCGCACTGTGAGGAGTAATTGCCGAGAAGCCCCTCAGGCTGGAAAACCTAATGGAATTCCTGAGCAGAGTGGGGCCCCCAAACCGCAGTAATAAATAGAAGTGCTATTAAGGATCCTGGCTGCTGACAGGCAGGGGAGAGAGAGCGGGCACGGGAGGGGCGGGCAGGGAGGAAGGCTGAGAGGGTCTCCCTGGCCGCAGGGAACCCATCCCATCCAGGCCTGGTGGGGGCACCTTCTGGAGCTCTCCCTCACTTGTGGCCCATGTCCCTTTCTCTTCTTCTTCTTCTTTTTTTTTTTTTTTTTTTTTAAGATTTTGTTTATTTATCTGACAGACAGAGATCACAAGTAGGCAGAGAGACAGACAGAGAGAGAGGAGGAAGCACGTTCCCCGATGAGCAGAGAGGCCCACGCGGGGCTTGATCCCTGGACTCTGGGATCACGACCTGAGCTGAAAGCAGAGGCTTTAACCCACTGAGCCACCCAAGTGCCCCTATGTCCCTTCCTCTTAAGACTGGCCTCAGCTAGGCAGGACCCTGTAGGGGGCTGCAGGCGTCTCGGACCCCCAGAGTCTCCTAGTGGCCTGGGATCCCCTTGAAAGTACTTACACAACTCACATGGAAAAGGAGGAGTCATTAACTACACCAAAAAGAGAGAGAAGACTTTTTTCCAAGGTTCTATTTATACCACAACCCCCAACTTTTAAAATATCTATTTTTTTTGTCTGTGTTTTATAATGTACATACTAGATCAATAGGCCGAGTATATATTTCTAAATAAATTCCTAAATAAATCACTAAATGAAGAACTACCCACCAGAAGTGTGTGCTCCAAGAGCTTTTGCAGGGGTGGGGGGGTAGGCTGGGGATTAGGGACTGCTGATTTTTGCAGGAGAGGAGAGAAGGGGCAGCAAGGTTTGTTTCTATTTTATAGATGCGGACTTGGAAGTCTAGCGATAACTTGCATCTTTCCCAGGGTTGGACGGCCCAGGAAGGGTGGGGGCCTGGACAGGCCACGTGTTCCTGCTACTCACCTCATCCTTGTCCACCACCTGGATGAAGAGGGGTAGGGCAAAGCCCACCTGGGCCAGCTCAGGGATGGCCACGCTGTATTCGGAGCTGTTGAACTCGGGGGCATTGTCATTGATGTCAATAACCAGGATGTTGAAGGTTGTGGTGACTGTGGCATCAGATGGGGTGCGGTCGTCATTCAGCTCCGTGCCCTGCGGGAATAGGACAGACACCCCAGAAATGAAGGCAGCCCTCATCACAATATCATCATTTACCAAGGATTTCTCAAGGCTAGCTCCTGTGCTTCGTGTGAATGACCCCAATCCCTCACCACCATCCCGGAAAGAAGATTCTATCGTTAGTGTTCCCATTTTACCTTTGAGGAAACTGAGGCTCAGAGAGGTTAAGTAACTTGCGTAAGGGCACACAGTCAGAGTAGGTGTCAACTTTAGGCGGTAGGATTCCAGAACCCAGGGGACAAGGTGGCATGGTGATGCTAAGACAGATTTGGGGGTTCGTCAAGGGGCAAAGCGGGACTTCAGTTTGGCAGATGATAAAACTGAGGTCAGGAATTTTTAGGCTAACAGGTAATCAAGACTACATTTGGCATCTGCTATGGCCTAAACACTCTGCTAGGTGCCATGAGGGTCTGAGTCGGACTCAGGGAAACATGGGTCAGACTCAAATCCTTGGGTGCCCGGTCTCTGCACCAGAGCCCCCCTGGCCCCGGATACCCATTCCCAGTTCCCACTCAAACTTATGAACCCAAATCTCTGGGTGGGAAGCCCAGGACTAGCTATCTTTTCCCAGTTCCCCAGGAGATGAGGATTCACAGCAAGTCTGGGAGCACATCTTCACATTTTATATAAAGATGGAAGAACTTGGGGGTCCCGCGGTGAGCTAGAGGTGGCCCTGGGGCCAGGGCACAGTTCTCTCCCACTGGAACCGTGCGCTACCACAGGAAGTAAGCCGACAGGAGGGCAGGCAGAGAGGGGCCCCTGGCTTGGTGGAGGCAGGGTGAGGAAGAGGCGGTGTTAGTTCCCCTCCCCTCGCTGGCCCACGTGTGCACACTGGGTGTCGACAGAGGAGCTAGGTGGCCATGGGGGCTCATCAACCTGTTACTGCTGCAGCCTTTCCAAGGTCAAGGAGAGCAATCAAGGGTCAGGCTGGGCTCCTCCATTCTCAGGATGGAAGGACTTAATTCCCCAAGCACCTCTCCTCAGGCCTTGTGCCCTCCCTAGCATCCGTCAATGGGTGGGGCTGGGGAGGACCTCCGTGGACCAGGCAGAGTCCATACCCTAAATGGGTTTCGCAGGGAATGGCTCTGCAAATCAGAGGTTTTCACTGAAACTGGCCATCGGCGGCAGGGTGTTTAGGGGCAGGAGGGCTGTGGCTCTACTACACTCCTGGGGTAAGGACCCCAGTGGTTTCCACCTCTCCCCACTCTGCCGCTGCTTCCTAACCAGCGACGAGCCCCAGGGAAGCTGTCAGAATCAGAAACAGGACAAACCCCAGAAATGGGGTCAAAGTAAGAATTTGAGGTGGTGACCACAGAGAACTTGGAATCGTGGGTAACAGTAAGGAGCATGATGAGTACCTCCTAGGTGTTCCCTGGTTCCTCAAATGGGGATAAAAGTCCTAACCCTAGGAGATTGTTGATAATGGCTATGAGGTGCCCAGCCCCAGCATCCCTTCCTGACAGGGGCCCTGGGCATGAGCCCAGGGAATCATGCAGTGTGAAAGGCGGGGGGCTTTCACGGGGGCACTTCTGGAGGCTGGTACCCCATGTGGGAACCATACCCCATGGATCGCAGCTGCACGCCACATAGTTCTCACCTTCACGGTCAGGATGAAGCCGTGGCTGTACAGGGGGTTCTCTCGATCCAGAAGGCCATTCAAGGTCAGTGCTCCGCTGATGTAGTCCAGGGCAAAGATGCTGTTGGTGTTCCCTAGAAGAGAGTAACATTCCAGGTATGCCTGGGGCCCAGGGCAGGTGGGCACGGGCTGTAGTCAGGGCTCTTCTCTTCGTGTTAAGGATGAATCAGTAACTTATTATGGGTGCTGGCCCAAGGAGTAGTGGGAAGTGTTCTGGAAGACGCAGCCCAGACAGCAGATTGCACTGATTCACAGAGTGAGGACGTTTTGCTCTTTGGTCTTCTTCCTTCTCTTGAAAGAAGTCTTGGTTTGGTGCTAGCATGCCTACATGCCTCACTAACACTTCCTTGTTTTCCTTTGTAACAGAGAGCGGGCTTCAGGCACGGAGGCTTCCAGGGGCAGTGGTACTCAGCTAGGACTCAGTAACTGCTACAGTCTGAACGTTTGCTTCCACACAGAATTCATACGGTAATATCCAAAGCCATACAATAGTATTAATAAGTGGGACCTTTGGTGGGAGAGTGAGGTGGGGCTCGGTCACAGAGGTGGAAGCTTCATTGATGGAATTAGTATCTTACATAAAGACCCCAAGTGATCCCATGCCCCTTCGGCCATGAGAGGACATAGTGAGGGATCACCATCTACGAACCAGGAAGAGGGCCCTTACTGACTGTGCTGACACTTGTGATCTTGAAGTTCTCACCCTTCAGAATTCTAAGAAATAAATTTCTGTTTAGAAGTGACACAGTCCCTGATGTTCTGTTATAGTAGCCCAAATGGACTAAAACAGAAACCTAGTTTGGTTTCCTTTGTGCTTATTTTTATGGTCATTTTCTATTCTATTCTATTCTAATTTTTTTAAAAAAGATTTTACTTATTTATTTGACAGACAGAGATCACCAGTAGGCAGAGAGAGAGGGGGAAGCAGGCTTCCCGCTGAGCAGAGAGCTTGATGTGGGGCTCGATCCCAGGACCCTGAGATCATGACCTGAACCAAAGGCAGAGACCCAACCCACTGAGCCACCCAGGACCCCGTCTTTTCTAATTTTCTATCTAGCCATTATACAAGTTCCTTTTACAATACATATAAGTTAAAGACCTAATTCAACCTTAAGAATGAGCATTTAAGTGCCTATTAAAACCTGAAGTATATATTTAAAGTACTGGCAAAAATCCCACACAAGCAACACCAGCTCAGATGGAGGTCTCTGTCCCCATCCACGTCCCACCCCCAATCTCCCCTACCAACTTTATGCTGCTTCTGCCTACAGGGGTCCCATGTCCCCATGGCAGCTTCCCCAGCTTCCCTAAATCACCATGTTCATTCCTGCCTCTTCTTCTCTCTGTGTCCACCTTCCTCTCTTGGCCTCCCTTCCCATCCTCCCCCAGACAGCCATCCTTCCTCCTCCTCCTCCTCCAGGAAGGCGGCCTGACTTCTCTGGCTGACCCTCCATGCTCACAGGGATTAGTCACTGTTCTATGTGCTCTCCCATTGCTCCCTGTGTGTTCACATGAACTTCCTGGCCAGCCCGAAGTTGGGGGGCCTTTTCTAACTGTCCCTCAAGGAAACTGGCCTTTGCTGGGCAACCACTGGCCAGCAATTTCCTGAAGGATTGCTACTCCCAGTGCACCTGGGCCCCCGTGCTCATCCTTGTGCCCTTCCCACCAGGCTGGGAATTCACCCAGATGAATCCTAATTCCACTCTTCTCTCCAATAGGAGAGGCTGGCTCATTCACATACTCACACACTGCCATTCATTCACAGGACCCTCAATCTCCAGGGCAGCCATCCTCTGGGCAGGCCCCGTGCATGGTGCGGTGGGGGATGTGGGTGTCGGTCTATCAGGAATCCTGGTAGGGGGGCTTCGATGTGCATGAGAATCATCATCTCTCAGTTCACAGCAGGGAGAGACTGTTCAACACGTGGGAAGGCTCAAAGAAGGAAAGCTTCTCAGAGGAGGCGGTATTAATTCCCTAGACCACAGTGTAGAGGCTGTGTGACTTGGGGCAACTCGCCTAACCCCTCTGGGTCTTGGTCTCCCCATTTATAAAATGGGGATAATAATGGCTCTATCTCATAAGGTCATGAGAATTAAATGAATGTGAAATATGTATCTGTATATACACACATGCATACACGCATAGGGTCGGATCATTTCCTGGCACAAAGTAAATGCTCACTAAGTATTGCCTGAGCTGGGTCCTGGATGATGGGCAGAATTGGGGAAGGAGCAGATGGACACTGATTCCACAGGTAGGAAGTGATTGATAACCTGGCACACAGGAGGGAGCTACTCTACCTTCCTGCAAGCCCTGGGCCCCGGCTCTAAAGGGATCTGTGCACTGTTAGGGGCTCGAACCATCTCTTGGATCAATGAAGGAAAGCGCAGGGCAGAGACAATTCCGTCTTCTAACTTTAGACTTTGGGATACAAGCTGTTCTAGGCTAATTGTCTGCTGGCCAGCAAGGCATCAGCCTCTACCCAGTCGGTAGCTAGAGGCTGCCCTCCCCTGTCCTTCTAGCCCACTGCAGGGGTGGGGCGAGGCAGGGGAGAGACAGCTGATGCCTGCAGAGCTTGTTCGGGTCTCACGTCACTCTTGGACGGTGGGCTTTGGGGACTGGGATGTGGGGGTTGCTGGCCAGGGAGTGGACACCACTCTAGCCTCCCCCTTGCCCGAAGTTTCCTTCCATGGCCATAGAGAGACCTGGATTCCTTCCTGCTGAGTGGGTGGAGTGGGGAAGACAGGGCTGCAAGGAGGCACAGATGTGCATGAAGGTAAGGGGGTGACTTTTTCTTCAGCCAGGAATTCAGCTGCTGGCGAAGCGGGAGGATGGAGGCTTTCATCTGTGTCTCGTTAGCTAATCCATCCAACGATGACTGAGCTCCTATGATAAGCCAGAGACACATTCTGGCAGGGGTGCAGCCCTCAACCGGATATTCACATTACAGGGTGATCAGGGTTGAGGTGGGGTGAAGCATGGACATTGCACGGTCCTTTGGGGTCTGGGTCCTCTGAGCCCCTAAATGCTGAGCTGAAGGGCTGCCCTGAGGCAACCTCTCCGAGCCTCCTGCCACCCATCACTCCCCACACCAGCGTGGGCCCCACCTCCCCAGCCCCCAGGGCTAGCATCCCATCATTCTGAATTTCCATATAAATTTATTCTTCCCAATAAAGGAAACTATCAAATGTTTAACTAAATGTGATTCAATTTTTATCTTTGCAAGATTTTTCTTATAAATCATTCACAAACCAGAAGCCCCTTATTGAATGATGTGCTTTGGGTTTTGGCTTGAAAAATGGGGTTATCAACCCTGGCACACTCAGCTGGGTCCCCCCATTCAGGGCCTTTGCTCTGATGATGGCCTTACTGCCCATCCCCAACCTGAAGTCTGTCTCCAGCACATAATTTACCTTTTCCCCTGACCCAGGCATTTTTATCTGACAAACGTGCAGGCAAATACCCTCCAACTGGTACATATTCAAACTCAGGGACTCTCCTCCAACACGCGTGCGTGCGTACACAGACACACACACAGACACACACAGACACACACACACACACACACCCCTTTCCCCATATCTACCAGAGTGGCGTTCACCTCTCAGCCTCCTGCCAAGTTCGAATCACCAACTCCCAGGACCAACAGCCAGAAAGTCTTGCCCCCCAGGGAGCCGACAGGACCACCTGAGTGAGCCACTGGCTCTGATGGTCTCCTGTCACCATGACAGTAGCAGGACTCCTGGGATGCTGGTTTAGGCACGGGCTGGAGGTGAGCCCTGAGCCCCAAGTAGGGAAGGCCAAGAGCAGGACTCTTTCAAAGATGGATGGACTGATCATTCGTTTGAGTTGGTACTGAGCACCTCCTGGGTGCAAGGTGCTAGAGAATCAGTATAAAAAAGCAGGCAAGGTTCATGCCTTTGGACTCACGGGGAAGATTGACATCAGGGATACGATCACGCTATTGAACACGTAAGTAGTACTTGCTGAGTTAAGTCCCCCGAAAGAAAGCCATATGGCCTCGAGAGGTGGGTAAGATTATGCCCTCGGGAGGACGACTGTTCTGGGTCAAGTAGCTCTGCTTGACTTTGGCTAGGCAAGCTTGGTCAGGTTACTTAATGTATCTGGAGGATCTCAATTTTCTAGCCTGTATATTGGGGTAATGATAGTCCCCACCACAGAGCGTCATGGTGTGGATGGAAGGAGCGAATACAGCATCTGGCTCGCAGGGAGGTCTCCACACAGGTCGGCCACCTGTGCTGCACCGAGATCATACCACCGTGGACCGCTGGCTCCACGCCCACCCCCACGCCACGAGCCAGTGACTGAGCCAACCCTGTCCTCTTGCCAGGAGGGTCTCACAACCAAAACCCATGTGTACGAGTTGGCAGCCCCAAGGCCAAGGCTGACGACCACGGGGCATCTCACCAGGGCTGCAGCCTCGGGGTGGGTCACCATTTCCCTGCCCCTCTCTCTTAGCTCCCTTCTCACCATCCTCCCTTCCCCAGGGGGCTGCGGGCTTGGCAGCCATACAGACAAGCTTCTCCGCTACCCTGGAAGCCGATACCACCCTGTCAGCCCTCTGTTCTCCCAGACATTCTTTATCCGAGTCCCGAGGGGACTGTGGGGCCAGGGGAGGCTTATCCGGGACGCCTTTCACCTGTTCAGCCCCCATTGCTGAGCCGAAGGGCAGCTGCTTTCCCTGGGTCGACAGGTGCCGTCCTAGGTGCATATGGATACACCTGGTAGGGGAGGGGTTCTTCGGTGGAGCGGGACTGCACCTCGATGCCCTAAGGCTCTTGGGAACAGGTGACTTAGAGCATTCACAAAAGGGAAGAAGCGGGTCCTTACCACCCTGCTGGGTCTCTCGGGGTCAGCCACCTCTTCTGGGAGCTCTGGGCACCCAGACCTCTTCAGATTCCCAAAAGAAAGCCTGGGGGGGATGTGAATCAAGTCTGCAAAAGCATGAAAGGCTGCCAAGGGGGTGTCCCAGCCTACTTTCCCTTATTTATTAAAAACAGCGGGGGCGCCTGGGTGGCTCAGTGGGTTAAAGCCTCTGCCTTCAGCTCGGGTCATGATCCCAGGGTCCTGGGATCGAGCCCCGCATCAGGCTTTCTGCTTGGCGGAGAGCCTGCTTCCTCCTCCCTCTCTCTCTCTCTCTCTGCCTGCCCCTCTGCCTACTTGTGATCTCTTTGTCAAATAAATAAATAAAATCTTTAAAAAAACAAAAACAGCAACAACAACAAAAAACAGCGGCTAGTACTCATCAACAAGATCCGTGTGTCAGGCACTGAGTGAAGCCATTTGTGTACCCATATTACCTACTCTTCACAATAACCTTAGCCCGTGTCCCACACAAGGAAGCAGGTTCAGAGACGTCAAATAACTTGTCCAAGGTCCCATGGCTACCCAGAGGCTGGTTTACATCTCTTTTTTGTCCTACGGGCATTGGCCCTGCCCGTGCTTTGCACCCACTCTGCACTTGGCCCCATGCTAAGGGACAAGCAGATGGGGAGACACAAGAGATCGTTACCCTTCATAGAAAGGAGTGGCAGCAAAGTGACTTTTTTCTCAGGAGGGAGTCCTGGGTAAAAACGTGGTACATTCTGGGAAGTTCTAGATCAATTCTTCCTTGGCAGATTTAGACAGCAGCAGAATGTCCAGGTGGCGATGTCCTCCAGGTGGTGGCGAGGTGGCGAGGAGGGCCCACGGTGGGGACTAGTGGGAAGGCAGACCCACGGGCAGGAGCTCTTAGCAACCCACGTGTTGACACACGGAGGGTCTGGCCAGACTAACTTTAGGGCAGACCTATGTCTCTAGTGAGAATGAGCACGAGAATTCAGGGAGACAGGCAGTAGTCTGAGACGCAGGGGGACACTGTATAGTGCCAGGTGCCTGGAGGCAGGGGAGGAGGAAGTTCCGAGAAAGAGTGGCCAGTAGGGTCAAGCAGCGCTGAGAAAGAGGGGCCCAGGAGAAGGAAGATCCAGCAGAGGCCAGTGGTCGGATCTTCAGATGCCCCCAGAGGTCAGACTGTGAGACACCGCGGGCAGGAGGGGCACAGATGTGGGGACACAGAGCAGGTGCAGACCGTGGGGAGTAACACACCAGGAGAGAGGTAGAGTGGCAGCTAGAGGGCGCAGCAGAGTCAAGCAAAGGGGTCTGCGTTTTACAGATGGTCAAAGGCAGAAGGGAAGGTGGGTAGAGGGAGTGATGAGAGGGCAGAAGGTCAGACTTGGGTGGGGGCAGGAGGCACAGATCTTTCTTTGGGTTGTAGGGAGCTTGCCCTCCCACCTCCTTATTCTGCCGAGGCTGACGGCCTCTCCCCTTCCTGAGGCGCCCCTCCTCCTAACTCCTGCCAAATCCCATCACTCCCACAATCTTGTCCCCTTGTTATCTCCCTGGCAGCAACTTGACCCACGGCGAGCCAGGTCTGGGAGGAAAGCAGTTAGCCGGCCGCTGATGGTGCGTGTGAGAACACAGGCATGACTTTCAATTGCTTTGTCTGCTCTGCTGGGCTAACAGTAGCCCAGCCTGCTGCCCTCCTAGTTAAAGGAAAACCAAAGACTTCCACCCTGTTTTTTTCTGTTCTTAAATCCACCTCCAGTGTCAACAGGCCTCAGGAAGCCAGTCCTGGCGGCCGTGGCATCTCGGACTCCTCCAAGCCCCCGCGCTGGGCTGCACTGTGGGGTGTCCCTGGTTCTCAGAGCAAGATCCAGGGTGGCCTGGAGGATCGGGCCAGGGTCTCACACTTCTGTCCCCCAGGGACAGGACACTGACTCAGAAGGATGCCTGAGCAACAATGAGGGTCAAGGGGCACACACTCGGGCAGGGGCGGGGTGTGGGGGTGGGGAAGTGCTCTCGGCTGGTCCTGCCCTGGGGCCAGGGAGGGCAGAAAAGAAGGAAAAGGCCGTGTTTATGAGGAGCTTATGATCTTGTTGGACTTCTGGGCCCAAACATCCATCGGCTCCAATGCCAGGCCCTAAATGGACAAAAGGAGCTGCGGGGAGATTATCTGGGGGATGCCGACCCCTCACCTGGCCTCTGATTTGCTCACCCCACCCTCCTCAGGCCTGAGATCACAGGTCCTTCCCAGGGAAGAGAGCAGAACTGGGCTTTGCACCCCCTTCTCTTCAGGGGTCTCTGGGACATCAACAGCCAAGTGAAGCCTGCTTACCGTGCATAAACTGGCAAGATGAGAGAAGACCTAGGGGCAGGCCACAGACCTGCCACTTCCCAGCTGTGAGACCCCCCTGTAAACTGTGAATTCCTTTGAGCTGAATTCCTCATCCATAATGTATAGATGACAGCTCCCACCTCACCGGGCTGGGTGAGCACCAGGCGTGATCCCGTCAACAGAGCACCTAGCCTGGTGCATAGTAGGTGCACGTTCTTGTTCCTTCTTTCCCTGCGGTGCCTGCTTCCTGAATGGAAGATTCAAACCAGGTTGTCCCTGGCCACCACAACCTCTCATCCAGAAAGAGCTGTGAGTGGGTCTCTCTAGGACAGCCAACACAATCGGCAGCCAACATGATTGCGTCTGGGACCCTGTGTTTTGCATGCTGATCTTTTTCCATTGTCACACCCCACCCCTAGGAGATAGAGGGTCTCATCCCCATTTTACAGATAAGGTGCCTGAGGCATAGAGCAGTTCAAAATCACTGGCCTCAGTCATCCAGGTAGTGAGGAGTGGGATATGGAGTTAAACTCAGCTCTCATGAAGCTGAAGAGTTCATGCCCCCTTCCCTGACCCCCATGGCCCTTGGATGTTCCTTTCCTCTCGTGCCAGCCATAGCCATGAGACAGCTGTGTGTGTGTGGCTTTGGCTGCCAGGGCCTGTGGGGCAGCCTGGCCTGAGAGCCCACTTCTGTCCCGTCTGACTGTATGGCTGCATGACGAAAACTGGGGGTCAGTCTGGGACATGGGCTTTGGGCAAGATGTCTCATGAATTAAAAATTGTTCCTTAGCTGCCTGCTAACAAAAGGGGCGGGTGTCCTCGGTGGCCCCTGGACTGAACTGTATTCAGCAGCTCTGGGATCAACCTATGTTACCCGGTGGTGTGGGTTACCTCGGCTCTCAACCAGGGGAGGGGACACAGGCTGAGAGCCTGCCACCCCCTCCAAAGGACCCTGGAGGAGGCTGGGGCGGGGGGGGATGATTAGGTCTACCCCCCTCCAAAGCTTCTCCAGAAGCCCCCGGAACCCTCTCCCTGCAGATCTCTGCGGGCTGCCTCATCTGCCTTCAGACCCCTGCTCTAGGTCACCTCCACAGAGAAGCCCTCCGTAACCGCCCACCGGCCCCGCGCAGCCTTCACTCTCCACTCTGTCAGCCTGTTTTACTTCCTTCACTTCTACTTTCTGAGCCTCTTTTCATCCATGTATGGGTCTGCTCATTGTCGGCCTCTCTGCAGCGTAAGCCGTGGGACAGTAAGGGTCTGTTTCCCCAAATGACCCGCCGATGCACAGCAGGTGCTCAACTCCTGTGAATGAATGGACAGACAGATTCAGGGAGGCCCGGGGGCCATTCTGAGGCTCATGTCAAAGGCAGGGCGGCACTCCACTGGCATGACTTATAATGTCACACATCCCAGGGACTGTCATGCTCCGGGGCTCTGAGGAGGGATTGGCCTATTAGCCATTCCAGCCAGGGCGACTGTCGGCTCCTGATGCCCCGCCTTGGTGGCACATCTGTCCAGGCTGAGTGCCTCTCGGGTAATTACGGTCGCTGTCGGGGAAAGACCATCCTCGGGTCCCTCAGGAAGGTGCGAGTGGCGGTCTGCTCGCCTTGCAGATGTTTCACAGAACAACGGTTTTCATCAAGCTCCCTTAAACCAACAAACGATGACCTCTCCTAATAAGACCGCAAACTGGGCTCGGATTAATTTGCTAATAACTGGCTCCAGTGTGTGACACAATAGCCCGAATTAGGTGATCATACTGGTTATGTCAGGGTTGCTTAGGGTCACACCGTGACCTTCGTCCACAGTGGGGCCTGGTTCCCCTCACTGCTGGGTGCCCCAGCCAGGCAGCCTCCCGTGCTCTGAGGACACTTCGATGGGAATCTGCAAAACAGCACCAGCCCTTATAGCCGGGATCAGAATCTCCCCCATTTCCTGAAAAACCTTTCCTCTTCAACCCCACGAGCCCACAGGGGCAGCTGCCACCGTGACGCTGCTTCATAAAGGAAGTTAAGGGACACCTGGCTGGCTCAGTCTGTTAAGTGTCTGCCTTTGGCTCAGGTCATGATCTCGGGTCCTGGGATCGAGCCCCACATCAGGCTTCCTGCTCAATGGGGAGCCTGCTTCCCCCTCTCCCTCTATCTGCTGCTCCCCTGCTTGTGCTCACTCTGCCTCAAATAAATAAATAAAATCTTCAAAAAAGAAAGAAAGAAAGTTAGAAGCAACCTAAGTGTCCAACAATGGGGATTAGTTAAATCAATGATTATAGGAGATTCGGCCAGCGGCCAAAAATACTGTTGCAGAAGAGAAGTTTGTGACTTGGAATGATGGATGTTTAAGACACGTTTGTTTCATATAAAGGAGTCACCAAATAGCATCGTTCCATCAGATGCTTCCTACTGTTGAAGAGTGTATGAGAGGAATGAAATGCTTACAAGATGTTCACCACAATTAACCTTCCCGTGGTGAGACCAAAGCAGGGTTCTTCCATCTCAGTAGTGGTGACCCGGGGTGGGGAATCTGTTGTTGGGGGGCTGCCCTCAGCCCTGTGGGCTATGTAGCAGCATTCTTGGGCTCTAGGGTATCAGTGACATCCTGTCCCCCAGGCGTGACTACCAAAATGTCTTCAGACGTTCCAAATGTTCCCGGGGGGTGTGCATGTGTGCAGCAAAACACGCCTGGCTGGGAAACACCGCTCTATATAATCATTTCAACGTTTTCCTTTGAATTACAGGTGTTAAAAAAAAGTAAATGCAAGTTCCTTTAAAAAATGATCCCCAAACATCGAGACAGAGATGATGGTCGTACAACACGGTGAACGTTTTTAACACCGCTGAATTATAGGCTTTAAAATGGTGAATTTGAGGGGCACCTGGGTGGCTCAGTCGGCTAAGCATCCACTTTTGGTTCAGGTCATGATCTCAGGGTCCTGGGATCGAACCCCGCATCGGGCTCCTTGCTCAGTGGGAAGCCTGCTTCTCCCTCTGCCTCTGCCTGCTGCTCCCCCTGCTTGTGCTCATGTGCTCTCTGTCAAATAAATAAAATCTTTTTAAAAATGGTAAGTTTTCCCTTATGTACATTTAAGCACATGCAAAAAACTTCCAAGATTTGATGACGTGCATCTGTGTGTTAAGTTGGTGCCAGATGTGCGCTGACTGCTGAATGTATGGGCTTTGAGGAGCAATGCTTCCTCTACCTGCCTTCCGAATGCTCTGACAAGTTGCTGTCGTTAATCTTCCAGAGGGAGGGGCCTCTCTTGCCTTGGCCACTGCTGCATCTGCCATAGTGAGGAAAGAATTTGCTCACAGAGGAGTTTGCAAGGCTCCAGGGAGCCTGAGCAGTGCAAGGTGAAGTACATGGTCCCAGGTGTGTCCAGTCTAGACCAAAAAAATGGGACCTGTGCCCCAAAGGGGCCTGGCCCTGATGAGAGCAGCTCATGGGTGGGGGAGAGGGGGGTTGGTGTGGGAGGGGCTCCTTCGGCTGGGCCTCGGGGGGCAAATTTGTGCAAGCATGGATGGGAGAAGACCTTCCTGTTGGGGGTCTAGCAAGAACAAAAGGGGGAGTCAGCTGGAGGAGCAGCGGTGTTAGGAGCGGCTGATGCCAGGGGATAGAGCCTTGAATGCCAGGTAAGCCTTTTGGACTTCTGTCCTCCAGGAAGTCCCTAGAGGCAGGAAGTCCTGCTAATGATGTCCATGTATTAGGCCAGATTGTAAGCACTTCGCATGTATCTATCCATTATGCTTCAGGGTAACTCCATGGACAAGTTGTCATCATTTTCATCATTCCCATTATTAAGGTCATTCCCATTTTACAGGTGAGAAAACCAAGGCACAGAGAGGCTAGGTGATTTGCTTGAAGTCACGCCGCTGCTAAGTGGTGGAGCCAGTGCTCCAGGCCAGGCTGAGGGGCTCCAGAGCCTGTAAGGCTTAGGGCACAGGCCAGGCAGCCCCCAAGAGCTATGTGTGAGCTCACTGGGGCTTACTGGATTCTCAGGCTGCCTTATGAGGCCAGCACTGTTAACCCAATGATCAGATTAGGAAACTGAGGCTCAGTCAGGGAAGTGCTCCCTTCAATGACTCATGGGAACTTAGGGACCATGCTGGGATTAGAACTGGGGTCATTTGGGTCTCGAATGTCCCTCATAGCTGCTGTGGTCTCTCCTGTGTGGGTCTGGAGAACGGCCAATAACGAGCAGGTGAGGAGGAGAACAGAGGGCTTTGGACCTCCCAGGGACCCACCTGCTTGCTTGCCTTGAGCCTGGTTGCCTCCAGGGCCTGTGGCAGGTGGGCCCCAAACACCCATTCTTGCCCTCAATGAAGGCCCCTCCTCCGGCCAAGGGCAGGTGCCAAGGTGTGCCGGGTCGCTTGGCTGCGTTCCCCAGAGGGCCGCCTGTTCTGCCCGAGGCTGGGCCCGGCCCACATAACTCACCAGAGGCTTGGCACTCAAGAGGGCGTCAGGGCTCTGGGAGATTTACGGGCTCCGATAAAGCCATCTCAGTCCTCGAATAAGGAGCTTGTGATATTTGATGATCTGAAAGGCCTTGTCCTGGAGTAGGAGTGTGAGGGGGAAGGAGGAGGGGAGATACTTAAGAAAACAAAGAGGACAGTGATCAGATGCCCAAGGAGATGGAAGTCGGGGGGTGGTGTGTGCGCGCTGTCTGTCATCCTGAGGGCCCTCAGCCCATCCTCCAGCACCTCCACGCTGACCCAGCAGTGGGACGTGGGAAAGACAGGTGCACAGATGGGGCTGCTTAGGGAGTGGGGGCTCCAGGGACCACCTACTACTCTACTGAGGCTACGTGCCAAGCACAGGTCGGAGACACGGGTAATTCCCCCAGGGGCCCACCATCCAATGGGGGAAGACAGGTCCACTGGGGATGGACAGAGCCTTATGTAAAAAGAAGCCGCTGGGGACACGACATGAAGTTAGGGGACAGGATTCATGCCTGTGGGCTTGTGGGCCTCTCTGAACCTCAGCTTCCTCACCTTCCAGCCAGAGACAGTAACAGAATTTGCCTCCTGGGGCTACTGGGAGGGATCAACAGAGCCCTTGAGCATGAGGCTGGCTTGGAGCAGGGCTCCCTAAATCGCCAAGTCCTCCTGTCTCCTCTGCCGCTTCCTCTCTGTGGCTGCGGATCCTGACAGTCTCACAGCTGCCCCCCCCTCCGGCCCCAAGTACTGCAAGTTCTGGAGTGAATGACTTTCAAATCTGGGAAGGAGAGCCCATCACACACACCTTGAGCCGGGTAATTTATGAATCAAATTGTGCTCCGTCAGGGCTCCGCGGCCCAGAAATAGATGTGGTTGGACGAGGTTCAGGGAGCCAGCCTCAGACACAGTTATCTTCATACAAACTGGCCACCCACGGGCAGAACTGGCCTGGATGACTGACCTTGAGGGGGGCTTCCTGGGGGGCTGCAAAGCCCCCCTCGGCCAGGGCCCTGCCCTGAGTCCTGCAGAGAGGACAGAGATCTGCCTGACGCTCAGGAGGAGAGCTGGTGACCCTGGACAAGTTACTTAACCTCTCTGGGCCTCAGAGAGGGTCCCTCCTTGTTTAAAAAATATGGGCTTTGGGGCATCTGGGTGGTTCAGTGGGTTAAAGCCTCTGCCTTCAGCTCAGGTCACGATCCCAGAGTCCTGGGATCGAGCCCCGAATCATCGGGCTCTCTGCTCAGCGGGGAGCCTGCTTCTCCTTCTCTCTCTGCCTGCCTCCCTGCCTACTTGTGATCTCTGTCAAATAAATAAATATATATATATATAAAAAAAGATGGCAGTGGTTTGTCGAATATCGTTGCTTTGGTAGCAAATCCTTTTGCCAGACAAAATCTCGCACAAAATCCCAGTATAGAAGACAGTCAAGGACAGAGTTAGCTGCCCAGGCTGAGGTCAATGATGGGGGTGGGGGTGTGTGATGGTATCCGGCACATTCTGCTCCCTCCTTGCTCACAGGGGGGCCCCAAGGGATGGGCTGCATACTTGGGGCCTCAGGGAACTTGGAAGTCCCCGTGGACTCTTTTAGCTTTAAGGTTCCATGGTTGTCTACGAGCATACACCCAAGGATGCAGACAGCCTGACATTATGCCATCTAGGTGATCCTAAGACCAAGAAATGCTGACCAGACAGGTGAAGTTCTTGAAGATCAGAGGACTGCCGTCTTCATCCTGATCTGATCTTTTTGAAACGGGTAGATGTTGTAGTGTCTAAGACCACTCCCCTCAAGCTGTGTGACCATGAGCAAGTTAACTACCCTCTCTGGGCTTTAGTTCCCTTGGCTATAAAAGGGGAGGGATAATGTTTATCTCATAGAGCTAATGTGAAGGCAAAAGCTGGTGATGCATCCATTTAGTTCAGCACATAGTAAGTGCTCACTAAACACTGACTGTTGCTATAAATCCTTTTGGAGAAGGAAGGACACTGGCACTTGGTACATTCTAGCTGCTTAATCCTCATAGGAACCCTACTGACTAGTAAACTGATCCAAGTCATGTGGCTGGTAAGTGGTTGAACTAAAATCTGAACTCACAGCCTTTAATGCCAAAGCCTGTGTTCTCCTTCCTACTCCTCCCTAGAAACATTGCTTCTAGAAGGCGCCACCAGGAAAGTCCCAGACTGTGCCAGGCATAGTTTCCCAATGTTGGAGGGTTTTCCGGCCTCTGGTCAGTGACTCAGAGTGTAACATCAAAGCAGATTAATTTTTGGTCAGGGAAAGATGGGTTAACAACTACTAATTTAGCTAAGTACAAAACCCACCCAACAATGTGGAAAACATACAAAATCTTGTGTTCTACTGAAAATAGGTCAGAAATCATTATGTTCTCAAGAAAAGATGGCAAATTTGTCCTATGGTGTGATGGTATCCGGGGTAGGAGCCCCCATGGGGTAGGAGCCCCCCAATCTGAAAACAAGAAGGTCAGGTTTTGCCAGAGGGTATCTCTGAGAACTCTGATGCATGGAATATAGGAAAAGTCAACTTTTAAAAAGTTCTGTGGTCAAGAAAATTTCAGGAACACTGAGCAGGTATCTTTACTGCAAGACTTGTCAGAGCCTTTAATGTGCTGATGTACATTGTGACCTGCCAGGAGGAGGATGTTGTGACGTGGCATCTTTCCAATTTATTTGAATGCAGAAGCTTTTCTCCAAAACTCTCTTGAGAGGTGGTGTGGGAAACCCACCAAGGAAAGCGAAGGGCTGCTCTACAGTTACTCTCCCGTGGGGTCTCTGAGCACATAAGCTAGATGTGTCCAGAGTCAGAGATGAAATGGAAGAGTGCTTAGAAACTCATCAGGTTTGAACTTCTCCATCTCCCCCGGGGAGCTGATGGTCGGGGAGGAACTTGGCCAACATCACATGGCAAGTTAGAGGCTGAGCTGGGTCTGCCGGCTCAACCTCAAGTCTGGTTCAACTCTGGGTGCCCAAAGGGGCCATGGTCAGATGTGGGTTCCCTCACAGATGTGGGTCCCAGGCCAGTGGCGGGTCCCCTGGCAGCTTTGGGAACCATACTTTAAAAAAAAAAATGAGGTCTCATTGTGGATAATATCAAACACACACAAAGGTAGAGACAAGAGCACAATGAAACCCTATGTACCCATCACCTAGAGTCAACCATCATCAACATTCATCCATCGTTGTCAGAACTCCTACCCCCAACAGTTTCTAGAGTCATCACAGCAAATTTCAGTTCATCCTTAAATACTGTATACATCTCTCATAGGGACTTCTGAAGTGCACTGAACTTGTCATTGTCACACTAAATAAAGGATTCCTAACGTCACTTGAGACATAGTCCATCTTCAAGCAGTCCCCCCACCCCACCCCCTGCCTTGAAGCCACATTAAGATTGGAGGCTTTAATCCTTTCTACTCAGTCCTTAGAGAGCAAGACTCTGGGATTATTGAAAATGAAAGAAAAGGTGTTGCCAATATGGTAAAAGTTTCATTTCCCAACCAAGGTCGAAAAAAGGAACAAAAAAGATCAGAAGCAAATAGGGCAAAATGCCAACCAGCATCATCTAGGTGGTGAACACGGGGCGGGTGGGCGGGGTACTGTCTCAGGTTCTGTACTTTTCTAAATACGTAATATTTCACATTTGCTAGCGATCCCAGCCCTTCTTCTCTGATGAAGGCCAGGGTCCTGCAGAGGGTTGCAGTGGGGGCCATTTCATCCCGGCTGCCTGGCCTCCAGAAAGCTCTCCTCCTCCCCGCTCCAGTGTCAGACCTAGATGTCACATTGTGTCCCCAGGTCCTGGCCCGGTGCCCCACACCGAGTGGGTATTCAGAATGCTTGATGAGTGAGCCCGGCCAGACAGGGAGGGGTGTCCCGAGATGTTCCTGTTCCCTTGGCTCACACAGGCAGGGACTTCTGCTGAGCAAGCGGGAAACGGGAGAAAGAGAGACGTCCTTGCCTTTTTGGCCAAGGAGGAGGGTCAGCGACCAAAATCTCCGCAAAGACTCTGACCACACTTTCGAAAAAGAGAGCCACCAGTCAGAGTTCAGGGTCCTTCTCCCTGGGCCAGCCTCGGGATAGGCGGCCAGGGTCCTCTCAATTACAAGGTCCCACCTGGGTTCCAGACCCCTCCTCTCTCGGCAGGAGGGCAGTTTCTCTGGGAAGCTCCCCAACACTGTTGAGGGTAGGGCACCCTAAGGCACCCCCACTCCCAGCTCTGTGAATAGACCCTTCCAGAGCGGGGAGAGGAGCACTGAATCTTGCGGGAGACAGATGGTATCTTTTGGGGTGTCTGCAAGCTTGAGACTCAGTGCCCAGGGGAAAGAAGAAGTCCTCTGTCTGTGGAGGAAGCTCCTGGCACTGCCCCCCGCCCCCCACCCCGGGGTTTCAAGTAGGGCCTCAGAGCCCGAACAGCGCCTCTATCAAAGCCAGATAGGAGGGCACTCCTTTCCCTTCAGCCCCCAACCTCTGCCCAAACGTGCAGCCCACTCTCCCTCTCTCTCTCCCAGCACCAGGCCCTGAGTGGTGCCAGCTGTGAGCCCCAGCCTGCAGCTCCCCCGACGGAAGATGACTTATGGCTTTAATTATGGAGTGCTGGGTGGGAGCCCCAGGAAGGAGCCAGCCCCACCGGGCTTGGTTCCCATTGACAAGGGGCTGCCAAGTTGGCGGGTCCCGTCCTGCGCGCCGCCACGCTGTCCCCCACTATCTGGGTGGTAACAGTGGGTACCCACTTCAACTTCTGGGATACCTGCAGCCCGGCCTCCTGCTCTGGAGTGCGGATGAGGCCGGGTGTTTGGGAGGAACAGCTCAAGGCTGGCCCAGGAGAGAGCTTTGTCTTGAGTTGTGGGAGAGACGCAGAAGGGATGAGTGGAGCCAGGGGAGAACAGGCCAGTCTAGCGTGGGGCTCTGGACACTGAGGGGGTTCTCTGAAGGACAGGGGTGGCTGCCAGAGAGGCTGGGGGAGGTTAGGAAGAGTTGGGAGTGGCTGGACCCACAAGGGACAGAGCCTGGATGGTTGACTGGAGCACTCCACATTCTCTCTCACCTGGTCAGCCCGCGGCCTTCCAGTGGGCTCCCTGCTTCTCCTCTTGACCTCTCTCCAGCCCATGCTCCATCTTCCTCAGATCTTCTAAAGGCCTGACCCCTGCTCAGTCCCTCTCCAATTCACCAGTGTTTTATTTTTTTGCAAGCACCTATCAACTCTCTAAAATTATCTCAAGCACTCATCTGTCAATTTCCTTTCTATTTTCCTCACTAAACTATAAGTTCCATGAGGTCAACAGCCTTATCTGTCTTGTTCACGAATATATCCCCAGACGCTGGCACAGGAGAGGTACCTGGTAAATATTTGTGAGTAATCAACTTAGATCAAACTCTGTATTAAAAAGTGGGACAAGCTCCCCAAACCGCCCAGCAAGATAGAGGCAGAGCCAATAGACCAGAAGCAAGCAAGGGGGACAATGACCTTCAGGACCATGTCCTTCTTCCTTGCTCCCCCTTCCTCTCTTTGCATGGTAGGCGAGTTGCTAATCCCCTCACTTCTCCCCATGGTAAAAGCCCCCTTGGGAAGCAGGCTCCAAAGACTCCCATGGGGGGGCTTTGAGGAGCCTCCCCCAGTGACGGACTCTGACTCCTGCACCCAAGACAGCTTCCGGGCAGAGTAGGGGAGTGGCGCTGGGGGAGAGGTAACCGTGGGGGATGGCTGGGGCAGAGTGGCTGAGAGAGCTGGTCTGGAAAACAGGCCCTTGCCTCACTGCTCTGGGCCTTGCTTTTTCCCATTTGTGACTTGGAAGAAGGGCTGGACTGGATGCTACCTGGGTCCCTGTGCACGGTGGTAGGTGAGCCCCATGAAACCGGGCCGCCGGTATTGGGAGGAGAATGGGAAAGGGCAAGAGGACAAGAGGTGGTAGCATGGTGCCTGTTCTTCTCCCCTCCCTGCCCGACCCCAGCACCATCACAGGTTCCCGGCCGGGGTTATGAATCTCCCTGCACCTGGAGAACTCCCCTAAATGCAATTCCTATTGGCATAGGGCCCGTGATATAACAAGTCACTCGCTTTGCCTGGGAAGTGAAAAATGGTAAGGCAGAGTTCCCGGGACGGAGGCGATCTCCATAAATCTGCCAGAGTGTTCCGGGGACTACTTTGTGGGATTAATTATCTGTCCTTCAAACAAAGACCTGACCTCTGTGGCCTGAATGGCCCCAACCTGCTGGAGAGGGAGCACCTAGCAGTTCCGGGGTGGGCTGCCCAGGCCCGAGCTGTAAGCTCCCAGGTCAGCACTTCCCTCGTCCTGCAAGACCTGTAACAGCTCCCTCATGCCCCACACATCAAGTCTGCCGAGATTCCAGCACTTCCTGCAACTTGGCCCTACTTGACCCCTCTCACAACGGGCTTCCCAGGGCGACCCTCTGGAGTTAGGCTTCTGTTGCCCAGACTTGGGGCGGAGGTTTCCGGGATGGATGAAAAAGTGAGGTGCACCGTGGACAGAATCAAAAACCGGATCTGAGGCCAGTTCAGGATCAACCACTTCAGCAACCACACGGCCTTGAGCTTCTTGAGCTCTCTGAGTCTCAGTTTACCCGCCCGTGGAAAGGGAACAGTGTGTGGCAAAGGGTCTGCACGGGCTGATGTTGTCATGACAACCTGGGGAGGTGGGCGGCCTCGTGGACAGCATGTGGACTTGACTCACATGGACCCGCCACTTCTTGTCCTGGCTGACCCTACTTGTTACATAATCTTTTGGACCCTGTTTTCTCATCTGTGAAATGGGGACAGCAGGAGTGATTGCTGTAAGAAGACGCAGCCTCTGTAGAGCGCCCTGCATGACATACTTGGTGGTGGGGGTGGGGGGTGGGGGGGGGGGGGGGAGGGGGGAGGGGGGGGGGGGGGGGGTAGGGGGGTGGGGAGTGGGGGTGTGGGATTCCACTGGCATCTTAATTACAGCTACGGACAAGGAGCTCACAGAAGCTTTCTGTTTTCTGCTGTCACTCTAGGTTAGCCCCTTCTTCCGGCTGAGCCCACATTGTGTGCAAATCTTCCACTGTCTCTGAGTGGAGCGGAGCAGAAGGCACGACTCTGAGCCAGGAAAAATCGGTGCTAATCACAGAAGGGCTGCCCAGAGCTGCTCCAAGTTAGCCAAGCCCCAATTAGCTGTTCTGAGTCATAAGGGCCACTGAGGAAAGGCAGCTGGTATGGACTTCGGTTCCCTGGAGAAACAGGAATGGGGGTGAATTTCACAGTAGAACCGTGGTTAGATAGTTCCCTCTGAGCAGAAGAGGCTGGGGAATGACACAGATCCTGCATATGGATGAGGTCCTAGATATGGGACATGGATGGCAGGGCGCCAACACAGGACCTGGGCAATGCTGGGCAGGCCATGCTGGGTCAGCCTCCATGTTCTCAGAGGTAAAATGGAAAGAGCTTCCCTCCCTTGTCGTGTTGTTCTATGGATGCATAACTTAGGTGAAGGCCCCTGGCAGTAGCTCAGGCCCACATGAGTCCCTCGGGAAAGCATGG
This sequence comes from Mustela nigripes, assembly GCF_022355385.1. NCBI lineage: Eukaryota > Metazoa > Chordata > Mammalia > Carnivora > Mustelidae > Mustela > Mustela nigripes. The sequence continues at coordinate 137,750,903 of NC_081560.1, read as the reverse complement.
CTTCTTTCTGGGTTTCCAGGGCAATGTGGCTGGGGAGCAAACAGGCTTCAGCTTCCATGGTTCACATCTGGGGGACGTGATGGATGTGTGGATTCCAGGGCATTCCATGATCTCCATGAAGGTGAGGGAGAGAATGAGGCAAAGAAGGCAGAGCTTTGTGAACTCCTGAGCCCAGCAGATAGTCCCAGCCCAGAGGGGACATGGTGCTTAATGGTGGGAGGTGGGAAGTGACAGGTGGAAGGTGGGAGGTGACAGGTCAGAGAGAAAATGCAAGCTGAGCTGGGGAGAGAGCATGAACATCCAAGCTGAGCAGGAGAGAGAGCATGAACATCCAAAGAGCAATTGAATGGAGCTGACCAACCTGCTTCCATGAAATAACCAGACCCTGCCAGAGAGTCAGGGGAGGTTTCTGGAGGCTGTGAGTGGGAAGGTGAGGTTTAAAGGAGGGGAAGAAGGTAGACTGACTGATGGATAACAGAGGGACAGGCAGACTTGTAGGTAAATAGGCTGATGGCAGGCTCCTCTCTTCTCTCTCTTTTTTTAAGGTTTTATTTTTATTTCTTTGAAAGAGAGAGACAGCTCATGCATGAGCAGGGTGGGGAGGGGCAGAGAGAGAGGGAAAGAGAGAATCTCAAGCTAGATCCATGCCTGGTGCAGAGCCTGATGCAGGGATCACTCTCATGACTCTGAGATCATGATCCCAGCTGAAATCAAGAGTCAGATGTTTAACTAACTGGGCCTCCCAGGCGCCCCTCCTCTCCACTCTTCCTGACTGTCCTTCTTTTTATAATATGCAGTGCGAAGCATATTGACCTCAGATGAGGTCAGTGAACTCAGGAATAATAGTAATTTAGTGAGAAATAGTATACTTCATGTTGCGCTAAGCACGGCTCCCTCTGAAGTGGGTTTTTAGTCTCAGTTTACAGAAGTGATCTGTGGAGTTCCCAAAGGCTGTTGCGCTAGGAGTCAGGATTTGAACTCAGACCTTTCTGACCCAGAGCTGCCATGTCAGCACACTAATGGCAGACCCATTTCTCAGGGAACATCTGGGCAGTCATCTCATCCTGTGGGTGGTCATCCCATCACTCCATGTTGGGTCAAGGTAGGGACAGCGTTCACACCTCCTAACTCTTTGGTTCCATGCCTGTAGGATGGCCAGCATCTAAGGTGGGTGCTCTGAATTCTGCAGAAGCAGGAAGAGGAAGAGATATCAGGGATTTCCTGGGTAGAGAGCAGGTTGGAACTGAGGTAAAAGTAGCTTTCTCAACTTCAGATCTGATCTTCGAAGTTGGAGCCCAAACTGCCTCAGTTCGACCCTACCTCCACTGCTGACAAGCTGAGTGGCCTTGGGCAAGTTACTTAACCTCTCTGAGCTCTGTTTCCTCATCTGTGTTTTGGGGACAATGACAGCACCTTCTTCGCTGGGGTGGCATGAAGCACAAATGCCTAACACAGGTAAGCTGTTTATGACAGAACACAGGGACGATGTCCCAATAAATGCTGATCAATGTTATCACCATTGGGTTCTCCTCTTCAGCCTCATTCCACCACCTCCTTCTCCCAAAGAAGTACCAATTCCAGTGTTTTGCTAAAATGTCCCTGCACACACACGTAGTATTGTTAAATACCTCCTGTTGGCTTGTTTTACTTACATACGGGGTATCATGCTATTCCTTTCTACTTCTCTCACCTCTCAATGCTAGGCTTTCAAGATTTCTCTCTTTCGCTGTCTGTCTATTAAGTTGAACCATATGAAATTGCTGACATCCCACCACTTTCAACTTGCAAGAATAGCGATTTCACCTCTGAGTCTGTGGCTTCTAACAGGTATGGAGCATTCTCTAGCACAGGGGTTGGCAAACCTTTGCTGTAAATGGCCCTTGTAAATATTTTAGACTTTGCAGGTCAAGAGGCAAAATCGAGGACATGATGTTGGCGCCCATTTAACAAGAAAGAAAACAAATTTCCACAGGATTTTTGATGAAATTCAAAACACAGAAATAATTGAACACCATTTTTTGGTAAATACAGGTCTGCTAGTGAGAAGAATGGAACTTTGGGGGTAAGAGATAATATTTCACTTGAGTGGAGTTCAAAGATAGGATTTACTACCATCAAATCACCTGCAAAATGATTCTTTAGAATCCATTCTTGGCCGTGAGATCATACAAAAGCAGGCAGTGGGAGCACCTGGCCCATGGGCCCACGCAGGGGTGGGAGGGGGTTGGTCACTGTAGTTGCTATTTGCAATGCCCTAACCTTGACTCAGCCTCAGCACCTCTACACTGGCGTCTCCTACTCGGAGAGCTTCCCCATCCCAGTGAATACACTGTGCTGAATTTCCATTGAATTTCTCAACTTTTCCCTACGGATTTGCAGCGATTCCCTATACAGTCTCTAGTCTCTTGTTGGGTTTAATTTTTGCAGAAATCTTTTCCCCACATGACATCTGTTGTTCGCTTGGTCTATATATTCCGATTGAACTGGAATTCCTTTGATGTAGGTCAATCTTTCATCTCCAGCATGTGCTCTTTGGGTGCTAAGTCCTTTCCAAGCACAAGGTCATTAAGATATACCCCCGCATTTCCTTTCAAGAGCTTTATATTTTACTGTTCACATTGACGTCTTTAATCTGTGTGACGTCCACCTTGGTATATGGTGGATGGTGAGGATCTTGCTTTATTTTTCTCCACACAGTGAGCTGGCTTTCCCAACACCAGCTACTAAACAAGTCATCTCTTCCCCACTGATTTGCAGCACCACCTTTACCATATATCAAGTTCCCATGTTTACAGGTGAGCCTGGTTCTAAGAGCTGCATTCTGTCCCACTGGCCTGTCATTGAAGACGTACTAGATGGGTTAGGGTCTGCCCTACTCATGGCCCTGTTGCACTCTTCCGCACTGGCTGTCCTGGGTGATACCACCTCAGGCTACCAGTTACCCTATGCCTTGAGGACCCTGATGTGATGATGAGCTGGCCGATCTGACCCCCTCTAGGAAATCTGGAATCATAAAACTAGAATACGAAGATGTTTGACAGCTGAGAAGGAAGCCTGAAGGACCATCCAGCGGCAGCCATGATGGAAAGGGGGCAGCCATGATGGAAAAGGGGCAGGGTGGCCAACACCGGATGCATTCAGTGAGATCATGAGGGAGCCATCGGGGTAGAGAGAGATGAGTGGTGCAAACAGCCAGAGTGGGGCAAAGATGCTATGGTAGGCTGAATAACAGCCATCAAAGATGATCCCTGATCATGATCAGGTTCCTGATCCCCGGAACCTCTGAATATTATTTTACATGGCAAAAGGGATTCACTGAAGCATCATGTGATGGGCAGGTTATCTTCCAGGCTCTACATATCACCACAAGGGTCCTTGAAGAGGGAGGCAGCGGGAGATTAGATGACAGAAGAGGAGAAGGCAATGTGGCCAGGGGAAAAAGATTGGATGGAGCAACCACAGGTGAATGAAGGAAGGCTGGCAGCCACCAGCAGCTGGAGCAGCCAGAAATGGATGTACCTGGACTCCCCAGAAGGAGCCAGCCCTGCCAACACTTTGACTTCACCTGTATAAAGCTGATTTGGGACTTCTGGTCTCCAGAGCCACAAGACAATACATCTCTGTGGCTCTAAGCTTCAGTTTGCATGGTCTGTTATCACAGCTGTGGGAAACTGTGAGAAAGGAGGGCGTACTCAAGCTTGCTGTCCCAGGTCCTCTTCCCAGAAGGCCCTGCTCCCAAGAGTGTCTGCCCAGGGTTCCTGCAGGAATCAGCTTCCTAAGAGCTTTCAGGTTCTTGGAACCACAGATGCCCTGAAAGGAACATGTCATGCCCCTTCGCTTGACCCTCAAGACCCTTCAAATCATCTGTCTGTTGCCTTGTAGATACTTTGTGAATAGTCCCTTCCCTCTAAGCCTTTGCTCTGGTCAGCCCCTCCTGTCCAAGACGCCCTCCTCCCCACCTCCCCCCACCCACCCTTCCATCCCAGAGATACCACCTCATGGGTGCTAGCCCTTTCCCCCGCCCCCCCTCCCCGTGGGTGCTAGCCCTTTCCCCCGCCCCCCCTCCCCGCCTCTTGGTGGCTTCCTTATGCGATCCCATCCAACAGAGCGCTCGTGTGTCCTGAGTGCTCACCCCTGCCAGGCGCTGTTCTGAGCACTTTGTGTGTATCACTGGGACTCTCAGAGCCTCCACCATCCTGTCTCTCCATTCTACAGCTGGGGAAGGGGCCAGCTCAGGCCTACTGCCTGTCAGGATGCCCACTCCTCAGCCCTTTGGACGCTACCCTCCCAACTTTTGCCATATCTGCGTGTACCTTGTGTTATTATTTACCATTTTCTTTAATCGGGCTGAATTTTTTTTTTCTTCAACGACGCATTCAAGAAGAATCCATCTAAGAGTTTCACAAATGGAGAACCAGTTCACTGACCATAAATGGAGAGCGATTGTAAGATGGATAAAATGAGCCTACGTGGTTAGACTTTTAGCCGCTCGGGCCTGCCATCTGATGGCTGCAGTCCGAGCTCTTCTTCTTAAATGGGAAGATAAGCCAAAGGGGAGTGAGGTGTTAAAGGTGTGAGTACCCAATTGGACTTTTGCTGGACAGAACTGACAGAAATAGAAATTCTGAGAGAGAACAGGGAAGGGAATAACTGTTTCACCGTGTGCTTCGATGTGATTTCACGCCCCACTCGTGCGCCACTTAAAATCATCTCTCTGGGGATCAGTCCTCACGGCAGCCCTAGCCCCCCAGCACTGTCTGCCTCCTCTGATCTTCCCGAGGGCTTTCTGACAGCACCTGCTGCTCAGTGAGGACTATGTGGATGGGGGAACAACTACTCATAGGCTTCCCTCCCCACAAGTCTTCAAGTTTCTCGACAGAATGGTTTTCCATTTCCAATTTCCATTCGAGAGCCTGTTTCCTCAGGACCACCAGGCAGAGGGGGCTGGATGAAGACCTCGGTAAGCATCTGCTGAGTCATGACTTCCAGAGGACCCACAACACCCCAGGACCTCAAGTCCTCATCTGCAAAACGCTCCCTTAGGTCTCAACTAAATGGCTGTCTCGGACGCCGAACACTCCCACCATCATTAGGAAGGAAAATCAGTCACAGGTTCCTTTAAAATAACCCTTGCGATCCTGGACGCTGCCGTGAGGTGCCCTTCAGCCTCTGCTGGCACAGATTCAAAATCACCTCACTGCTGTGGCCTTCAGAGTGGGGTGTCCTGTACTGGCAGCAGGGGCGGGCGGGCGGGGCAGTGGGCTGGAAGACAGAGGCAGCCGGAGTCCACCTCACGCCCCCACCCCCAGAAGCAATGCCTTCTGGGGGGCTGGGCTGGAGCACCGCGCTGCAGAAGGAGACTGTGGGAGCAATAAATTCATTCTGTGCTGGAATGTTTGTTCACTTCAATCAATGTCTGAAAGTATCAGCTCTGAGATCTCTGTTTCCAGGATATTGGTCAAATATTTGAATGGGGAAGCTAGTTAATTGACTCAGGCAGAGCACTTGACAGATGCAGAGGGAGAGGCTGTGGGGCACCACCAGACACCTGAGCCCAGAGGTAGGTCGGGTGGTTCCCGAACCTCGGCAGTCCCAACAGGTGCCTAGGATGGGGCAGGGGAGCATAAGGTCAGGGGTCCTGCACGAGTGTGGGTTCTGAAGCCCTGTGACCTTGGGCAACTGGACCTCAGTTTCCTCATCTGTAAAAGGGTAACCCCATGGGGTTATTGGCAGGATTAAAAGAGCTGGTGCAGGGAAAGCATCTGGATTGGCTCCTAAGCATTCTTGAAGAGCTAGCTGCTCTTACTGACGGCGACTCCTTAGCCTGGCTTTCAGAGGTCTCCAGTGGAAGTCCCATGTTGCAAGAGGGTGTAAGGGCTGGAGAGGAAGTCCCCGGAATGTGTGCTCACATCCTGCCCTGGCTGGTGACATTTCTCTTCCTCATGGTCTCCAAATCATCCCTGGAGGACTGCCTTTTCAGAGAACAAATCCTTTCCTGACCTCCTAAGGTCTTTGTTGTATAGGCTATGCTTTAAGCCTTCCTGATGAATTACTTGTACGGTTGGGTTCTCCCTGGGGCCTGTATGGACATGTCTAGCGAGCTGGTGGGTGGGCTTTCCATAGCTGACAGTCTGGCTAGAAGAAAAGCCGCTTCTCCTCTCTTCCCTTTCTTGTTTCAAATTGCTTTAAACACAGGTTCTGCAGGAGAGATAGGTGTGGGGAGGGTGTCCTGGTGTCCTGGGTCCCGTCTGGGCCCTACAGAGAGAAGGACTGCAGGCTGGAGCTGGAGGAGCTTTTTATACGGGGTAGGGCAGACAGGACCCAGGGACTCGAGCAGGGGTGCCGTGGGGCCCCATTCCCAAGCACATCTGTAGGAGTTGGGGAGAAGCAGCCCTTGTCTCTTCCCATGATCGATTTCGGTTCCAGGGTCATGGAGTGTCCAGGGGAAGCTGAGCCATCCCAATGGTTATGGCAGGTGCTGCTAGCACCTGTGAGTAACCCACCTCCGGTGGCTTGGGGCAGGGGGTACCCTCAAGGGGTCAGGAGCAAAAGACCAGGTCAATCATATAGCACATGGAACTGCCTCTCTCTCTATGCTACAGGGGCCCCTGCAACACGTGGGGCTTTTACAGAGAGCTGAAGTGTCGGGTTTTGCTGGCAGGGAAGAGGGCATAAGCTAGTGACTTTGGGATTCTTAGAGACTCCATTCCCCCCTACACACTGAGCAACCCTAGTGTCTTTCCTTGTCTATGTTCACCATCAACCAGCTGATAAGTCTGTGGTTAAGCCCTGTTAACCTTCCCATTTTACAGATGAGAAGACTGAGGCACAAATAGGAGTTAATTGCTCAGGGTCACCTGACACTTGAGCCCTCTCCCTGGAGTGCCCTGCTTATAGCTGGCACACAGCAAACACTGAAGACAGGGATCTACTGATAGGAATGTAGGGGCAGATGCCAACATCTCTGTCCCCCCCTCCCCGCCCTGGGGAGTCATGAATCAGAGCTGTGGGAGGGTGGAAGACAGTGATAGGCTGAGCTCCTGGAACTCCATCTGCTTACTTACCCGGTCTGCGGGGAGCCCCAGGGCAGCCCCCTCCTGCGCCTGTACCCCATCCACTCCTCCTCCCTCCGCCCTGCCCCACAGATCTGAGCCCAGCAAGAGACGGGACTGCAACGTGGGGTTGTTGGGTGACTTCAGGCTTAATATCTTTGTAACCATATTGCAAAAGGGCATGCCTAAGACGGCGCCTTTCGCTTAATCTTTCTCTTTTATTGCTTTTTCTCTTGTATGATTTAACCTTGCACCAGGTATCAAGCTAGATAAATAAAAACTTTTATTTCAGATTAGCCCTGGCTGGGGGTTGCCTTGAAAGCTGAGCAGTCATCCAGGGAGTCAGATGAAAAAGGGAGCTGGGAATCTGAGCTACTTAGAGGGGCTCATCTCAGGTTCAAAGCCCCCAGAAGATATTTGAGACCTTTTCTGAGGGGCGGGGCAAATCTCCTCTGGTGTCCACAGCCTGCTGGGGTTGGGGAGGAGGGGACCTGGGGCTAGCCCTCCAGACCTTCTCCTGGGGGTCCCTCCCCCCCCCGCACCTGGCCTCACCCTGTACTTCCTCCCCAGTGCTCCCAGCAGCCACCAGACACTGCCTTTGTAGACTTATTTCTCAGGTGGAATGTGGCTCCAAGGGGGCGGAGACAGTGGGTATCCCTCACTCTTGGTCCCCAGGATCTAGCATGGGGCCTGGCCCCCAGCAGGCACTCCATCAATATCCAGGTTACACGAATGAAGGAAGGAATCGTGGGATTCCAGTCCACACACCGACCAGGCGGTTGACATGAATCATTTCATGCCCCAGGCAGAACAGCAAAAGTTGGCAGAATGAATGCGGGAAGCAAGGAGATCTAGATTCAAATCCAGTGTCCACCACTTAGGTGTTGTGTGACCCTAAGCCCGTTTCAGGAGTACTATGAGTTTTTTTTTTTTTTTTTTAAAGATAGATTTATTTATTTATTTATTTATTTATCAGAGAGAGAAGGGGGCAGAGAGCAAGCACAGGCAGACAGAGAGGCAGGCAGAGGGAGAAGCCGGTTCCCTGCCGAGCAAGGAGCCCAATGTGGGACTCGATCCCAGGACGCTGGGATCATGACCTGAGCCGAAGGCAGCCGCTTAACCAACTGAGCCACCCAGGCGTCCCATGGAGTACTATGAGTTTTGTTTCCTTGTCTGTGAGATGGCTCTGGTCAGCCACGTCCTGGGGTTATGGTGAGGATCGGAGAGGATGTCTAGCCTAGGTAAACTCTCATGCGCATTCAGCATGGCTAATTTCATAAACCTCTAAAGATCTCAAAGCCCTGGAAATCCAATATAAAGTGGTTGCCAGAGAGATGAAGAAAAAGTGGGAAAGAGCCAAATTTGTTAAAAAGACGAACGTTTGTTGACATAGGGAAACTAGACTAGGACCTTCCGGCCAAACAACCTCCAGCCACCATCTAGATTAATTCCCAGGACTGGGAGCAACTTCCAGCCACCACGGTCTGCCAGACCCCAGGCATACCTAGAGACAAGTGGTTGCCTGAGCTGAGTTGCGATGCCTCCCTGCCCAGTCAGGAGGTGGACCCAGAGTGTGGTAGGACAGGTTCTAGCTGGGCCTGAGGAAGAGTTCTCCAGGGGTAAGGGAGTGCTCCCACATGGGACATATAGGAGACTCTACAGCTTCCTGAGCAAGGGACAGAGGCTCCCACCCATGAAGAGGGTGTGGGAAAGAGAGGTGGGAAGGGAGGGTGGCAGACCATGTGGCAGGGAAAGAACAAACGTTCTCCATGGGAAGGAAGCAAAGGCCAAGCTACCGCTGTTGACAAAGAGCGTATAGGGCGTCCTTAAAGGAGGGAGGAAGAACAAAGACTTCTCTGGCTTATCACAAAGCCAGGGCGCAGGACAGCGTTGGGAGCAGGAGCAGACTGGCTGGGAAGTCGCACAGCCCTGAAGAGAGGAGGGAGAAAGAAAGGGGGAGAATGAAGGGCCGGCTTTCCTGAGGTTCAGCGGGAGAAAAGCAGTGTTGGTGTGAGAGATCACCGTCATTTAGGTATGATGGGGAGAGAACTATAAATAATATGCCAATGTACTTGTTTCTTTTTTTAAGCACATATATACATATAAATATATGTATATATTACATATGATATTATATATAAAATATATACAATATATCATATATATCATATGTGTAATATATAACTATATATAAAAGAAAATATATATTTTTAAAATTTTTCTGAGTATATTTGTATAATTACATAAAAAACCTACCAGAGGCACCGTCCCTGGATATTTTCAAATGAAGAGAGCCACGGGCTGCAGGTGTAATAAACATTGAACACAATCGTTCCTGCTCTAGAGAGAACGCCAACAAACTGCCAGTGGCTTCTGGAAGGCTGGGTAAGGCTTGGCGGCCCGTCCAGACTAATGGGAAAGTGTGCTGGGATCACTTAGGGATGACCATTGCCTTGGTATGGGATTGGTAATTGGGGTACAAGTTCTGATTCATGTCTAAGGTAGGCATTGTGGGTGTAAACAGATCAACTTTCCTGATGAACATGCCCCTCTCTGCCTAGGCCACCACCAGGACCCCAGAAACCTAGACACAGGGGTTAGAAGCTGCTTTGTCTCCACCTTTTTGGTGTACTAGTTGTTTCCAGTATGTCACCAGAGCCTGCTGCCTTCCTTCCTGTACATCTCCACGACAACCACCCGTCCCAGTCAGGGTGACAGCCTATAAGCAGACCAACCTTGTCCTGGTGCTTCCTGATCCAATCATCTAGAACCCCATGAGATGAATTTTCTCACGATCCCCTGCTCACCGCCAGCCTTGCTCAAGAACCCTCTGATTTGGGCCGCTAGGCCCTCTCCCAGCTGGCCCTCTGTCTGTCTAGGATGTCCCTGTGGCCACCTCTTGGCTCCAGCTGGGTGGGCTGCTCCCCCTGTGCCCAGCAGAAGCTCTGAAGTTTCTGGCACGTCCAGGCCCCTGCTGTGCTACTCCAAGCCAGGGGAGGTGGCGTGTAATTCTGATATCTAAAACAAGCCTGATTTTCCCGAGTCTTCACTTCTCAGGGTGGGGGAGGGAAATGCCAAAAGGCTTAATCGTAAGGGCTTGGATGCATTTCTAAACGATGGTCTCCTGTGATAGCTACTCCCCACCAGGCCACGGCCAGGGGCCTGATCCGGTTACTGGATATGTGCAAGTCTGACTGTCTCTGATTATTCTCTACACACACACACACACACACACACGCGCGCGCACGCACATATACATGTGCACACTTGCACATGCATTCACACACATGCACCCTTCACTTCAAAGCCCTCAAAGGCATTTTCAAAGAATTGCCTCACTTGTTAATATTAAAGTAAAATCCATGCAAGACTGACAAATGACGGCTTTGTCCTTCACTAGCATAGCCGGGCAGGTCCCCAGGGTGTCCGCTGGGGAGGCCAGTGCCTTTCAGGCTGCGGTGAGGGGTTTTGGCCCTGACACTGATTGCCGATTCGTCTTTCTAGGCCAGCGTTTCTCAACCTTCCTGGTGTCGCCTCCACTACCAGCCATTCAAAACATGATTTCTGAACTTCTCCCCTGCCCCCAAGAAATTCCAACAGCACAGATGTATGTGCATGAATATATCTGGCTTTATAAACAGAGCAAACACTTTTCACCCCTCATGACAAATGTCCCCCTTCTTGAAGGTGCTCTCACCCCTGTTGACTACATAGGCGTTTCCTGACCAGGGCTCCTCCAAATGTGGTCCCCAGACCAGCAGCCTCATCTGGGCCCCACTCCTGGAGGTTCCAGTTCCGTAGGTTTAGCGTGGGATGCAAAATTAGGAGTTTCTAACAATTCGCATTACTAGATGTTGATCCTGACCCAGCTGGCCTGGAGACCACACTTTGAGAACCACTGTGGTCATGAAAAATGTATTCTGGAACCCGAGAGACTCGGGTTCAAATCCCTGCCCTTCTACTTAGTAGCTGTGACTCTTGGCCAGCCCATGTACTCACGGAGCCTTGCTTTACTGTGTGCAGAATGGAGTAATAGCGTCTCCCTCACAGACTACTGTGAGAGGAAAATGTGGCCAGCCAGTGCCCGGCACATGGCAGGCACACAATAAAGGGGCTTCCCCTCTCTTCCCCCTGGGGGGATGCAGAAGGCCCAGGCAGGCAGGGCTGTGATGGGGAAAGGGACGTGGGCTGCAAGGCATGGGTGGTGGGAAAGATGAGGCCCCTAGAGCCTGGACGGTGGAGTGCAGGCTGAGGGAGAGAGGATGTAGTGTAGGACGTGGTTGAAAATGCTAGAATGGGCTGTTGGCCACACCCTCACTCCTCAGGTGGTAAAGGTCCTTTTGGCAGGGGAAAGGAGTCCCTTCAGCATCACTCACAGGGCGGAGAGTTAAATGACAGAAACTCATTGGTCTAGCATCATTAAGACAGTTTTGTGGGCCCCCTTCCCCAGGACTGAGACAGTAGTTCACATGTGAGAACTCACATGCCTAATGGGTATCCAGGTGCCGCTGCTGCCCCCGGTTTCAGACCCGCATGCCAAGAACCACAGCTCCTCACCTCCTATAGATGGGCTCCTGACCTCAGGGGATGGAGAACCAGTGAAAAGTCTGGGTGCTTCCAGGAAGGTGAAGGCAGGACAAAGTCCTCAGTGCCCTAGGGGCTGACTGAGAAGCCTTTGACCTCAGCTCCTGGCCACCGTAGTAGCCCGACTTGCTGGCACATGAGAGTAGCCTCGGCTAGCGATGTGGGTTTTGGACAGCATGCCACATGCCTGTCTCTACCACATCCTGATGCTGACAAGGGGGTAGGGAAATGGCTAGTATCTACTGAGGGCTTATCATCAGTTACCTGTGGGGTGCTTGCCAAATGCCACTCACTTTAGAGAGCCGACTCACTTATTTTTATTTTCACAACTCTGTGAGAAAGATAGGACTGACCCTACTAAAGACTGGTTCTTCAAGACTTTTGGTCACCCACTCAAGAGCACTTAGGAAGATAGGGTTCCTCTATGGAACACACAGTGGTGGGGAGTTAAATTAAAAAGTTAAATTAAAAAGTCCCTGCTCAAGGGGGCTCTAAAGCAATCTCAGGCCATGGGCTGAACCTGTGCTACCTGTCCCAACAGCCACCTCCTGTCACCTTGATCTCCTCACCCTCCTTTGGCTTTGCTGTCATTGCTCTCCCCTAGGATGTCCAGTTGGGGCCCTGCGTTCCTCAGTGCTGAATTACTGCAGTTCCACAAACACACATTCTCTTCTGCTCTGGGACCCTGGCACATGCTGTTCCCTCTGCCTGCAACACCCTCACTCCACAGTTTCTGGCTAGTTCCTGCTCATCAGTCAGAGGGCGGCCGTAGGTGATCTCTTCTCAGTGAGTGTCCTCATCCCATGACGAGGAGGGGGGTGCCCCCCATGGATTCTTTCTCACTTCTTATTACAGATGTTTTAAAACATGCACAGAAGAAGTGAGAACAGTCTAATGGGCCCCCCAGGGAGCCATGACTCCATGTCCACACAGCCAATGTATCTCAGTTGGCCTCCCCACCTACACTACAGGTTCCTGAGGCCAAGATGACACCTCTGAGGGCAGCTCTTGGCCTAGAGAAGACCCTCCATCCACTGTGGGTGGATGACAATAGGTCATGTTTATTGAGCACCTACTGTAAAATCAGGTCTTAGTTCACTGTATGCACATAGCTTCCCTGTGAGGCCCAGGCTACACTTCCCTCCATTTCACAGATTGGAAAACTAACAGCTCGAAAGTTACACAGTTGGTCCGTGGTAGCAAGCTGGTGAGGTGCTTTAACTCTGGAACAGAGTTGCCCACAGAAATATGATGTGAGCCACATGTGGTCTTTTAAATTCTGTAGGAGCCACATTAAGAAAATAGATGAAATTAATTTTAATAATATGTTGTATTTAACTCAGTGTGTTTAAAATACCACTTTAACATGTCATCAGTATAAGACGTTATTAATGAGATGCTTTATAATCTGTTTTGCATACTAAGTCTTCAAAATCCTGTGGGCAATCTTAGAGACTAGCCCCATGTCAAGTCTCAGTAGTCACAGGCAACTACACTGGCCAGCGGAGCTACGCGTCAGCACCCTGGACAGCGGCCCCAGAGCCCGCACTCTCCCACTCTGCTTAAATGGATAAAGAAGGAAATGAATGAGTAGAAGTCCCCAGAACCCTTGGGCCTGATCTTTCCTTGACAATTAATAATACTTAATACTTTATGGCCCTTTAGAATCTCTCTGGCACCATTTCATCCGACATAGAGATTATTAATCCTGTACCATGAATGAGGATTATGGGGTAAAGAGGGGTCAAATGCCTTTCTTTGACACATTGCTACAGGTGGCGGAGCTGGGCCTTGAACCCACAACTTCGGACTCCAAGTTCAGTGCTCTATGTGGGGTGGGGCACAGCTGCCCCTTGAAGGAGGACTGTCTCCATGTGGCAAAGGAAGGTGCCTGTCCAGACCCCAGGCTGGGCTGGCCCTTGGGGGTGGGAGCCCCATATTGTTCAGGTGTGGAGGGAGTGATGCCCTTGGTGGGTGGCAGGGCAGGCAAAGGCTGAGGAAGCAGATGGAGCCTGTGCCAGGTCCTCTGTGGGAAAGAACCTTGTCATTCTTCAGTTTCAGTTTGGCCACAAGAGGCTGAGAACAAATTGATGGCAATGGAGCCATAACTTACCTCTGAAGGCCTCTTTGTTCTTGGCAAAACAGAGGGGTCATTAGTAATGGTGGAAGTGCTGGTGTGCAGACATAAATCCCCCCAGCTGCAGGGCTGATAAACAGCCCGGAGGGGATGGGGACCTCCTGGAGCCAAGCAGGTTAACCACGTGCCATGGGTTACCCATGGGTTCAGACTTGCGTCCACCCACCTGGAGACAGAGCTGTCCCTCCCTCAGCTCTGGAGGTGCCCAGAGACTCAGTCACCCACAGTGGCCATTAGGACCCACACCTGGCTCCAGGAGCCCCTGAGACACGCATTCTTTCTTTCAAATGAAAATGGTTCTCTAGCATCCAGGGCAGGAGCACGCTCCCATAGGGTACTCAGAGCCAGTTTGGGCCAGTCAGCATGAAGGTGCCCTTGTGGGCATTCCTTCTTCCTGCTTCAAGCCAAAGAGACAGTGGCCGAGCCTCCCAGAAAAGGGCTGAGACTTAACAGCTCTGGAAAGGCTGGTGTGTGAGGCCAGATCCTTGGCAGATGAAATGCTTTGCTGCAGTGTCTACCAGTCGAGAGAAGTAGAGATGAGGCCATATCCTACTTTTCTGTCTACCAGCTCCTCTGGGGACTTCGGTCTCCTGCCTGTCTGCCTGATTTAGGCTCACACTGAGGCTGGACTGCAGGGAGACCTTGCCAGTGCAGGGCGAGGGAGAAGGGCAGGCAGGAACAGGTACCTAGGTGAGCCAGGTACTCAGGATGGGGAAGGAGGAAAAAAGGAAGGACTGCCTTTTCCTCAAACTGCCTAAAAAGAATTTGAGTGGGGTTGTGGGTTGTGTGGTGACAAACACATGAGAGAGCTAAAGAACCATCAAGTTTACACTACCAACGAGATCTAAGTGCTATCTTAGCAAGGACTGCAAGTATTTGCCGCAGATACTGCCTACCCTTCCTATTTCTGCACCCATAGCAGACTCTACCAATTGAATACTGCACTAACCTGTCTGGCTTCATGGTCTTCTTCAGGCAGCCATTACCAATGGATCACAGTTGGCATATGAGAGGAAACCCATTTATCATCCTTTCTAAAAGCCCTCAAAGTACATTTTTGCTGGCAGTGGGATTCGTAAAAAAGCTAGGCTAAATTCTGCAAGCCTTCTGGAAGTTTCTGCCTCCTGCCCCCACCTTCATGCACATCGCCTACCTATAGTTTCACATCCTGGGTCTCCCTTCTCATCCTCCTATTCACACTTGGGGGTCTGGCCAGGTAGAGTATGCCCCTGGAAGTCCCATAGTATGCTGCCATAGGCAGATGTCCCCAGACTCCAGGTTTCAGAGCCCAGCCCAGGCACTAAAGGCTCAGCAGCTCTGACTTCCCACCTCCTGCACCCAGGGGAAGGGCGAGGCGGGAGAGCTGGCTAGGGCCATCTTTGAGGGCTGGAAAGGGCCTGGGTTTCTGAGGCTGGTGGCCTGGCACCCAGCAGGAACGAATGGACAAATGCTCTGGAGGATGGCCTCTCAGTGTCACGCAGGAATTTCCAGTCTGGCCATGACCAAAGGCTACCTCCTGTCTCCTTGCTCCCCACCTTCATCCAGGCTGGGGTATGTCTGGAAGCAGCCCACAGGCAAGGAGATGAGAATACAATCCTCCACCCAGCCAGGTGTCCCCTTGCGCTGCTGCCTTATCCTGGCACCTCAAATCTATCACACTTGGGGCTCACTGGGGTTCCCTTAGGTCGCCAGTGCAAGCCCCTTCTCCCTGGGAGGCACTTGCTTTGTTTCCCAAATTGAAAAAGTCATGAAGGTAAAGTAAGCGAGCACCAACATGGGCCTCCCTCCCTCTCTGCTCAGCAGGAGAGGGCTCCCTAATTTCCAGGGAACTTGCCTTCCTGCAGAATGGCTTCCTCCCTTTCCAGGACTAGCTTCCTCACACCCTGGCCTTAGGACCATCTGCATCTGGGGTGCAGTAAGAAAGGACTATTGTGGGGTCCCACCCCAGTTTCACAGAATGAGAATCTCTGGAGGGGGCCCAAGGACTCTGCATTCATTGTAGGAGCTCCAGCTGATTCTTGGGCATACTGGAATTTGAAAACCCAAGACGCTAGAATCACACTCTTCTCTTCCCTTCCTTCATTCCTCAAAGTACATATTGGGGTTTCCTCCACCAAACCCTGTGCTGGGCACCAGAATGGGGGAGGAATGGGGTGAGGAAGGAGAGGCCTGAACCCATGCGACTGCTGCTGACCACGTGAACTGGATTGGTATTTGTTTTGGGGCCTGGGGTACCCTGGGCTTACAGACACCACAGTAGTCACGCCGGCAACAGCAGGTCACAGGGAGCCCACAATATCCCCGATTTCCTGCATCCCCAAGGTGGTGGAGGGTTTTCCTCCCACCAGCTAACTCCCAGCTTCCAAGGCTTACTGTTAGCCACCAGCAATTACAATAATAACAACAACTAACACGTATAAAGGAACTTACATCCATGAATTGGGTTCTTTACATATATTAAGTCTTCTGACCCTGAATCGCCCGAGATCGTACTCTCATTGCTCCCATTTCACAGATGAAAAACCAAGGCACAGAGACCCCCCCAAGGCAACAGGCTCATGAGACTCTGTCCTCTATGTTCTTGATCACCACACCTTGGTGTCTTTTGCACGTTAGGGAAAAAAATGTCCCTCAAATGCCACTCCCTGTTGTAGGGGAGTGGTCGGGAGAGGCGACAGGGTAGACAGCAGCCTGGTGGCCTGCCATCTTCCTGGCCACCAGTCTGGCCTACCCATAGGCGGAAGGCTAACCCTTCCCCAACTAGGGGGCAGGGCGGGAGGCCACTGGTGGGGTGGGGTGGGGTGGGAGCACAGGAACCAAGCCAGAGTGTGTGGGTAAGTGAGCATTCCCTCACAGGCCTCTCACCGACTCCCCCTCTCCAAAGCCACCCAGGCCTGGGACAGCCAAACAGAGCTGCTTGGTCCACCTTTAGATAGGGACATGGGGTCAGGATTCCCATCACCCGGAACCTTCTCTGCAGGCAGTCACTGTTCTGCTTCACCAAGAGATGGGGCAGGAGAGGAGGGGGCTCTGTGCCCCCGCTTCAATACTCCTGATGAGACAAGAACTCTTAATGGTCCAAAATGTGAAAAGAGCATGGGATGAAAGTACAGGCCCATTCCTCCTAAAATGATGCACAAACTGCCCCCTTTTTATCAAGTCAGAAAAGCAAAACAAACACCCAGAGCACTGAAGGAGGCAGATGAGGGTTCTCAGTGACCCTGGCTCAGAAGCCCAAAGCACTCGGATGCTTCGGATCTTGAACAGCAGTCACGGCTCCTGTCCCCCAACACCATCCAAGAGGCCTCCGACATGTGAACCTCAGTCCCCAGCTCCTCTTCTTCTCCCTGGTGCCTCCCTCCTTCATCCATTCAGTCCCCTTCCCAGGCCCTCTGCCCAGGGTTGTCCCTGGGGGCAGGTCCCCTCACATTACTGTCCATACACCCAGACCTCTGCTCAGCCTTACAGAGCCTGACACTCCTATGGGTTGGGGAGGAGGGTAGGGGGAACAGGGCACCGAGGCCTTACCTGAGACGATGGTGTAGCCAATCCCCCGGGGACGTCCTTTATCCTGGTCGATGGCAGTGATAACGCGTACAGTTGTGCCCTGGGTAGGAGAGAGGAGGGACCTGATTTGGCTGCTCAGCCCGTAGGTGGCCATCCTTCTTTATGTCTGTCTTGGTACCTACAGCTTCCGTCCCCTGCCACAAGGCCAGCCTAGGAAGTAGCTACTGAGGGCTTGGGTCTCAGCTGTCCACATCAACCTGGGGACCTAGCAGGGAGGCCTCAGCAAATACCTTGGAGTCCCTTGGAGAGGCCCAATCTTGCTGATGCTCTCATTCCCTCTCACCCTTCCCATCTCCCCTCATCTGGTGTAACTACTCAGGAAAGAGGAAAAACAAGCTGGGGGATAAGAGGTATGGTCTCTATCTCAACAACCCATTAAATTGTTGTGTGACCTCAGGAAGGTTGCTCTACCTCTCTGGTCTCAGTTTGCCCTACCTTAATATGAATAAGAGCAAAACCCCTGGGACCTTGCTTTTACTAGGGCTTGAGTAAAGGAGATCATCATGGATCAATCACTCTACTAAGGAATGTATCATAAATCCCGAAAGTGAGTACCCCCAGGGATGACCTCCAAGGCCATCACAACCCTATAAGTCATGCCCTAGCCAGTATGGCAACCAGCAGCTCTTGCCTCACACGGCTCTGTCCCACACCCTGTTCCTCCTCTCTGCAGCACTGAGGGAGAAGGGGCCAGGATGTGGGACTGCCAGGATGGGGAGTCAGGAGTCCCTGCTCTTAGGGTGCACACAGCCTGTGTGTGGGGGGGGGTCAAGGACAGATTCACAGACACTGCTAAACACATTGAAGGGAGCTCAGATGTGGAAATGTACCGCAAAGTGCAGAAGTCCACCTGGAGGACCTGGCAAAGGGTTGTCTGGACAGCAACAGTGAGGACGGGTCATGAAGAAGGAGTGGGAGTTTGACAGCGAGAGGGAATGATAAGGAAGGCAAAAGATACAGCCTAGGTGGGGACTTGGAGGCCGAGGACTCTCCAGGAAGGGATCCTGGCATGAATGGGCACATCCAAATACCAGCTGATGGACTGGTTGGTTGACTGAATAAGTGGATGCATGAAAGAGGATTCACCACCACTGCCACCACCTGCTGGGTCGCCCCTTGCCCAACGTGACCTTCACCTTACTCTCCAGCCCTGTCATACCAATGTCCAGCCAGCCAAGCCTGTTCACCTGCCTGCCCGAAGTTCTGGCCTGGGCTGCAGTTTCCCCTGGTTGATAATCAGCAGGACAGCCCAGTCCCGGCCCTCTGGGGAAATATAACCCTGGCATTCACATGTCTAATGACAATCTCTTGCGGCCTTGATTTGCTGTCCATCAGCTAGAGGGTGAGGTCTGCAGGTGCACCGTCCACCCCTACGTGTGCACCTCCTCCTGAGGACAGAGTCTTGTTCCCTCCCATCAGTAGGTGGGGCTCTGGGGGTGAGACACACAAAGGGCATCCCCCACCGGACCCTCGGAGCAGGGCCACCCCTGTGCACCTGTCGCTCCATCCTTTCCCAGGCTCAAGTGTAGAGCAATCTGGAACACCTCTAGCTCAGGCTGAGGGAAGGTGAGAATGTTCCAGGAGAAACAGTTCCTGCAGAAACATGGACACAGCCCTGAGGCCAGGGCCATGCAGAAGACAGGTCTGGCTTCCTCCCTGGGGGCCCCTACCCCCGGGGGAGACAGAAGCTCTGTCTACAGCCCTTGGGGGAATAGACTGTTAGGAAATCCAAGAAAGACACCATTAAATGAGCCCTCCCCAACCGGGTTTTGAAGGCCTGAACTGTGCCAGAGACCAGGTGGTACCAGCTTTGAGGTCCCTGTTCTTTCCCAAGCACCCACTCTGTGCCCAGTGCTGCTACAAATGCCTTCTATGTACTAACTCATTCTACCCTCACAGCTACCCCAGAATCCCCATCTTCTAGATGAGGAAGCTGAGGAATTTGAGTTACGTGGCTTGTCAAGGTCTCATGGCAAAGAAGGAATGGTGAAGCCAGGGTTCAAAGTCAGGTACTTTGGGTCCAAACTACTCTGGTCTGCCAGGCGATGCTGTCTCCCTCCCAGATTCTGTTATAATAATAGTAACTGCCATTTGTGAACATGCTTGCTAGGTGGCAGGCACTAATCTAAGCACTTTTCAAGCATTAGCTCATGTCACATTTGGGACAACTTACATCTCCCACCATTCCCTTGGGCTTCTGTGTAGTAACGGCTCCTCCAAGTAGTAAAGTGATTTAGAACAAAACAGAACAAGAGCACAGAAACCCTGTTAACCTTTGTTTTTCTGGGCTTTCAGATCTGATGACAGATCCTTCCCCTGCTCGTGGCCCCAGACCCAGGCATCTGTGGAGGGTCATTGCAGGGTCCGCACTAACAGCTTCCCTCAACGTCACCCCACAGAGGGCTTTTTGGGGGGTCTGCCCCTCCAGGGGACACTCCTCATGTAGGAGAGGCCTCGGTTTTTCCCCAGGAGGAGGTCCCAACAGTGTGGGACTCTGGTGTGAGGCTCAGGGGTTAGGACAGGCTTTCTGGACACGGGGACAACCCTCTCTTTTAGAGCCCACCTGGCCTGGGCCCTGGAAGTGTCCCATTTTGAGGGTCCACAGGCAGCCTCTGGTCTCCTGAGAGCAGGGACAAGCGTGCCAGGTTAACCGGGTCCAGAGCCTACAGAGCACCTTTCCAGAAAGTCACTAAGTGGTAAACCTCCCAGAGCAGCTGCATGGACCCAGGCATGCAACCCAGGAGTGGCTGGGCTGAGCTGGGCCTACAGACAAGGACAAGTACAAGGACAAAGACAGGTACAATGCAGGAGGTCTGGAAGGGGGGGCGGTGGTTACCTTTGGAAAGATGGGAACTGGTGGCCAAAACACCCTCAGGCCTCAGAGCCCCAGGGGCATCTTGCTGTGGGCACCCCCACCTTGGGCTGCCTGGAGGCTCGTGGGCAGGTGGGGCTCGGAGGGGGCCAGCGGGCAATGGAGGACCAGAGGACAGGGAGGCTGGCTCTCCCCAGGAAGGGCCCCACCTAAGCTTCTGGGAACTGAGAACCACTAGGCCCCTGACAAAGTTTGGGGCTTCATCTCTTTTTGGGTAAATAAATCCATTTTTAATAAAACCCTGAGCTTTTAATACAAGTGCAGCCACAAAGACTGGAAATGTTATAAGAAGGAATTAGCAGGGAGGAATGGGGGCTCTTGGGATCCCATGGCTCTTGTTTCAGAGTCTTAGTAATTATATTTTCAATATACTGAAACTTATTTCCAAAGACAAGGGGCTGGAGAAGTGTGGCCCCTGCCTGGCCCAGAGCCCGGCCCCTTACTGATGACTCTCCAGACAGGGCGGGGGTTGGGGTACGCACTGGCATGTGGCTGGGAGAGCAAGTGGGCAGGCCCAGGAGGCTCAGAGAAGGGTCTACCCTGCCACCGGGCTCCTCCTGTCCCAGGAACCCACGTTGTAAGGAAAGGAGGCACCCCTCCGAGAGGCTAAAGGCGCACAGGACCCCAGGGTCCCGTCTCCTTGTGGTGGGAATAGCAGTATGGTGAGGGGGTTGGGGGTTTGACTCCATTGCCAGACCGTCTGGGCTCAAAACCTTTGAACGAGTAACTCACGGCTTTGTTTTCCCCATCTATAAAATGGGTGTAACAGTCCCCACTCCTCAGGGCCACACCCTGTGCACAGCAAATGCGAGAAAAGTCACTGTCATTGTATATTGGGACCGCTGTGAGCGTCTGATGAAGGCTTTCCTGGACAATGCCCGTGGGCGCTGTGCCCCACAATTTCAGCTCATTTGGACTCCGAGCACCTCGGATTCATAATCCGTACCCTGGAGCTAAGGTGTCTTGTGGGTAATTACAGAGAGAGAACAGCTAACAGCCTGGGGAGAGCGAGCACTGGTTAAGCACCTACTGTGTGCCAAGCACTGTGCTGGGCACCTAGCTTAGGTCCTCACAAGCCCCAACATGGGGCAGTGTGGGAGGAAACAGGCTCAGAGGGTTCTAGAACCCGCTTCAAGCTGTAAGGTGTGGTAAGTGGGTGGGGCGAGGGGGACTGGGGGGAATGGGAATGGAGGTCGGTGTTGGGGTGGGTCTGGGGGATTCCACTGCTCTGCCCAGGAGGTATGTCAAAGACAAGGGTGAGTGAGGGGTGTGAGGTGGCTCCAGCCTCTGAGGTTGGGTGCTGGTGGGGAAGTCCAGTCGAAGGAGTTTGTGTCTCCCCTCTGAGGCCGGCCTTTTCCAGAGCGGGGTCGGGGTGGGGCGGGCAGGGGTGAAGCCCAGGACGGGAGCTGGAGCTATAATCCACCGGGTCCTGGGCCTCAGGGATCCCAGCCCACCACTCTCTCTGGGACCGCCTTCCCCATTTCCATGACAGGATTAAGGACTTGAAAGGTGGACAGCAGTTGGCTTCGGGAGTGGGAGGCGCCTGTGGGGGGAGGGGACAAGAGCTGCCACAGCAGATTCTGAGGCAGAAAATCCTATTTCTCAGTCCTTAATTCCAGTCAATTCCAGTCAAAGGGCTGATAGGCATCAGCTGGCAGTAATTTGTGCAGTTTATCCGCTCTTTTCACCTTCTATCGGTCCTTCACTGACGGGCAGGCCGACATGCCGCTGCTCGAGTGAGGAAATTAAAATTTGATGCAATAATCCCAAATAAGAAGGATTTTATTAGGTAATATATACACTTTAGATGAGGCCTGCGGACCTGATACACTGATAGAGAGAGGCATACATGCTGGAAGCCGCAGATAAAGAGGCGGGGCGAGGCAGAGTGGGGCAGGAGCCGACCTGAGGCCTCGGGCCAGCAGCCGCCAGGCTGGGAGTGGGGACGCCTGAGTCCTTGAGGGTGAGGAGGCTGAACAGGCCACGCGGGGCTCCTCGGCCCTGGCTGGCCTGGGAAGTACCGAGTTAAGTCAGGGTTCCACACTGTAAAGTGATATGCAGGGCCCGGATCAAGGCATGGAAACCGATTAGAAGCCTAGAAAAATCAGGCTTGGGGCATAAGGGAATTGGCCCGCAGCGGAAAAAGCTGTGCTGGAGACATGGAAATGGGAGCCTCCTTTCAAGTGCGGGAGCAGGGAGGAGAAGCAGAGCTGTGTGCATGTGAGATGATTCTGTGGGCGCCTAGGGGGAGTCTGAAACCTCCCACTTAGATCCTTATCTGGCTCCCTGGAGCCCTTACATGACCCAAGTGGTGGGGCTCAGACCTGCCCCCTGGGAGCTCCCAAGGCATTGGCTGTAGTGGCCTCACAGCGCCCAAGGGACAAGCATGGCTTCCTGGGATCTCTAATGGGGCATGTGGATCTCCACTTCTTACAACCTGCAGTCAATGGAGGCCCCGTGGCAGACATTACCAGCCCGTTTCCCAATGAGGCAGTGGTCCTCAGTGTGTGGGATTTGGCCAAAGCAAGTTCAGGGACCTGCTCTGAGTTTCTTGGCTATGTGGCCACCAGAATGTCCTCACTTCAATCAACAAGTTAGCTTTGAGCACCTTCTCTGCACTCAGCCCTAGGCCCGACATCCTGGGAGACCGGGTCCCAGGGACTCAGGCACCTTGATTGCCAGGAGCTCCTCGCACAGTGGGAGCATTCAAGGTACAACTATAATTCAGTGGTAAATTACGCAACCCAGGAGGAGTCCGCTCTGCCAAAGCCAAGGGGAAAGCAATGGCTGGCTATGTCTGTGAGGACGAAGCCAGGGGGAGAAATTCTAAGAAGGGCGGCCAGCAAGTTGGGAACCAACAGATAGGTGGATTTTGGACTGGTGACAGGAGCAGGCATAGGGGTGATGAGAATGGTAGGATGGTGAGAGACCTGGTCTGACCAGGGCACTGTTCCTTTGATTGTTCCTTCGTTCATTCATTTGTTCATTCATTCATTGCATAAACACACCCTCAGCTCCCCTGATGTGCTATGCCCCCAGCAGACCCCATTCCTGCTGAACTATGCTTCTGGTCCAGCAGGGAAGCAGAGGTCGAGCAAGCTGCCCAAGGATGCTGAGAACTAAGAAAGGGATGTCCAGGGGCCCGGGGCCATTGGCAGGGCCCACCTCCTCTGAAAGGTCAGGGAAGGCCTCCCTGGGCTGAGAAGATGGGGGCACAGCAAAGAGATTTTGGAAGGAGATAGACTTTAGTCTCAAAAGCTAGAGGTCCTGCTGTCCACCAACCACTAAGAAAGAGCAGGTTAGGGTAGGGGGCATCGAGATGTCCCCCTCCACCAGAAATGCAGCTTCAGAGCCCTGCAACGGGAGACTGAAGAGCATCCTGCTTGTTAGCTCCTCCAGCCCACACCGGCCCCACACCCCTGGGGATGGAAGCAGAGTGCTTTGAGGATGCCATGCTCAGGATAGAGCACAGTCTCCAAACTGGAGGTTGGCCTTCTCTGTGGTGGCCTACGGGTTCTGCACCCTGGCCAAGGGAAGCCTGTGTCTCACTTGTACTGATTCTGCGAGCCCGTGCAGATGTGCAGGTGGGCCCCTAATGCCCGCATGTTCAGCTGGGTGCCCTACTTGGTTCTCAGTGCTGTGCGTCTAAGCATACTGAGTTCTCTCAAAAGGGAGGGCACTTTTTCCCCCCCAAGAACGGCCCCCAAACTGCATGTCCAGAGGAGCCAGCTTTTCTTAATTTAGCAGCCCAGTGTACGTGCTTTATTCTAGTTTGCACAGAAGCATGGATGGCTATGAGGCAAGGGCTGGGTGAGCCCAGCTGCACACCCCCGGCCCCTGCCAAGCGGGCAGCAACACGTTTGGTCCTCAGAGACCCCCAGTCACAGCTGATTGGACCATAGGCAGACACAGGACCCAAGCACAACCAATTTATAGCCTAACTGGAGATCTGTGACCTTGTGACCTGGCACAAAATCAGGATCCCAACCAATCAGATGCCTCTTTGGGAAGCGTGGGCCTGGAGAAATCCAGAGACGGAGCTGTTAGAGGGGCAGCTGGAGCTGTGTGCTCTCACAGAAGGGCCAAGCCTGAGAGGACTGGGAATGGAGGGCAAACGGCCGCCATCTTGGGCAGCGCTCCTGGGCAGAGAGAGGCAGACTGACCCGTGGGGAATGTGGCTAAGCCGAGTCCAGATCTGCTCTCCAGACCAGGCTGGTTCCACAGGCGTCCCTGTCACCCCACAGCAATCTTTCTGAACTGCTCCCCTTAGTTTACACTAGTAAGTCTTTGTGTTTTTGCCTCTTGGAGCCCTCTGAGGGTGAAGTGAGAGGGGGAGGACGTGGGGCATTGTGGCAAAGTATGAAGAGGGGGTCGGGCTTTCACTGGGCTAAGACACCCAACATGGATATGCACAGGGATTGAAGGGAGTAAGAAATGCCAAGGAAGAGCCTGTCCAGTCAAACAGGGCCCCCATCCCTAATAGAAGCTCAGAGGGAAGTCCCACGAGGGCCAGAGAGCGTCTTACCGGAGGAGAATGCTCATAGATGTTAGTGCTGTAAGGCAGGTTGATGAAGATGGGGTCCATGTCCTGGACATCTGTGATGATGATGGCCAAGTTGGCCAGGGTGGACAGAGGCCTGGTCTTATCTTGATCCTTAGAGGACAAAGAATATACAACCTTAGATGGTGCCATTATTGACATGCACACACATGCACACACACACACATGAACCCCTGAACACACATGACACCCCTGAGTACACTCCTCTACTCCCGTGGGAAGCACATTAGTACACAGAAGTTTGAGGACTCGAACCCACAGTGATCTCTGACCTGTGCAGGAAAACATAAACAGGAACCCCAATGCCTGGCAGAAGATGGTTTGTCCAATGTCACAAAGCAGGGCTAGGGTAGAGCCAGAGCTCCTGCCCCCAGCTCAGACTAGGCCTGATCATCCCGGACATGTCATGGGTGGGATGACTGGCCTGGGGAAACAAGATGGTGTTGTCCTTAGCAATTTCTCTTGATTCAGGCAGAGGGCCAGTGGCCCTTGCCATGCCTACTTCCTGCCACCTCTCATCCTGGGACAGCAAGGTAATGACCAGCATGGGTGCTCCTCAGAAGAAAGACCCTCTAATGGCAGAGAGGGCCACTCTGAGACCTGCACCCCCTACCAGCGACAAACACCCCCCCCCCCACCCCCACAGGGTTTACTGGTCAAGCAACTTTTCTGGCAGAACCAGCAGGGGGAGCTCCAGGGCCTGTGACATTTGGGGGACTCCAGGAAGAAATCCTGAGAGATCATATGGGCCATCTCTCTGTGGCCAGGTAGGCAATGTTTAGACCCTCCTAGTCAGTTGGAAATGTAGTCTTAGGAAAGCTCACTGAGAAAGGAAACCAGAAACACAGCTTCGATAGCCCTAACGTACACAGCCCACTGTGATGAACTGTTTAAACAGCCCTCTGCTATTGAATGACGATAGCCCCCAGGAACAGACTCGCTTCTGAGTACAGACTACGGAACAGGCATAGGGCTACCCCTTGTTTGCTTCTGTACATACCATGTGCCCATTATTCAGGTACATTAACAGAGGATCGGAGAGGATATTCAGATAGGAGACTCACAGAGGTAACTTGCCCAGAGTCACATGGCCAGAACTCAACTCAGATCCTTCCGCAGTAAAAACCTGTCCTAACTGCTCTGATCTGGGGCCCTAACATCAGCTCGGGCCCTGACTTGCTGTGTCGCTTCGAACAGATTTTCTTCCCTCTTAGGGTCTCAATTTCCTTCTCTGTGAGATGAAGGGGCTCAAGGCAAGGACCCCCAAGGACCCTTGGGCCTGCAGATTCTCTGGTCTGGGATTTGAGGAGTGACTGTGCTCTGATTAGGTCTCCCTTGGTCTGGGGTGGCCGGACTGATGCTAAGCATTCCCCCCATCACAGCAAGCCTAGAGGTTGCTCCTGCCTTCCGGATACAGAGGTGCAGCAGAGACTTTGGGAAGGGAAAGCAGGTTGTCCTAAGAGTTCTCAGGGGCAGCCCATGGAGAGGACAAGGGACTTCGAGGATGAGGAGTGAGAGCAGCAGGATGGAGGAGAGTCTGGACACAGGAGGAGCTGAGCCCAGAGGTTCTCATTTGTCATTACCGGGCTTTGCACGTAGAAAGCTTTGTCCAGCCTGGCAGCTGTCCTCCTGGTCCCACCGTCTTGGGGTCACAGCCCTCTTCCTGCCACAGATCCCTCCATCCAGCCTACCTGAGACTCCGGGGTGGGGGGCAGGGAATGGCAGGGGACACACCTGGCAGGGCGTGGACTTCGCCAGGTTCCCAGCTGTGACTCTGGGGGCCTGCAGCTCTCAGCAGCCACTCCTAGGGAAGTTCTCCCATTTCCCCACCTGCCACCCACACTGCTCCCGGTGATGCCCAGATGCCTGGCAGGAGAACCTCCTTGGGGAAATGTCCCGCAGCCAAGGGCACAGCACCAGGCCTGAGGGGGACGGAGTTTCAGGTGGGGGAGCCATCCGCAGGGAAGGACCCCTCCTGTTCCACTGCTTGCAGGCCTGCTAGCCAGCAAGATTAAGAGCAATTTAACGGTATTCACCATCTCAGCTGGAGCCGGGCCTCTTGACAGGTCCGGCCACCCAGGTTCTTGCCAGCCCCCCGGCTCTGGTCTCTTCCCCGCCTGCCCAAAGCCATTTTCAGGGAAGACAGAAATTACTCCACAGGGACAGATGCATAGCAAGAAAGAGAGCAAGCAAGCATCTGTGTGTTCCTGGGCCCCTGCGTGTGCAAATGGAGAGCAGCTGGAGGGGCACCACGGCTGTGTGCGGGCACGAGACAGCATGCAAGGGCACAGGTGCGTGCAGAGAGCGGGCACCAGTTTTGCACACCTCCTTGATCCCAGAAATCTGGTTTACTAAGAGCAGGACATGTGACCTTCTGGACAAACTACACTTAACCAGGGGAGAAGGAAAGAATGTGAATGGCCCCCACAGTGGCCTCCCCAGGAAAAGCATGCACTTCCTGGCTCCTGGGAACTCTCTACACTTTGCGCAAGCCTGGGGGAACCCTAACTTTCAGACCGGAAGATCTTTGGCCTAGTCCGTGGGTCTTGCCCCAGGAACTGGGTTCTGTGACTTGCAAGAGGAGACCCCAGAGCCTTAGGCAGTGGCCACTGCAGTGACAGAGGGCTGGAGGGAGTTGCTGGGTGTCAGGCAAACGGGTCCTGGCAGGTCAAGAGGGAGTCTTATAACTTGTTTCACTCTCTGCCAGAGCTTTGTAAACAGAAATCGAAGGGACAAGAGGCCAGCTCTCGCCCTGCAGGAGAGGAGTGCAGGGCTGGGAACCTACTCAGAGTGTGGCCTGCCTGTCTCCCAGGCCCTTGCAAACCCGCAGGGCACAGAGGCCAAGCAGCTGTGAGGATCTGGAAACTCAGAAACTCCTGGCCACGGGACTGGACTGGTGTCAGACAAACTGCGTTTGCGTTCTTTCTCCCCACTACTTACTGGCTTGTAAGTCTCAATAGTGTTAGCCATAAAATGGGACAATTATTCCTCTCTGTCCCCTCTCTCTCCTGGCTGACTATTCCTGGAATTCCCAGGTGCACATGAGAGGGCCTTCCTCTATAAGCGTTACCACTCCGGAGCAGTAGCCAGAAGGCCGGGACCCTCTGGCGCCTATGTGTAGGGTGCTGTCAGGACACCGTTGGGTCTGAAGTTCCAAAGAACAAGGGGACACCCCCACACCGCGGACGTCCTGTGGGGTTCCCAGTGCCGGCTCTAAATTGCAGTGGCTGGGTCACTGTGGCAATGACCGGAATTGTTCCCGGGCCTCAGTTTCCTCATCTGTAAAATGGGTAACTTCGTATTACATATGAGATAGAGCTGCTGTGGGATTTAACCGAGGGGATCCTTTCGAGTGCTTGGCACAGCACTGCTTCCATTCTTATGGTGACTCTCGCCAGCATCCCTATTATGGAGGCTTGACCACCTAGGAAGGATACTGGTGTCGCGTTGCCCTCTCCTAGGGTGGGAGGGGGCAGACTTCTGGGGCGGGGACTCACCGTGGCATTGACGGTGAGCTGGTAGGCCTGCGTGGTCTCGTAGTCCAGCTCCCGGACCACCGTGACGATGCCGCGGGCGCTGTCGATGGCAAAGAACGGGGAGGGGGGCTGGAAGGAGTAGAGGACGCTGCCTCCTGCCCCCAGGTCGGGGTCCGTGGCATTCACGATGAAGATGGGTGTCCCCACCGGCGTGTTCTGGGGGAAACAAAAGGGTGAGTGTTGCCCGGAACAGCTGCCTTCGTTGGTGACTATTCCCCCAAAGCCCATTAACCACGTCCCTCCAGCCAACCAGACCTGCAGCTTTGTCATTTTTATTCTAAGAGGGTTCAGAGGAATTTAAAATGCAGTATCTATTTTTTTCCCCTTTTTTTGATGGCCTCCTGGCGGCTATAACAGCACAAGTTCTAAAGATGATCTGCTCATCCTGGCGTTCTGGATGAGGGCCTTTTGGTCCCCAAATCCCTGATTCTTGGCGATGTCGCTTCCTCTGTTGAATGCCCCTTGCTGCTCAAGCCTCAGGCCCAGGGCTGCTCTAGGGGGCACCTGGGAGTCTGCATGTCGGGAGGCTTCATGGGTGGGGAGCTGAGAAGTGTGTGCCACAGGCAGGAGATAGGGGGCCCTGAGGCTTTGCTGGGCCCCAAAGAAGTTACTTGGATTGCCTGGGGTAGGGCATCCACATGCCATCTCTGGGCCACGGCAGCCTGCCACGAAAGGCCCACAAGACCCACTAGAAAGGTACCACCTCCTGGGAGCCTACCATGATTCCCTCCGTTACACACTGTCTATAGACTCCTGCCCTTTTCTGACTTGGGGGTCTCTGGTTAAATATAACTTCCTCATGGAACCTTCCAGACCCCTAAGGCAGGTCAGCCCCTACCATCCCCCCGCCCCCAACAACCACTGTTTATACTAAGGTTCCCACCGCCCCCAGGGGATTTTCATTATCCACTGTCTTCTGTAATGCCTTGGTCAGGGCCTGTCTTCCCTCACAGCACGTGTGCCCCACGGAAGCCATGGGGCTCTAGCTGCCTCGCCTGACACAGTGCCCGGCACACGGCAGGTGTTCAGCCCACATCCTTTCTGAAGACACAAACGAGTGGCTCTGAGAGCGCTCAGTGCATTCTCGCTTCTAGCCCGACTGCTGGCTCTCATCACCACCGCGTCCACCACAGTACCTGGCACGGCAGCCGTGTCTGTGGAATATGGGACTAGGGAATTTTATTCATCATTTAGTGGACTCTGGGCACACCTGGAGATAGGCAATTGAATGAGGCTCTTTGCAGAGACAAAAGGGTACAATCCCTGCTCCCGTTGACTGTCCTTAGAAAAGGGAGCGATGGCTCAGAGAGGTTAAGTCACTTGCCCAAGTTGCACAGCTAGTCAGTGATAGAAGAGGACCTGGAATTCAGGGCTGGCTAATTCTAAGCCAGTGATCTTATGCTTCTCTAAAATACCGATGGCAGTTCTTTTCCTGCCTCTTCTGTATGATGCTGAGCTCAACTGCCCCCGGGGGTGGGACCTCCCAGCTAGGAGTGTGGGACTAGCCCCTTACGTTGCTAGCGGCACAGCCGATATTCCTGGCCTTGTGTTTATTCCCACTGGGATGAAGTGGGTCCCTTCTAAGACCTGCAGGGCTCCTTTCGAGGACAACAGCCACACTGCTGCTTCTTCCGTGTGCTGCTGGCCAGGACTTGAGCCCTGCGTCATCAGTTTGAGTAGCTTCTGTCACTGGGGCATGCTGGCGGCCCTTCCCTGGGACCATCTGCTTGAGGCAAGGGTGTTCTTTATAAAACTCCCAGTCAGGCTGGAAAGGGCCTCAGGAGAACTAGGCTATGGATCTGCCACTGTTTCTGAGTGTGATGACTCTCCCCCATCACTAGGCAAGTGCCAGGCTAAAGGGACAGACTCCGAATCTGTCCTCCCGCCAGCACAGAGGACAGGACATAGACAGGGAGGCCTCTCCGGAGCCTCCACACCATCCATGACTCCCCAATCCCCCGTGCATAGAACACAGGCCCTCGTGGTCTAGCCCTGTCTCTTCCTTCACCCTGTATTTCCCGGCAGGCATCCCTTCTTGGCCTTTTGGCTAAGATCATGGGTAACTTCTATTAGTATCGGTTTAATATTTTCTGGTAGGTAGAGCTAGTTGTGCTTCTCAAGCCCAGCAGGCTGCCTCTTGCCTTCTGAACCTCCTTTTCCTTTGCTAGGCCTTCCCTCAGCTCGGTGGCTTGGAAAACAGACGCTCTCCCTTCCTCCCTCCAGAAGAGAATCAAGTGTGCAAGGGGGCAGAGCAAAGTGCCAGGATTTCAGGGATCGACTGACTCTATGGGAACCCTAGCCTTGCTGTGTGTCTTTGGGTTACTTAATCTCTCTGATCCTTAATGCCCGCTCTGTCCACTGAAGTTAATAGTATGCCATAGGGTCACGGTGAAGAGAACATGAGCTCCTGCGTACAAATTTCCCAGCATACAATAAGTGCTTAGAAATGGGCAGTCGGATGTTGTCATCTTGTGCCTTCCAGAGGACTGCAGACAAGAATGCCTTCGAGGGGAGGGCAGGCAGGTGTCAAGAAGCACTATGAATATTAATGATGGTACTGTGCTGGGCATTCCCTGTCTGTACCCGCCTCAGATGCACTGAGTACCCTACTCTGTCTCCCCCTCCCCACCCCAGGGAGACCTGGGTGGACCACATCCAGCCCCAGGCTCCTTGCAGGCTGGCTGCTGCACAAGGAATGTGCTCTTACGAACTCAGAGTTTGGGAAAGAGGCGGGAGGAGAGTTTGGGCATTACTTTTCTACTCCTTCTAGTTCCAAAGCCCCTCCTCTTTGGTCGCAGCCTTCAGTGAGCAACCTAAGCCCCATTCACCCCCCCTGCCCTTCCCTCTTCAGCCCTAGGGGCTGCTTCTGATCCCAGGTGCCTCAAAGTCCCTTAGTGACCCTTGGCCCTGCCCGCCCCCTGTCACAGTCTTTTCACTGAAATGCCTTTGTTGGAACTGAGATGAACAGTTTCCTGGGGGATTTGATGGGTGCAGGCACTTTGCAGATACACACCCTTGGGCCACCGGGTGCACAGCCCCAAAGTCTAAGCTCCCCTGGTGCCGCGCTTAGGGGAGCCAGCCCCCAGCCCCGACGAGCTGCCATGATGGCACGGGTCTTGAGGAGATCTCCACAAGTCTCTTGGCTAAACTATGGTTCTCCCACTTCCTCCCGCCCTCTCTAGATCCTATATGTGCATCACCCGCGTGCACATGGGAGTCAGACCCGCATCCCAGAACAAAACATTCCAAAGGGACCTGGGGTGTCTGCCATGAGAGGGAAGGACATGTCCCGATTTCATAGCAGCCAGCCCCTGGTGGCGGGGGGTGGGGGTGGGGGAGCTTGACAGCATGTCAGAGCATAGCCCACAAGTAGCCAGTGCCCAGAGGAGAGGGATGGCTCCCGTGAGAATGTCAGCTCACCAGCCCTCTGCCTTGGGGAGGAGGGGACATTTCACCCAAGCATACCTCATGGTCCGGGGCAAAGGCTCTCTGGGCAATTGACCAGACGATTTAAAGGCAAGATTCGAGAAGACAGGGGAAAAGGGGGAAAAGAAGGAACGGTCCGGTGTCTGACCTTCTTAGATTATGTTTCATACCCTGCAGTGAAAACCCATTTAATTTCTGCATAACTTAGAAAAGGTTTTAAATGGGCCTGGCAAAGAGCCATTCATATACTTAGAAGGGACAAGCCATTGGAGAGAAAAGAATGCTGACTTCCTGCATTTCAGGTTCTGGGCGCCTATCAGGGATATGCTCTATCAGGGATATGGGGGGGTGGCAATCATCAGCACCTACACTTGGGGCCTCTCCAAGCACCCAGCTGCTGCTTCATGCAAAATGTGCAGATGTGCCCCTTTAAAGGTCTACACCTTCCACACAAGCAGATTTCCCCCCACGATCAGGTGCAGCTGGGCTTTGGAGTATACAGCAGGCAGTAAAACTTGGTGACTCGGAGCATGGCCTGAGTCACACTCCTTAAGTGTGACTACGAGCTTTTCCATGTACTGGCTGGAGACCTCAAGCATGTGCTGCTGAACTGACTCTTTTGGCCTCAGTTTCCCTGTGCAAAGGAAAATATAAAAGTGAAACTGTTCACAGTACCTACCCCCAGGGTTGTGAGAAAGAATTACACGAGACAAGGTGTGGAGGGAAAAAAAACCTTCTCGCTGAGCCAGGCACAAGGCAGTATTGAGCAATACTCAATAAATGGTCGTTGCGATTATTATTATGGTAATAAAATACCATCACAAGCAGCGTGAGATGAGCTCCATTTAAAGGGGGGTATTAAAAACAGCCAATCAATCTCTTTATCATGAACTTAGACAAATGGGCATTTAAAATTCAGAAAGAGACCATCTCTGTTGATGAGTTCATGGCTGCTGCAGACGGGTTTGAGGTGGGAGAACTTCGGAAGACCCTCCCCGGGGGGAACTGGAGGGCCCTGGAGAGGAGGGCAGGAGTCTGAGGAAGGCGTGGGAGGGGCTCCTGGAGGCAGCTCCTGATCATGGAGGCCAGGTCTGACCCTGCACAACTCAGGGATGCGTTGAATGTAGGAGCAGGAAGGAGCCTTGGGGATTATCCAGTCCTGTCTCCCCAAATTACTGATGGTACAAATGAGGGGCTGCGTCTGGCTCTCGGCCTCTCAGGTGGTGAATGGCAGAGCCACGACGGCAAATATAGTGCTTTATTCACGCCACCCAGAGTTGCTAACCACTGCCTCCCTCCCCACACTTTCCCCAAGTAAAGATGCTCTTTATAAACTCACAGTTCTGCTTAAGGAAATCCAGGCAGCCAAGTTTGTACCAAGGGACTTCAGACCTAGCGCACATCTGATTGGTTCAGGGGTAACCACGTGACTCAAACAGGCCAATCAGATGTGGCCTGGCCTGTTAAATCCATTTTCTGCAGAACCTGAAAAAGAAGGTTCTTGCTGTCTGGTTAGGGCTGGAGTGGGCACCGTGACAAGCCCAGCACCACACAGAAGCCAACATTTACGGGGCAGAGGAGAAGCCACGGGTGGGCCGAGAAAGCCCAGCTGTAGTGATGGTAATGGAGCCCAGTGAGGGAGGAAAGCAGAGACATGTGCCTCTCAGAGCCTTCCCTGCCCTGGTCTTCGCAGACCCTGCCTGGACTTCACTTCCCGTCCCTGGCTAGGGCACAGGGACTGCATCTGGGCTGTCCTTCCTATGGCTACACCCTTTGGCTTACACTGCGCTCTATGGGTCTCGGCTCCTTCCTCCCCCACAGTACCCCCAGAATGCATCCAGCCCCAGGCAAGGCCTCCTCATTCCTGCAGCTCTGCCCCAGGCTCAGCCTGACTCTTGCCTGCCGGGATTCCATCCTTTTAATGCCCAGGCTGGGCCGCAGAAAGCAAAGCTCCCTAACACTGCTCCTAGATTGCTGGGGGCAAGGAAGGTAATAAGGGGGAGAAGAATAAAACAGCCTAGATGAATGAATGCTGGCTCCCTCTCTTTTTAAAGTGTCCCCAGATACTCCTTTTAACATGCAAATCCAGTCAGGTCACTGCAGTGATCAGCATGAATGTGGGGGTGGCAGGGGAGGGTAGGGGACAGCTTGGTCACTGGCTTGACACCATCATCCAAGACAGGCCTGGAGGAGGGATACCCTACAAAGCCAGGCTCTACCCACCTGGAGACAAGGAGACCAGGGGGAAGGGACCCCTCTGGTGTCGAGGCTTGGGGTTTGGTGTCTACAGATCCATTACCAGGGTGGGCCTGGGCTGCACAGGCAGGGCCAAAAGGCCCATTTCAGCTAAGGTGGGCTGCCTCATTCTAGGGCAACTTTTCCCCACGACCTGATGGTGGAAACTGGTTCTGAGTCCAGCTTCTTGTTGAAAAGTAGCAGTTGGTCTCTGGAGGAAAGGTTCCAGGCCTCTTGGCCGGCTTCTCTGCCCCAGTTCTGCTCCCAGCACCTCTTCCCCCATGGCCAGTCCCCCCTTGCCCCATCCTGCCCCCGCTACCCCCTGGAGCTTCTGAGCCCTTACATAGGAAATCTCTCCAAATGTCCCACCCAGGCCTCCTGGGAAGCAGGGAACAGTGTTTAGGGATCAACCCCTGCAAAACCCTGGCAGGCTGGGGAGAATCCTCTCAGCAGGAGCCCCGCTCCAGGCAGGGCGCAGACAGGGCAGGCCCCTGCCTCTTCCAGTTCCCATTTAAGCTCCACATCACTTCTGATGGACCTGCTGTAAATGGGCCACCCTGTGCAATTCAGAGACAAATAAATCTTTTTGCTACTCCTGGGGTGACAAGGGAATAGACTCTGGGAAAGTTCTGCTGTGCAAGGGATCTTGTTCGTTAATAATAATGATAAATAGCTCACTTCTCACATGCAGTGTGAGTTACATTACACTCCAGGCTTCTACAGAGGTGGCTCGGGGTGCTCACTGGAACAGCGGGGGTACAGGCAGAAGGGAGGAAGAGGGCTGCGCAGGCAGAGAGGCAGAGAAGGAGGGTAAGGAAGGGGGTGGGGGAGGGAGAAGAAGGGGACCAGGGACAAAGGAAGATAGGAGGGGATGGTGAAAAGGCAGAACTGGGGAGCAGAGGGTGATGGGAACGAGCCGGAGAGCAGTCCCAGGAAGAGAGAGGGAAGGAAAGAGGGAGGAAGGAACAGGAAGGAAGAGGAAGCAGCACTGCAGAGGGAAAGTTGTGAAGAAAGGAAAAGAAGTATAAAAGCTCGAAGTGCCTAGAGAAAGGAAGATAGGAGAGAGAGAAGCACCCCATCCCCGCTCATCTTCGCGGCGTACGCTCGTCAATTCGATTTATTCCGTATCCTCGACCAAACCTCCGCAACAAGCCCTACCATTTCCACCATAGGTGCCATCTCTAAAGGCGTTGTTAATATTTATGGAATGCTTGCTGGATGCCGCCACAGTCTTTAATATCTTATTATAAAGCCTGTTATAAAATGCATTAGTAATAAATTCCTGACAGATGGAGTTCTGACAAGGTGCAGGCGTCTCAGTGGATCTGAGCTGGGAACAGACGCTCCTGGAACGCGCGTGTGCTGCTCAGAGGCTGGGCTGCTGGGCGCCCCCTGCCCCAGGTGGGGTGGGGGCAGGGGAGGGGGCTCGATTCTCCACCCCCTGGCCTGGGGGGGGGGTCAACAAATCTTATCTCATCACCTCTTTTTCCCAGGACAGGTGAGGGGAGTGGGGGGTGGGGGGTGGAATGAAAGCTCAGAGAAATGAAGCAACCTGTCCCACGTCACACAGCTTGTAAGTGGCGGAATTAGGATTCAAGTTCGGGTCACCTCTGTGTCCCCAGACCTCAGGGACCCCAGAGATGTGGGTGGACAATGGGTCCAGGGCCCCTGCTCAGCCATGGCCAATTCATTCACTGTCCTCTGTGGAAGGGCAGGGGGTGACATGGGAACCAAAGACCAAGGGCTCTAGATAGTCTGCGTTAGAAAAGCGAGAGCTGATGGGGAGATTTAGCTCCCCAAAAAGTTCAGAAGGAAGAGGGTATCTCCAAGTTTTCACACTTCCATTGGAAATCAAGATATGGGTTCCCTCTGTGCCAAGAAGTCAAGTCAGATATAAAGGCCTTTCTGACAAGGAGGCTCCTGGGGCAGTGGCGGGGGGGGGGGGGCACCTGTGTTTGTTTCCATTGAATGCCAAAGCAGGTGCCAGTTCACTGGTGACTCCGGAGGCAGAGGCCTACGGGGTCTTGGGGAGGGCATCATCCCAAATGTAAGGGTTTAGAGGTTTCATGGCATTCCAGCTTAGGGAGGAGGAGAAATGGGGTCTGTGGGAGACGTGGGCTATATTTATTTCTCCAAGAGGCGAGAAAGAGAGACTGGGCTCTAGCTGAGAGCAGGTCCAAAGAGAATAACAGTGTTCTGAAAGGAACCTGGAGAGGCAAGTGCCCCCCAGGCCTTGATGGCTGTCTCAGGTGGCCCCATTCGGTCAGAGAGGGGCTCACCAGCTCGTGCACACATGCATGCATAGAGCACACTCTCCAGCACCAGCCTCTGCAGAGGAGTAGGGAAGAGATCATTTCACAGCATCTCTTCTCTCCATCAGTGTCTGCTCTCTCTCAGATGATGTGTGCGAGACTCCAGAATGTGCTAGGTCTACTCTGAGAGCCAGGCAGGCTGCCGGGTGGAGGCTCTGTAGGCAGAAGGAGCCCCAAAGGGCTGAGCTCTGAGTCCCACATACCCTGACATGACTCGAGTACTTTCCCAGCTATTCCACTCCTTGGAGCCAGCTCAGTGCTTACCCACCACTGAGTCCCTCCCTCCTTCTTGGCCTCCAGCTGTGTACTGCCCCTTTTGAGTCCCAGGAAGACACTCTTCAAAATACTGACCTAAGGCCCCTCCTGACTTCCCCATGTCTGCAAAGGTCTTTGTCTACCAGAATAATCTTGGACTTGCCCCTCTCTCTTGCCCCCCATTCTTCATCAGAATGTCAATTCTTCCTTCTGTATTCCCCCAATTCTCCCTTTTCTCTTTGTTATTTACCTTGGCCACCTCTGTGGTGACACCTATGTCACTTGCACATAGAAGGGATTCAATAAATGTTTTAACAGAATCGGGACTTCCCGTTCAATGTGGGAGATTGAACACATTCATTTATTTCTGTTTTTGTCCAAACCCCTCACCAAAATGACAATATGAAAATTAAAAATGCATAGATCCACAAGGACAAAAAGAACAGGAGAGGAGGCAACTGGAAACAGATGGAACTGAGATTGCTTTAGGAAAGAGAGGCAAATGAAAGCTCAGGCTGGGGACTCAGAACCCTGGAAAATCTCAGGAGCTGGAGATACCAGGTGAGGTAAAAACTGGGAAGACCAACCGCAAATCTTTAAAGAGTAGTCAGACTCCCAAGTGCCTTCCTAATTTGTGCAGAAGACAAGAGGTTTACTTTCTCGAGGGGCCGCGTTAGTTGGGCTCTGGACTCAGGCTGGGAGCTGGATAAAGCACTGAAAACAGAAAGGATAAATGAAAATCTGCATCTCTGCTTCATTCCCATCCCCGATCAGGCCTCTAGCTAGTCAGCCTCTTGGAGACTGACAGCAGGCAGGAGACAGGGAAACTGGCCCAAGAGAAAGACAAACACAAATGTTAACATGGTAGAGTTCTTGCAAAGTAACAGCTAGAGCTTCACCTAATCACCCCATGGTGAAGTCCACTGGTCAGCAAGAGCACTTGCTCCATCCTGCCCTGCCCTAACACACACAGTGGGCTTCTAGGTGGCTAAATGTCAACTCACTCTCAAATATAAACAGGCAACTAAGGGTCAAGAAACATTTGAGAAGAGCATATAATATGAAAGACAGGGATGGGGGTGGGGTGGAGCAGTGAGAAGGAATAACAAAAATAAGTATTTTTGACATCCTTAGTGAGACAAGGCATAGCGTCTTTGAAATAAGAACATTCCAAGAGGAAGAGACAGTCGAAATAACAAACTTAATAGAAAAGTTGGAAGATAAAGAAATTTCTCTCAAAGAGATGGAGAAAGGGGGAGAAAAATAAGAAAATCAGAGAAGCAACACCCAACAGAGATCTAGCACCCAACTAATAGGGGTTCCAGAGAAAGGAAACAGGGTAAGTGAAGGAAAGGGAATTATTTGAGAGGTGAGGTAAGAAAATCTCCCACATCTGAAGGACATGTTTCTTGATGGAAAGAAGCCTCTGTGTGTTCAGAGGAGAGACCCATACCGAGTCATAAAACTATGCAGTTTCCAAACACTGAGTCTTCAAAAAAAAAAAAAAAATTAAGAAACTTTCAGAGAGAAAACAAAAGACTACCCTCAAAGGGTCAGGGATCAAAATGGCACAGAAGTTCTTAACAGTAACACTATAGGCAAAGGAGAAATGACTTTGTATTATGAGGGAAATTATTTCAATCCAGAATTCTATACCCAGCCAAACTATCAACAAATAGGCATCTTGAACAAATACATTTTTCAAACAGAGTAAAAAAAAAAAATGCCCATGAATCCCTTTTCAGGAAATTACTGAAGGGTGTTCTCCCACCAACATGAGGATGTAAACCAAGAGGAAAATATGGGAACCATGAAGAAAGAGACAAAGAAATTCACTGGGTGATTCCCCCATTCCACACTCCATGCCCACTCCACACAGGCCTCTTCAGCCACTCAGCCTCCAGAAAAGCAAGCAATCCAGAGCACAGCCAGTCTGGGTGGGAACAGGAGGATGGACTCTCCAAGGAGAAGTTGCCATGAGAAATGCAAACTGATTAAAAAAAAATCAATATACTTTTAATAGACGAAGAGGAGGTACTTGATTATGTCTGAATATTTAGAAGAAGTGATAGCTTCACAGAACTCTAAGCAAACAAACAGAAAGGTGGTAATTATTAATTCTAGAAAAAACAAAAAAGGAATTATAATTAAAGTACGTGATGTGGCAGAGCTTGAATGATATTTGCATAATCACAGTGCTGTGTACACCAAATGCTGTGTGAGCTGTGCTTAAGTTGGGAGGATGGGTGGAGCACGTGACGAGGGCGGGTGTGTGTGCATGTGCAGCAAAGGTGAGGTCAAGGGTAGGGTAGAAGTGCCATTCTCATCCTTTAGAGCTAGAAGTCAATGTCTAAAGCTACAATGCCTAAAATGGAAAATGGATATGCATGCAATTTAGAAATGAGAAGGTAACTATCAGCAATTGGAAGAGGTTGTCTAGGCTTGGGGATCAGAAATGGGAAAGTTTGAGACAGGGCATTGCTGTTTTTTTATCATAAGCGTAGCTTTGCTCTTTGACTTTTACACTCACGCAACCATGACTTTGATAAAAATTAATATAAACATGTATCTCCCTGCAGCCTTTCCTCTCTTTTGGCCATGACCCTGTAGTTGATCCCAGAAAGTCACTTCCTTAAAGCACTGATCTCCCATCATCATGTTCTCTTCCTCAAACACCACCATAGGCTCCTTTTACCTCCAAGGCAAGGTCTCCTGGACCTTGAACCTCACCAGAGCCTGACCAAAGCTTCCCTCTCTACACTCCTCTTTTGTTTTCACCCCACTGAGACCTTCTGTTTTGGTCAGATTGTTCTACCTTGCAGCCCCAAGTGTGGGCCCACTTCTAACCTTTGCTCATGATGCTGTCTTTCCCACCCAAATTCCTCCTGATATTTTTCCCGGAAAGCAGGCATCACCATCTGGCATAGAGAGATAATGAGTGGCAGGAGAGTTCCAAGAGAGTCCCCTCCCATGCCAAGTGCCACCTCCCAAGAGCACCATATTCCAGGGCTGTCCATGTACCCGCCCTCCCCCAGATGCCACCCTCGACACCCTCTCACTCCTTGACCTGCTGGGGCTGAGGGAAGGAGCACGGTGCAGCACAGGGCTTGATGCCTCCTGGACAGTGCTCAGCTGGCCCACCAGCCCAGCGGCTGGCTGAAGGCCACATGCAGAGAGAAGGGGACAGACAGGCCACCATGGTGGGGTGGCCCCAGTGCCCACAGCATGCAACTTTCAACACCAGGCTGTGCCACTCCCTCCCTTAGGGAACCAGCTTCTACTTCTCTCTCTGTAGAAGTGGGAGGACTGACAGCAGAGGCATCCATCCCTAACCTAAGAGTTAGGTTGACTGGCTCCTGGAAGCCTCCCAGCAGGGACTTAGAAACCAGCTTCTGGAGACCAAGAAGCATCCCTTAAGTGATGATTACTCCCCATGCATGTTGACCTGACTGGAAAAAAAAAAAAACAACAACCCAGAAACAATACTCCTTAAGTGATGGGTCACATTCTGGCTTGACAAACACAATCCACAAAGCTTCCTTCTCTGTTGTCACAGAGCATTCATGCAAACATTGATGCCTCAGTTTTCCCACCTGGGAAATGGGTATAGGAAGACCTTCCACACAGAGCTGCAGGGGAGGTCAAATGGGCTAACAGTGGAGTAAGTACTTTGAAAACTCAAAGGTCAAATAAAAATCACCACCTTCTGCAGAAGTAGACAACTGTACAAAAGAAAAAAAAAACTAGCGAAAGCTGTGATGTGACCTACAGAAGAGTCCTCTCAAAGGAGCTAGCCTAGAGTCCAGAAGTGGGCTGTCTGGGTGCCAGGACACTGTCCCTGAGCCCAGGACACAGGGGGCTGAGTTCCAAACACAAACAGGGTTCAGCTGAGGCATGTGGTCTTGAGACTTGATAGATTCTGGAAAATGGCAATCAGTAGATGCATAGAGTCTCCTGGAATTTTTTTTTTTTTTAAGATAAGAAAGAGACTTTTGTGGGTCTAAGGTCATAACTCACAACTATTGAAGACATCCTATATATCAGACCCTGTTTTAAACACTTTCCATGCATCATATCGTACAATCCTCATGGAAACCTCGAAGCACACACTAATACCATGCCTTTTCCAGATGTCCAAGGCCGAGGGGTAATAAGCAGGAATCTGGGGATTTGCACCCAAAGCCCAAGCTCTTAACCACCATGCTATATTATTCTCAGTGACGAGGGAGCAGAGTATACCAGGTCTAGGAGACAGGGAGATGGCCAAGATGACCTTGAGAAACTGGGATCCTGTCATTCTGGCTCAGTACCAGGGCCTCCTGATGACATTTAAGGAGACATTTAAGGAGACATTCTCTGCTGCAGAATGACTTAGGTCATTCAGAGGTTCCAGATTCAGAAGGTGACAGATGCCAGAAGTCACCAAGAAGGTGCTGGAAGTGGGAAGAGTGAGCTATCAGGAGCTGTCAGGTTCTTTCATCCGCTGATCCCAAACACATGTATCAAATAACACAGCACACGCTCAGGGTCTTCATCTCTCCGACCGAAATATGGTCATGAGCAGTTACATGTGGTCAGTTACGGCAAGGAGGACAAACATAATAAAGGGAGGCTTTGAAGGAGCAAAACCCTCAGGGAAGCTGTGGTTTGAGTCCCGGCTCCAGCCCTTATTAAAATTGCTGTGTGACTTCAGGGAAGTTAGGCAACGTCTCTGAACCTCAGTTTCCTTGCAATGAGATTATTGTGAGGCTTACGGGAGATACTGCATGAGGCATTCTTAGTGCAAAACAGGTGCTCAGTGAGCCTTAGTCTCTGTCATAAAGTTGTTACCTCTTGGGGTGGGTTTAAGAGTCTATGAACAAAAGTGCTTTGCAAACGTTACTTCTGGTGGAGCGGTCTGGAAGGGAACAGGATGCTCCTGAAGGCTGAGGTCCTTGCTCTGCTCTCTGCAGAGACAAAAGGCCTGGATAACAGGCCAGGGAAACCTTCCTTGTGGCATGCACCCCATCTGTGTCCCAGTGGAGCCCACCGGCTGTGTCGTGCCGCCAATGGTGCCCTGAGCTCTCGGTACACAGCTCCATGGCTCACAAATGGGGCTCCATCTCCCAGCCCCCAAATTCATTTCCCTGCATGATGATGAATCATGTTAAACAAAATGAATATGCAAATCTCCTTAGGGCAGGCCTTACATCTATGGGAAGCTGAGGCTAATAAATGGATTCTGAATAAGGAGACAGCTCAAGCAATACAACTTTGGTTCTTCTCTCCTCTCCCCTCCACACTTCAGGCTCCACCCACCAGTATGCCCCTTTGTCCTGAGCTGGGGTGTGCATTCTGAAGGGGCGGATGAAGGAGGCAGCCGAGGCCTGGGCAGGTATGAAGAGTAGGTTAGGCCTGGTGCAGGTTTTCTGTCTTAAATCCCTGACCCCGATCCTGGTGGCTATTGTGGCTGGACAGTATGATGTGGTAAGTAGAACTTGTCCCTTGGAGCCCAGGGGCTCAAGGGCCAACAGGCAGGGGTGAGGGGGGTGGGGTGCACACATGACTGCAGGGCTGCTGGGGCTGGTGAGAGTTGGAGAGATAGAGGGCAGCTGTGGGAACTCACGGGACACAGGTTTGGGGTGGTGGTGGTGCTGGGAAATGGCTTCAGAGTCAAGAGGTAGAGAGAGACTGGAATTATCGGGGCTCTTGAGACTTGAGGCGTCACCCAGGCCAGGGCTTCGTTTCCTTGGCTGCATAGCAGGATAACTGGGGAGCTTTGAAATAAAATCAGTGCCCGGGGCCCACCCCAGTCTCCGGGCTTTTCCATTCCCAGAGGAATTCTCAGGTCTGGCTCGGTTGGAGCACTGCCCGCCCCAGGCACTACTCTACAGTTGGGAAAGCTGAGACCCAGGGAGAACAGGGGGGCCTTAATGGAGGTCACACAGATGACATTCTGCTGCTTGAGCAAGGATGGCCCAGGGAGGCCCCCACACTCAAGGAACACACCTGAGGAGGGAGGATACCCCGCTCCGTTGTCCCTGGGAACTTTCCCATGGTACGGGACCAGGAGGGCTGTAAAGGCTGGGGAGGGATGGAGTATGTGTCCCCACAGATCTGCGGAGGTGGCTGCCCTCCAAGGGAGCTGTGGGAGGAACAGGGCAGGGGATCCCATTCTTTGGTCTACGGTGCCTGGGAGCCCACTGGCTGTAGGGAGCCAGGAGTCCCAGCACACAAAGCCTGCGAGAAGACCACTAGATAATGGAGACAAAATGGAAGACCCTGAGACAAAATGGAGACCCCGAATCCCAGAAGCATTCTGCTCTGCCCAGGGAAAGGCAGGGCCAGGGGAGCCACGGCCTCCTCTGTGAAGACCAGACTTGACCAAGACCCAAACCAGCCTCCCCTTCCCTGACAGAACCCACAGGAAGCAGCTCCATACACCACCCAGGTAATTCAAGTTCATGACCAACCTGGCCAGGATGTTCCAAAGGTCTTTCCCCAAGCCCCTCCAGGAATTAGGAATGTGGAGACCGAGCTCCCCAGCTCTGCTCCTCATGGCCCCAGGGTGCCCAGTGAAGGACTTGCCAGCTCCTAGGGCACACCGGCCTTCCCCCAGGAAGTAAGAGAGACCGAGGGTAGGAATTGCAAATGACTTTCATTAAGCAGGGGTGCTAATACCATGAATTACAAATGAAAGCCAGATGAAGAGGACCCTGGCAGCCTTACCTCCATTTGATATTAATTGGGCGACACTTTGTTTTAATGGTACATTAATTAATGCGGAATTTCGACGGAAGTCCGCGTGACACTCACATTAATACAAATGAATTCATTACCGTTGGTGTTATTACAAGAAATGACAAATAAATCTGTAACAGTGGGACCCTTCAAATAATAATCACGAATCATTAGGTTTGCCGCTCGTTTGTACTGTAGCTTGCAAATATGTGTGTATGTTTTCTGCTGCGAGTGTGTCTTTGCCTTTTGGGGAGGCAGCCGGGCGGGGCTGGCTCCATCGTGGGGAAAGGGGAAAGCCTCTTCCAGACTTCTTCACATCTGCTTTTCCTCCCTTTCTTCCTTCTACCTCAACCCCCAGAGAACCCCTCTCCCCAAGCCCTGCCCCAGGCTTAGTGATTCCGCATCAAGGGTGTGATGGGGGCTGGTCCCCCAAATCCAGCTCACCCAGTGTATACCCTCTGTCCCTGAGAAGGAGGGTAGCGGGGGAAGATATAAGAACAACGGGGCCTGGGGGGGTGGAGCCAGGCTTGAGGAACCGGTGCAGCCATAAATTCATCTGATCTCAGAGGTTCCCCGTGTCAGATGGGTCTTCAAGCCTCGGAGGGTCGTGGGGACAGAATCCAGGTGCCCCATGAGCAGCACTGTGTTGGAAGTTTTACCCACTTTCTTCCCTTCAGTCCTTGCCAGGTCCCAGAGGCTTTACGCCACGGTCAAAGGCACTGAATAGGTTTTGAGAGCTTTGAGACTTGAGCGAGGAAGGGCGAAGCTTGGAACTCAGCTCTACCTGGTTCCCGAGCTCCCCATACAGCAGCTCTTCCCAGGGAGAAGCTGCTGCCTGCCTGGTGGGGTCAGTATGCTGGTGGAGACAAGGTAGAGCCTGGATGACCCTGGCAAGCTGATCCCTACTCTCCACTCCCCTGCTCAGGGCTTCGGGCTGTAATCTCACAATGGCCAGCAAGGGACTGACGAGCTGGGGCAACAGCTACCGTCCTGGTTGTTCCTCACAGCCTCTCAGTTCCATGAAGCTGAGGCTGGGGTCATTCTTGCTTCTAAAGGGCAATAAGGGAGGCCCCAGGAAACCACACTGCAGGGAAAGCATCAGACGGGCCTGGATGACTCAGTGGGGGGCGGGGGTTGTTTAAGTTCAACAAACCCTCAGCACACAGGCTGCCTCGCCTCCACTCTGCACACAGGGCAGACAGTGCAGAGAGATCACAGTGCTGTTCCCCAGACTCAGCCTCGGGATCCCCAGCCCAGGGTTCTAAGCAGCTTCTTGCCATCGACTGACATTGATGTGTGTTTAAGAGCTGTTTGCTATCCCTGTTCTAGAATCTCTCTCCCCGGAGAACTTTAAAATAGAATCCAGTCTCTGAAGGGGATGCCCAAGAAGGGGTTGGTTAAATGACCTCGTGGGGGGTCCCTCCGACCCTGGGAGTCTGGGACTCCATGAATCAGTTGTTCCCTCCCTGCCTACGTGAATGCATCAGTCAGTCTGACCTCGATGTACAACAGATTTCTGACCTTTGGCCAATAGATTAGACAACACGGAACCCAAATCCAGCCTCTCCACCAGTGAGGTCTTGCTAATGTGGCTGCTGGCCCCTGCCCTATGACCTGCCCTC
Organism: Mustela nigripes; assembly: GCF_022355385.1. Lineage (NCBI taxonomy): Eukaryota > Metazoa > Chordata > Mammalia > Carnivora > Mustelidae > Mustela > Mustela nigripes. The sequence continues at coordinate 137,706,024 of NC_081560.1, read as the reverse complement.
CACCCTGGCCCCAGGAGTCCTGTCTGTCAGAGGCTAACGCCACTTGGTTATTAGGTGCGGACTAGCTTGGGCCAACGGCCTACAATTAGATGTCTGGGGGACTCCAGCCCCCACTCCGGCTCACGTTCACCCCCATTCACACTGGTACTGAATGAGCCAATTAATCACCTAAGATTGTTAACTGTGCTAATTATGCTCACTCTTGAAACTTGTGGAACAATTATATACTGTCTCTGCCTCATGAGCTATCAATTATATGGATGCAGGCAGGCTGTCACTTCTCCCAAGCCAAGACAGGCGGTCTAACCAGGCTCCGAGCTGGTTTCTCAAGGAGAACTCTCAGAAGATTTTGCCCGAGTGGAGGCAACACCCAGCAGAAGCAGCAAAGGCAGGGAAGGGACCTCTCCACGGTTAGAGGCTTTGCCAGTGACTAAGGGGTCACTCAACACTGATCATACAAGCAGGTCTTCATTATACAAAAGCTGTCCCCTTATTCCCCTAGAAGAAAAGATAACCACAAAGTACTCCCCTGGGAGCCATACTACTTCCTTCTTCCTTGTGTCCTTCACCAGGCTTGGCACAGTACCCCCAGAGATCTCCGAGAGGGCTGCATGTGCACACTGGGTTTCCCTCTAGTTCCCCAGGGGCTCTATACTGCCTCTTTCCAGCCTACCTCAATGCCCATCCCACATTCTGCTGCCCCTACTTCTCCATCTCTTGCCTGGAGGAGAGTTGGTTCCTCTGGTCAAGATCTTTGCTCAATGTAGGAAGACAAAGAAGGAAAGAAACTGTCATGCTATCTTCATGTTACCTGGACCTTGAGACAATCCCCTCCTCCCAAGACCCCTGGAATTCGGACCACAGCCCATAGGCCATGACCACCCCTCCACAGACACACTCTCCCCCTCTACCCCAAAACACCCCCCAACCAGCACCGGGATGACAGTCTGTGATGTGGTTGTCGGGGAAACATCTATTTTTTCAGGCAAGCAGCAGGCCCCAGCAGGCTGTGGCTCCCATCTCCTGGGCTTCCTCCCCCATCTTAGCCCTCCCGCTGCCGAGAGCGCTCATTTCCACACGTCAGGGCAAAAAGCACTTAGAGCCAACTGCTAAGCTCAAATCTATTCTTGTGCGGAGAAATGCACTCCATCACCATGCCACTGACAGGCTCCGGACAGGCTGGAGTGCGGTGGCCAGGCTCTGACTGACCCCATCCCGCTGGGCCTCCCTTTTGGCTCCTGCTACTGGCAGGGGTCAGATGGGGTGGCCAGCCCCTTAACCCCGGCTGCAGTAGCCAAGGGACCCCTAGCCTCCCTGGAGGTCTCTAGGGCTTCTAAAAAAGCCACTGCCCACTCCATGGGAATGTCACAAAGATGCTTTCAGATGCACCTGGTCCAAGAACTGAGTCTAAATCTCCCCTAGAAGCCACTTCCCTCACTCTGTGAATGGTAATACATTCCCTCTGCATTCAATTGCTAAGCCAGAAACCAGAGTTCTCCGTGTAATTTTGTCTCCCAAACATCAGTCGCCCCTTTCTGTCCCTGCCTACCACCAGCTCCCACCTGGACCACCGTGGCAGACTCCTGATTGGGTCCTGCAGTGGGGACCCCCAGCCTTCCCCCTCGGGGCTGGTATGAAACATGCATCTGATTGCACGATCCGTGCTCAGACAACTGTCCAGTGGCTCCCTGCTGACCTTAAGATCAATGTCAAAGAAAACCTTCCATGATCCTGCCTGGCCCGGCCCCACCCAGGTCTCCAGCCCCTCCCTTCGTGCTTCGATCACAGAATGGGGGGGGGGGCTCTTTCACCTCCTTAAATGAACTGGGTGCTTCTCCACCTCTGAGCCACCTGTGTGTCCATCCGCCAGTTCTTTCCTCATCTTCACCTCCATTAATGCTGACTCAGCCTTCACACCTCAGCCAAGTCCCATTTCCTCCAGAACTTTCTCTGACCCCCAATCTGGCTCAGGTTTGGACTGCATGTGTGCCCTGGGATTTTCCTGGAGACTCTAATCTTATCTTATAATTAGGTGACCCTTCAATTACCAGGTGTTCCCCCACTAAGCCCTTTGAGGCTGGGGACCACGTCTGGGTCTGTTCACTGCTGTGTCCCCAGGGCCCAGCACGTGGCTGGCACTGAACACTCGCGGAATGAGAGACACCCCAGGTACCCTTTGCCTAACTCTCTCCTCATTCTCCTATCTGCTGAGATGGGAGACACTAGCTCCAGAGTCTCTCTCTTATACTCTCTCAACAAATATGGACTGAGCACCTCCGATATTCCAGACTCTGCTAGGTGATCAAGGTACGCTGATCCATATTGTCTGGGAGGAAATCTGAGGGTGTCAGTGACAGGCGGCTGAACCTGAGTTCTGGCTCCTAGCTCCAGCACCACCTGGATCTGGCCCCTGTTGGTCTGTGCTCATGCTGTTTTTCCTGCCTGAAACATTCTTCCTCATTCACTCATTCATCCAACAAATAGTTTCTGAGCACCCGTTAGGTATCAAGCAGTGTTCTAGGTGCAGGGGAAATACTGGCAAACTCCTATGCATTTTCAGCCTCAGCTTCATTATCACCTCTGCCAGGAAGCCTTCCCTCATTACTGAACCTGGATAGGGCATCCATCCTACAAGCTGCCAGAGCCCCCTCCCTGGACTGCCCCTTGCCTAACCCATAGCAGCCATGTGATGTTTGTTCTCTGCATCGACGGATTGCCTCCATTTGTTCCACCTGTGTCTCCACGAGCTTTAAAAGGAGAGGGGGGACACTGGACAGAAGTGAAGCTGGTGGAGGCAAACACACAGAAGGCATGCCTGCGAGAAGGCCATGGCCACTGCTGAAGAGGAGGACGATGTGCTCTGTGGAAGGCATGAGGGAGGACAAAAGTTGGAAGGCTGGAGTTTTCCTGCCTTGAGTCAAAGAACAAGGCTGCAGAGCCAGAAGCCATCGGACAGGCAAGCCTGGACACCCCGGCTATACAAGATTCCAAACCCTTCACATATGGGCTTCGTGCTTTCCCTTGGTGTTCAGTCCTCCCCAGAGATGCTCCTGGCATTGCCCTCATGCTGCGGGGTGCTGGGAGGCCCCTGCCTGGACTCATCACCCCTGAGACCGTGCGTGTTGTCAGTCTCTCGAGGTCTCTGCTTGGATGTTCTGGGAGAGGCTTCCCTGGCTGCACATCCTGCCTGAGCCCCATGTCTGCTTCAGTTTTCCTCAGGGCCCTTCTTACCAGCAGCCACAGATTTATGTGTGGGTTCGTCTGTCTCCTCCAATAAGCAGGGAGCCTGTCAGCTTTGTTCAGTGGAGTCTTAGCTCTGAGGGCAGTGCCTGACACACAGTAGGCCCTCAAGAACAATTTCGTGACTGACTGAGCAGAGGGAGAAGGGACATGGCACTTGGTATCTGTTACTAGGGCAAAGGGCACAGAGCCCTAAAGACAGGGTTCCCCAGTGGGGCAAACGGAAGCCGCCTGCCTACAGCCCCCACCCAGGGGATCCAGCCGGTGGTGGCACCCAGGGGACCAAGCTGATGCTGGCCGAAGAGCCGACAGCTGCAGGTGCACACCCGAAGACACATGGAATGAAACACAAGGGTGGATATGACTGGCCAGATAGGTTTCTTTCCAGGTCGCTGATCTCTCTGTCAGGGACAGTGCTCCATCATCCCCTCCCTGCCACGCCTCCTTTCCCTGCTGGCAGCGGTCTGCCTGGGATATGAAAATACGGCCTGGGGTACCCATGCCTCCATCCAACCTCTCCTCTCTGTGGCCCTCTTTCTTCTTCTGGGAGGAACTGAGGAAATGAAAGCATCCATAGCCAGGAGAGGCTGGGGAGGGGAGGGGAGGGGAGGGGAGGGGAGGGGAGGGGAAGGGAAGGGAGGGGAGGAGAGGGAACGGGGCTTTCTGGCTGTCATATCTGGTGCTTCTGGCTATGGGCTATGTGTGGAGGCCACCAGTCCCACCCTATGGTGACAGGGTGTAGCCCTGCCCCTGCCCCAGACTGACACAGGTCAGTGTGCAAGACAGAGTGGACAGCAGACCCTAGATTTAGTGAATCCAGCCATAAAATGAGTCCTAAACTACAAAGAAACGAGAATGTCATTCACCAGGCTGGCCGAGAAGTCAGTTCAGAATGACAGGACTCACTTTGAAGATGGAGAGACTTAGAAGAAGAAGGTAAAGAAGCATTATCTTTTCCCTCTAGAGAGCCACGCTCAAGGGTCTTTGCCTCCTGGCCTTGTCTGTGGTGCTGGTGACCCCAGCTTCACGCTGGAATGTGGGCGGGGTGTTCGGGGTTGGGGGCGATACGATACGCCTGTGCCCCTGGGCCCCTCCTTAGTCTGATCACTAACCAGTTAACCTCTGTGCTGGGACTCCCCCCAGGACAGCCAGAACCCAGAGGAGAGAGTGGGGGCTGGGATCCGGGCAGGCTCTGCTCCCAGGGCCCTGATTGCCCGCTGTCCAGCCCCTGCTGCCCCCAGCTCCAAGCCTCTCCACATGGCCCTCCCCTCAGTGGAACTGGGGTGATTGGCACCCCTCCTGCTAGGGCTGATTAGGCCTGATTTCACCAGCCTGCTCCCACCTCTGGAAGCTTCCCCTGTTATTAAAGTTGTTTTCCGTCCACTCTCCTGGTCTGCTGGGTGAGGTGAGCTTATTCGACTTGATTTCTCCCTCTGCCTCCCTTTTTTCCGCTACTCTCATCCCCCTGCCTGTGTCTGTGGCAACCACAGAGACCAGAGTCCGGTAAAAATCAGGAACATTAACTTCTCACCTTAGAGTAAAAATAGCTATAATAAAGCCAGGTGAAAAAGAAAAGCTCCAACTAGTGTAACTTTGATGAAAAGCTGAGCTGCCTCCTCATCCCACCGCCACCCCCACAAGGACGAGGCTGGCCCTTTAAACCGGGAGAGGCTTGTACGGATGGAGATGCAGCCAGCTCTCGCCTCCCATTTGCTTTTTCTCACTCTTTTTTCTTCTCTGCTCTCCAAGAGGCCCAAGAATGCCATCTGCTAGAGTGCACTCTGCCCTCCAGTACTTAGTGACGTGGGAAGAACCAAGTCACTCAGAACCAAAAGCTCCGGGCCGCTCTAAGACCCTCCCCTCTCCTTGTCATGGGGTAGGGGTGGCTGAGGAGAGGATGCTGGGAAGTTCAGCTCCACCATGGCCCCTGAACTCCTCTCAGGTGTGAGGGGGATCAGAGTAGCCCTCTGGGCCTCTATCTTCCCACCTGTCAAATGGCAAGAGAGAACCTTATCCCTTGCCAGAGTGGTCAGAAGTACAAGGGTTCGTGATAAAATTCAGGGCTGCTGATAGAAAAGATGGTGGTTTTCCCCTCGGTTTGCTCTCACGGTTATAACCAGACCCATGTAGGAAGAATTGGTGTTTGTACAGGAAATCACCCGGCACGGGCAACATCGCTGGTAAGCATGGAGATAGCTAGCTGCCCAGGGGCTAGACCCTGGAGGGGTCATTGCCAACATCCATCCTACCCTACTGGTACAGTGAGAAGGGAAGAGAGCTGCCCTGGGTCCCACCCTCAGGCCTACCAGAGTTAAGGTTTCCTTCCAGGGTTTATTGGATGACAGAGTTCCGCAGGGCAGGAGACCAAGGACAGTGACAAGTTCTGGATCCCCTGGGCTACAGAGGTGAGAGCTCTGTCCCAGAAATCAGGGACCTGTGCCCCTACTTGACGCCTTGTGCACTTGGGGTCACACACTTAGCTCTCTGGGCCTTGGCCCCCTCCCCTGTGGATGGGGGGGCCCTGGAGGAGTGTTCCATGTGTCTGTGCACCCAGGCTGTCCTGAGACATTGTGGGAGGGCCTAATTTCACAAGGTTAAAGTCTATGCACTCGCCAACCACCTTCCCTAGTGATTCCCTCTTCCGTCTAAGCCCAAAGGGCCACTATACCTGCTAAAGGCCCCAGGCCCATGAATGCCCCTCCAAGAGGGATGCCCTGCTCAGAGCCACTGGCATCCTCCAAGAAGGCAGACGTAAAAGAACCTGTTCTTCCTGCCCTTTTTTGCTTGGAGGAGGGGGCAGGAGAACCCAAGTGTGGTAGCTTGGAGCCCAGCCCAGCAGCCAGCCTGGGGGCGGTCGGCTTTCATTCACCATTCCACTCTCCTCTCACTCAGGGCACTGGGCTGTGGAGGCAGGAGTCTGGTGCTTTTCAATTTCACGCCAGGTGTCAGTGGCCAAGCCCTGGCTGGCCTTATCTCCTCGGCCTCCTGCCCAGCCGGGTGCCCGCTGAGCTCAGCTTCCCTGAAAAGCTAAGAGGAAGGCTGTGCCAGAGGCAAGACTTGCAGGCAGAGGGACCCTGGTGAGCTGACCTCTGCTGGACAGACAGGGAGCCCCGACCCTGAGTCATGCTGCAGGAGGTGGGGACTTCGGACCGAGAATCTCGGAGCTCACCAAGACCAAGGAAGGAGGTCCTGAAAAGTCAGTCCTAAATGAATCATTGTTCATAGAGCTGGAAGATCCTTTTTTTTTTTTTTTTTTTTTTAAAGATTTTATTTATTAATTTGACAGAGAGAAATCACAAGTAGACGGAGAGGCAGCCAGAGAGAGAGAGAGAGAGAGAGAGGGAAGCA